>NC_060184.1:3654361-3944361 GCF_021184085.1 Oncorhynchus gorbuscha
TAACCAGCAGGTAGCCTAGTGGTTAGAGCGTTGGACTAGTAACCAGCAGATAGCCTAGTGGTTAGAGTGTTGGACTAGTAACCAGCAGGTAGCCTAGTGGTTAGAGCGTTGGACTAGTAACCGGAAGGTTGCAAGTTCAAACCCCCGAGCTGACAAGGTCGGGGGATCTGTCGTTCTGCCCCTGAACAGGCAGTTGACCCACTGTTCCTAGACTGTCATTGAAAATAAGAATTTGTTCTTAACTGACTTGCCTGGTTAAATAAAGGTTAAAAAAAATTAAAATTAAAAAACATACCCCTAATATAACATGTTATTTCGTTATTGTGTTATAAGAAGACATACCCCTAATATAACATGTAATTTCGTCATTGTGTTATAACAAGACATACCCCTAATATGACATGTCATTTCGTCATTGTGTTATAACAAGACATACCCCTAATATGACATGTCATTTCGTCATTGTGATGTAGTAGATCAACAACACGAGTGGGTGAAAGCATCTCGAGGAGTGTTCTAAAGAGTTCTAAAGAGTTCTAAGAGCTTAGAGAACCTGTCCTGGGCGTTTTCTCTGTCTGTCATAAGAATGCCAAGCAGATGCTTCAAAACGGGAGGGAACGCCCAATATAAACCCAAACATTTCTGGGAAAACAACGAACCTCTCGAGCCCTGGATTTCCACAGACACAGGACCTCTCTCCTACCGCTTCAGCAAGGCAATATGAAGCGGTGCATTGTGTCCCAAATTGCACCCTTGACCCTAGATTTTTTTTTGGCAAGAGTGCTATGGGCCCTGATCAAAAGTAGTGCACTACATAGGGAATAGGGTGTCATTCCCCATAGGGCCCTGGGCTAAAGTAGTGCACTACATAGGGAATAGGGTGCCATTCCCCATAGGGCGCTGGTCTAAAGTAGTGCACTACATAAGGAATAGGGTGCCATTCCCTATAGGGCGCTGGTCTAAAGTAGTGCACTACATAGGGGATAGGGTGACATTTGGGATATAGAGTATTTTAGTTGTGTTAGTGTGTTTATGTTTCTTTGTGTTTGGCAGGTGGGGAAGCTGAGCTAACACTTCCATATTATTGACCTCTAAGCCCTATTTCGGGTTTAAAACACTCTGGCACACCGACTCATTCAACTTTTTTTCTTTAGTTTTACTATTTTTTACATTGTGGACATCAAAACTATGAAATGACACATGGAATCATGTAGTAACCAAAAAATATCTTAACAAATCTAAATACGTTTTATATTTGAGATTGTTCAAAGTAGCCACCCCCCCTGATGACAGTTTTGCACACTCTTGGCATTCTCTCAACCAGATTCACCTGGAATGCTTTTCCAACAGTCTTGAAGGACTTCCCACATATGCTGAGCACTGCACATTTCCTTCACTCTGCAGTCCAACTCCTCCCAAACCATCTCAATTGGGTTGAGGTCGAGGTATTGTGGAGGCCAGGTCATCTGATGCAGCACTCATCTATCCTTCTTGGTCAAATAGCCCTTCCACAGCCTGGAGGTGTGTTGGGTAGCCGTCCTGTAGCAAAACAGATGATAGTCCCACTAAGCCCAAACCAGATGTGATGGCGTATCGCTGCAGAATGATGTGGTAGCCATGCTGGTTAAGTGTGCCTTGAATTCTTCATAAATCACTGACAATGTCACCCCCACACCATCACACCTCCTCCTCCATGCTTCACAGTGGGAACCACACATGTGGAGATCATCCATTCACCTAATCTGCGTCTAACAAAGACACGGTGGTTGGAACCAAAAATCTCACATTTGGTCTTATCAGATCAAAGGACAGATTTCCACCAGTCTAATGTCCATTGCTCGTGTTTCTTGGCCCAAGCAAGTCTCTTCTTCTTATTGGTGTCCTTTAGTAGTGGTTTCTTTGCAGCAATTCGACCATGACGGCTTGATTCACACAGTCTCCTCTGATCAGATATTATTGAGATAGTGTCTGTTACATGAACTCAGAAGCATTTATTTGGGCTGTAATTTCTGAGGCTGGTAACTCTAATGAACTTATCCTCTGCAGCAGAGGTAACTCTGGGTCTTCCTTTCCTGTGGCGGTCCTCATGAGAGACAGTTTCATGGGGGGACCAATAAAATGTCCCCAGTTGGTGAAAATGTTTTGGGGTCACTATTCTTGTGGGTACTTCTGGTCCCCCCCCACACACACACACACTAGTAACAGTCATGGTCACTAGTGTTTTGACATGGCTATAACCTGCTCTAAATCTTTCGTCTTTATAGTAAACATCTCTGAACATCTGAAAAGGGCTTTTAGTGCAGAGTAGATGTGATTTACAGGGTTGTATTTAAAACATAATGTATTTCAGCCTCAACAAGATCTCACAGTTCCCCTTCAAAATTTGACATGTAGTGGATAAACGTCTAGTTTGATGCATTCATTCTCTAAGGTTAACAGTTTGGTCATTCATTCTCTAAGGTTAACAGTTTGGTCATTCATTCTCTAAGGTTAACAGTTTGGTCATTCATTCTCTAAGGTTAACAGTTTGGTCATTCATTCTCTAAGGTTAACAGTTTGGTCATTCATTCTCTAAGGTTAACAGTTTATTCAGGTTAACAGTTTGGTCATTCATTCTCTAAGGTTAACAGTTTGGTCATTCATTCTCTAAGGTTAACAGTTTGGTCATTCATTCTTCTCTAAGGTTAACAGTTTGGTCATTCATTCTCTAAGGTTAACAGTTTGGTCAGTTTTCATTCATTCTAAGGTTAACAGTTTGGTCATTCATTCTCTAAGGTTAACAGTTTGGTCATTCATTCTCTAAGGTTAACAGTTTGGTCATTCATTCTCTAAGGTTAACAGTTTGGTCATTCATTCTCTAAGGTTAACAGTTTGGTCATTCATTCTCTAAGGTTAACAGTTTGGTCATTCATTCTCTAAGGTTAACAGTTTGGTCATTCATTCTCTAAGGTTAACAGTTTGGTCATTCATTCTCTAAGGTTAACAGTTTGGTCATTCATTCTCTAAGGTTAACAGTTTGGTCATTCATTCTCTAAGGTTAACAGTTTGGTCATTCATTCTCTAAGGTTAACAGTTTGGTCATTCATTCTCTAAGGTTAACAGTTTGGTCATTCATTCTCTAAGGTTAACAGTTTGGTCATTCATTCTCTAAGGTTAACAGTTTGGTCATTCATTCTCTAAGGTTAACAGTTTGGTCATTCATTCTCTAAGGTTAACAGTTTGGTCATTCATTCTCTAAGGTTAACAGTTTTGTCATTCATGTTTAAGTTTAGGACTATGGTTTGCGGAAGGTTCTGCAAACCAACCAACCTAATACCATCTACTATCATCAAGTATTCTCACGGCGTGCTAGAGCGTCGTGACCTGCGGATGTGCATCGGTCTGAGCAGTGGTCTGAGCAGTGGTCTGAGCAGTGGTCTGAGCAGTGGTCTGAACAGCGGTCTGAGCAGTGGTCTGAACAGCGGTCTGAGCAGAGGTCTGAGCATCGGTCTGAGCAGAGGTCTGAACAGCGGTCTGAGCAGTGGTCTGAGCATCGGTCTGAGCAGAGGTCTGAACAGCGGTCTGAGCATCGGTCTGAGCAGTGGTCTGAGCAGTGGTCTGAGCATCGGTCTGAGCAGTGGTCTGAGCAGTGGTCTGAGCAGTGGTCTGAGCAGTGGTCTGAGCAGTGGTCTGAGCATCGGTCTGAGCAGTGGTCTGAGCAGTGGTCTGAGCAGTGGTCTGAGCAGTGGTCTGAGCAGTGGTCTGAGCAGTGGTCTGAGCAGTGGTCTGAGCAGTGGTCTGAGCAGTGGTCTGAGCAGTGGTCTGAGCAGTGGTCTGAGCATCGGTCTGAACAGAGGTCTTCTGCTCTGATCATGAGGTCATGTCCAGTGCTCATTTTATTTCTCCCAGAGGAAGGCATAGATCAACTTTCTCGGGACTTTTTCAAACATCTGAAATCGAAGTCTATTTCTAGTGAGCAGGTTGATATTTCAGCCTGGTGCTGAGACAATCTGGTAACCAAGGAAGAGCAAAACAACAGCACTGAATCATTAACAAGTTATTTGACTGTTTTGATTGGGAGGAGGCCAATCGTGAGAGAGTGTGTGTCTGAGTGTGTGTCTGAGTGTGTGTCTGAGTGTGTGTCTGAGTGTGTGTCTGAGTGTGTGTCTGAGTGTGTGTCTGAGTGTGTGTGAGAGAGAGAGTTGATCTTAAAATGTTTGCTTGATTTTTGGTCACTTAAATGATGCTGTTACTTACTGTTTCTCTTCCTCTGAAGCACAGGGCAGTACAGCGTCAACACAGAGGAGGACAGGGCAGTACAGAACCCACACAGAGGAGGACAGGGCAGTACAGAACCCACACAGAGGACGACAGGGCAGTACAGAACCCATACAGAGGAGGACAGGGCAGTACAGAACCGGAACAGAGGAGGACAGGGCAGTACAGAACCCACACAAAGGAGGACAGGGCAGTACAGCGTCAACACAGAGGAGGACAGGGCAGTACAGAACCCACACAGAGGAAGACAGGGCAGTACAGAACCCACACAGAGGAGGACAGGGCAGTACAGCACCCACACAGAGGAGGACAGGGCAGTACAGAACCCACACAGAGGAGGACAGGGCAGTACAGAACCCACACAGAGGAGGACAGGGCAGTACAGAACCCACACAGAGGAGGACAGGGCAGGACGGAACCCACACAGAGGAGGACAGGGCAGTACAGAACCCACACAGAGGAGGACAGGGCAGTACAGAACCAGAACAGAGGAGGACAGGGCAGTACAGAACCCACACAAAGGAGGACAGGGCAGTACAGTGTCAACACAGAGGAGGACAGGGCAGTACAGAACCCACACAGAGGAAGACAGGGCAGTACAGAACCCACACAGAGGAGGACAGGGCAGTACAGCACCCACACAGAGGAGGACAGGGTAGTACAGAACCCACACAGAGGAGAACAGGGCAGTACAGAACCCACACAGAGGAAGACAGGGCAGTACAGAACCCACACAGAGGAGAACAGGGCAGTACAGAACCCACACAGAGGAGGACAGGGCAGTATAGCGTCAACACAGAGTAATGAAGAGGATTCAGTTAGTAAGTTAGTATCTTCTCTTCCACCTTTACCCTAACCCCTGTTAACTAGGCCTTACTCTGAGATACACACAGGCTTGGGTTATACACACACAGAGTGGTGTAAACTACTTCAGTAAAAATACTTGAAAGTACTACCCAGGTCATTTTGGGGGATATTTATATTTTTCACAACTTTTACTTTACTACATTCATTTTCCCTGACAACCAAAAGTATTCGTTACATTGTGAATCTTTAGCAGGACAAGAAAATGGTCCAATTTACACACTGAACAGAGAACATCCCTGGTCATCCCTACTGCCTCCGATCTGGAGGACACACTAAACAGAGAACATCCCTGGTCATCCCTACTGCCTCTGATCTGGAGGACTCACTAAACAGAGAATATCCCTACTGCCTCTGATCTGGAGGACTCACTAAACAGAGAACATCGCTGGTCATCCCTACTTCCTCTGATCTGGAGGACTCACTAAACAGAGAACATCCCTGGTCATCCCTACTGCCTCTGATCTGGAGGACTCACTAAACAGAGAACATCCCTGGTCATCCCTACTGCCTCTGATCTGGAGGACACACTAAACAGAGAACATCCCTGGTCACCCCTACTGCCTCTGATCTGGAGGACTCACTAAACAGAGAACATCCCTGGTCACCCCTACTGCCTCTGACCTGGAGGACTCACTAAACAGAGAACATCCCTGGTCATCCCTACTGCTTCTGATCTGAGGACTCACAAAACACAAATGTTTTGTTTGTAAATGATGTCTGAGTGTTTGAGTGCCCCTGGCTATCTGTAAATTCAAAACATTATGCTGTCTGGTTTGCTTACAGATGCACTGTGTAGAAATCGCACCGCCATTTCCTGGTTGCAAAAACAGTAGTGTAGAGAATGATTGTACCATCTAAACAGCTGTACCATGATAAACAAAAACATTGTATTTTCAGCTGTTTGAAGCTGGTGAAACAAAACCAAACGTAATAGATGTAAAAAAACTAAACTGAAGAACGGGAAGCATAGAAATAGCACATAAATAAAACAGTAGATTTGCTTTCAATGAGATTGACAGATCTATAACTCGCATTTCTATGTGAATTTGGTTGGGTCACCCAAAAAAAGTTACTTAATGTAGTTTCTTTTTTTAAAGTAAAGGTAAAGTCTCTCTCAGTATGACGTAGTATCTCTCAGTAGTACTGTGGTAAAGTCTCTCTCAGTAGTACTGTGGTAAAGTCTCTCTCAGTAGTACTGTGGTAAAGTCTCTCTCAGTAGTACTGTGGTAAAGTCTCTCTCAGTAGTACTGTCAGTAGTACTGTGGTAAAGTCTCTCTCAGTAGTACTGTGGTAAAGTCTCTCTCAGTAGTAGTACTGTAGGTAAAGCTCTCTCAGTAGTCTCTCTCAGTAGTACTGTGGTAAAGTCTCTCTCAGTAGTACTGTGGTAAAGTCTCTCTCAGTATGATGTAGTACTGTGGTAAAGTCTCTCTCAGTATGATGTAGTACTGTGGTAAAGTCAGTATGACGTAGTACTGTGGTAAAGTCTCTCTCAGTATGATGTAGTACTGTGGTAAAGTCTCTCAGTAGTACTGTGGTAAAGTCTCTCTCTCAGTAGTACTGTGGTAAAGTCTCTCTCAGTAGTACTGTGGTAAAGTCTCTCTCAGTAGTACTGTGGTAAAGTCTCTCTCAGTAGTACTGTGGTAAAGTCTCTCTCAGTAGTACTGTGGTAAAGCCTCTCTCAGTAGTACTGTGGTAAAGTGGTCTCTCTCAGTAGTAAGTCTCTCTCTCAATGTAGTACTGTGGTAAAAAGTCTCTCTCAGTAGTACTGTGGTAAAGTAGTAGTACTGTGGTAAAGTCTCTCTCAGTATGATGTAGTACTGTGGTAAAGTCTCTCTCAGTATGATGTAGTACTGTGGTAAAGTCTCTCTCAGTATGACGTAGTACTGTGGTAAAGTCTCTCTCAGTATGATGTAGTACTGTGGTAAAGTCTCCCTCAGTAGTACTGTGGTAACGTCTCTCTCAGTAGTACTGTGGTAAAGTCTCTCTCTCAGTATGATGTAGTACTGTGGTAAAGTCTCTCTCAGTAGTACTGTGGTAAAGTCTCTCTCAGTAGTACTGTGGTAAAGTCTCTCTCAGTAGTACTGTGGTAGTACTGTGGTAAAGTCTCTCTCAGTAGTACTGTGGTAGTACTGTGGTAAAGTCTCTCTCAGTAGTACTGTGGTAAAGTCTCTCTCAGTATGATGTAGTACTGTGGTAAAGTCTCTCTCAGTAGTACTGTGGTAAAGTCTCTCTCTCAGTATGATGTAGTACTGTGGTAAAGTCTCTCTCAGTAGTACTGTGGTAAAGTCTCTCTCAGTAGTACTGTGGTAAAGTCTCTCTCAGTAGTACTGTGGTAAAGTCTCTCTCAGTACACTGGAAGTTAATAGGAATATGCCGTTTTAAATCACGAAAACCGTCTATGATACATATCAGATTTGAATACTGGCCGATGTCATAACTCAGGAGGGTGACTTATCTCGGATGAGCCACCTTGAGAAATGTGTAATTTAATGGAGGGTCTAGCACATTGTTCCTATTGGTCTACCTCTTTAGTCCAGGATGCATTGCATGGTGCCGTTGCCAGATATATTATAGGATGGAGATAGAAATCTAATGGATGAAAATAATGCCCCACCGAGCAGACTGTCAATCAATCCTGTTCACGTTGTCATGCTGCGTCACGCGGTTGCTACGCTAATCATCACGCAATCCCTTCTCAAAGTCGGTGCATATGTCAAGAACCGTGGCCTATTTTCCTCGAAAGTACGTAACATCACGATTCCAAAGCTATAAGATACTAGTCATGCCCAAAAGTTTAGAGAACGACGCAAATATTAATTTCCACAAAGTCTGCTGCTTCAGTGTCTTGAGATATTTTTGTCAGATGTTACTATGGATACTGAAGTATAATTACAAGCATTTCATAAGTGTCAAAGGCTTTTATTGACAATTACATGAAGTTGATGCAAAGAGTCAATATTTGCAGTGTTGACCGTTCTTTTTCAAGACCTCTGCAATCCGCCCTGGCATGCCGTCAATTAACTTCTGGGCCACATCCTGACTGATGGCAGCCCATTCTTGCATAATCAATGCTTGGAGTTTGTCAGAATTGGTGGGGTTTTGTTTGTCCACCCGCCTCTTGAGGATTGACCACAAGTTCTTAATGGGATTAAGCTCTGGGGAGTTTCCTGGCCATGGACCCAAAATATTGATGTTTTGTTCCCCGAGCCACTTAGTTATCCCTTTTGCCTTATGGCAAGGTGCTCCATCATGCTGGAAAAGGCATTGTTCATCACCAAACTGTTCCTGGATGGTTGGGAGAAGCTGCTCTCAGAGGATGTGTTGGTACCATTCTTTATTCATGGCTGTGTTCCTAGGCAAAATTATGAGTGAGTCCACTCCCCTGGCTGAGAAGCAACCCCACACATGAATGGTCTCAGGATGATTTACTGTTGGCATGACACAGGACTGATGGTAGCGCTCACCTTGTCTTCTCCGGACAGGCTTTTTTCTGATGCCCCAAACCATAGGAAAGGGGATTCATCTGAGAAAATAACTTTACCCCAGCCCTCAGCAGTCCAATCCCTGTACCTTTTGCAGAATATCAGTCTGTCCCTGATGTTTTTCCTGGAGAGAAGTGACTTCTTTGCTGCCCTTCTTGACACCAAGCCATCCTCCAAAGGTCTTCGCCTCACTGTGCGTGCAGATGCACTCACACCTGCCTGCTGCCATTCCTGAGCAAGCTCTGTACTGGTGGTGCCCCGATCCCGCAGCTGAAAACTTTAGGAGACGGCCCTGGCTCTTGCCTGACTTTCTTGGGCACCTGAAGCCTTCTTCACAACAATTGAACCGCTCTCCTTGAAGTTCTTGATGATCGGATAAATGGTTGATTTAGGTGCCATCTTACTGGCAGCAATATCCTTGCCTGTGAAGCCCTTTTTGTGCAAAGCAATGATGACGGCATGTGTTTCCTTGCAGGTAACCATGGATGACAGAGGAAGAACAATGATTCCAAGCACCACCCTCCTTTTGAAGCTTCCAGTCTGTTATTCGAACTCAATCAGCATGACAGAGTGATCTCCAGCCTTGTCCTCGTCAACACTCACACCTGTGTTAACGAGAGAATCACTGACATGATGTAAGCAGGTCCTTTTGTGGCAGGGCTGAAATGCAGTGGAAATGTTTTTTGGGAATTCAGTTTATTTGCATGGCGAAGAGGGACTTTGCAATTAATTGCAATTCATCTGATCACTCTTCATAAAATTCTGGAGTATATACAAATTGCCATCATACAAACTGAGGCAGCAGACTTTGTGAAAATTAAATATTTGTGTCATTCTCAAAACTTTTGGCCACAACTGTACAGATTGAAAGGTAATTATCTCACATCTCTGAAAATATTTCTAATGTTATACTTTTTGTTGACGAAATTCATGATAACATTGAGTTTCTTAGCTAGCGCCCACTAGACTCACATTCATTCATTGGAGAGTGCTCCTTGTCCCAGAATCACCCAGAATGCAACACAGAGCCCGTTGACATAGCATGGGCAACGTTTCTCATCTCCTCAAAAGATTATCTGCCTTTGTGAATGTCAGACTCCACTCTGTGAGGTACATCGATCTGCAGGTCGAACATGGTGAGATTGTAGACTCCTAAATGGATAATGTAATTTGTTTATGCAATTTTACAGCTAATTAGCTACTTTACATGCTGATATTGTCTTTGGTATTATCGTGTATAGTTACGTTTGCTAGCTAGCCAGCCGATAGAGAGAGCATTGCATTGTAGATTTTGTAGTCAACTTGAGCTGCAACAGATTTCTACAACGATATTCCATGTTGCTACCGACCTTATTTTAATGCCAAAATAAAACATTTGTTCACAAACAATATTGTTCTCACATATCAGTGTTATTTAGCATTGTAAATTAAAGGGATGATTGGTTTGGAGTGGATTTTAAGTATATTTCATCAAATACTGTCACGAATCCTGCTTCCTGAGTCTGTGTTTGCCTGTGTTTCTGTCCTGGAGTGTGTTTCCGGTGTCCTGGAACGCACCCTGTCTGGTTGCCGGGTGAATTAGCTTGTTGGGAGATCAATGTTCACCCGCACCTGTATCCCATCAGTAATCTGCACACCTGTCCTGATCATCACCTCTCCCCTTCAAAAGCTCTGACCTGACATCCATTCCCTGCCGGATCGTTAACCATGAACAGTATGTTGTGCCATAGTATCAGCCTCAAGTTGGATATAATTTGTTTTGTTGTTTTTTTACGTATTGCTTGCCTTAAACTTACCTCCGTTTGTTCGGTCTTCACCCGGATCATTTACCCCATTCCCGCCTGGTCGTCGGAGGATTCCGCTACCCCATTGGATCCACCTATTTACTCCCATCAACTCACCACCGCTGCCCGCCACCTGGATATATCTACCCATTCACATTCACTTGTAAATAAATACTCACCTTCTTCCTACTCTCCTTGTCCTGGTCTGCTTCTGGGTTCGGTTTTGAAAGAACGTGACAAATACATTTACTTTTGATACTTTAAAACCAAATACTTTGACTTTTACTCAGGACTTTCAAATCAAATCAGATGTTATTGGTCACATACACATGGTCAGCAGATGTTATTGGTCACATACACATGGTTAGCAGATGTTATTGGTCACATGGTTAGTAGATGTTATTGGTTACATGGTTAGTAGATGTTATTGGTTACATGGTTAGTAGATGTTAATGGTCACATGGTTAGCAGATGTTATTGGTCACATACACATGGTTAGTAGATGTTATTGGTCACATACACATGGTTAGTAGATGTTATTGGTCACATGGTTAGTAGATGTTATTGGTTACATGGTTAGTAGATGTTATTGGTCACATGATTAGCAGATGTTATTGCGGGTGTAGCTAAATGCTTGTGCTTCTAGCTCCGACAGTGCAGTAATATCTAACAAGTACTATCTAACTAATTACAGAACATAAACCCAATACACACACATCTAAGTAGGAGGGAATTAAGACTATATGCATATGGACGAGCGATGTCAGAGCGGAACGGACTAAGATACAGCGTTTTAGTATAGAAAACATACAGTGGGGCAAAAACAGTATTTAGTCAGCCACCAGTTGTGCAAGTTCTCCCACTTAAAAAGATGAGAGAGGCCTGTAATTTTCATCATAGGTCCACTTCAACTATGACAGACACAATGAGAAGAAAAAAATCCAGAAAATCACATTGTAGGATTTTTAATGAATTTATTTGCAAATTATGGTGGAAAATAAGTATTTGGTCAATAACAAAAGTTTATCTCAATACTTACTCTGTTGAGAAGCCTTTTGGACCTAGACTTGGCACTCCGGTACTACTTGCCGTGCGGTAGCAGAGAGAACAGTCTATGACCGGGGTGGCTGGGGTCTTTGACAATTTTTAGGGCCTTCCTCTGACAACACCTGGTGTAGAGGTCCTGGATGGCAGGCAGCTTTACCCCAGTGAGGTACTGGGCCGTACGCACTACCCTCTGAAGTGCCTTGCGGTCGGAGGCCGAGCAATTGCCGTACCAGGCAGTGATGCAAACAGTCAGGATGCTCTCCAGTGTTGAGGATCAGCGTGGCAGATGTGTTGTTACCTACCCTCACCACCTGGGGGTGGCCCGTCAGAAAGTCCAGGATCCAGTTGCAGAGGGAGGTGTTTAGTCCCAGGGTCCTTATCTTTGAGGGCACTTTGGTGTTGAGCGCCGAGCTGCTGTAGTCAATGAACAGCATTCTCACATAGGTGTTCCTTTTGTCCTTTTTCCCCACCTGTGTTTGTGGGAGGTTGACTTTGTTTAGAGCACTTTGCTTGTGAGCTTCACGGTTTGTTTTTGTAGTGCTTACTGTTTTGTTTGGCATCCTTTAGATTAATAAAGGAAATGTACGCTCACCACGCTGCACCTTGGTCCTCATCCTTCAACAGCCGTGACAAGGCACCGTTATCAAGACACAAGGCGAGACCCAGATACAGGAGGCAGATGGTTGGAGTCTTACAATGTTTAATAAACCAAAAGGAGGAGGCAAGAGAACGGTCGTGGCAAAAAGGTCCAAACCGGATCAGAGTCCAGGAGGTACAGAGTGGCAGACAGGCAGAATGGTCAGGCAGGTAGAGTCGCAGACAGGCTCGTGGTCAGGCAGGCAGAATGGTCAAGCAGGCAGAATGGTCAGGACAGGCAGAATGGTCAGGCAGGCAGAATGGTCAGACAGGCAGAATGGTCAGGCAGGCAGAATGGTCAGGCAGGCAGAATGGTCAGGCAGGCAGAATGGTCAGGCAGGCAGAATGGTCAGGCAGGCAGAATGGTCAGGCAGGCAGAATGGTCAGGCAGGCAGAATGGTCAGGCAGGCAGAATGGTCAAGCAGGCAGAATGGTCAGGCAGGCAGAATGGTCAGGCAGGCAGAATGGTCAAGCAGGCAGAATGGTCAGGCAGGCAGAATGGTCAGGCAGGCAGAATGGTACAGAGGAAGTAAGGAACTTCCAGAGAAAGGGTAACACTTTCACCCTCTCACACACACAGACAGGAAGGCAGACAGACAGACAGACAGACAGACAGACACCGTCACAGACACACACCCACACACCTCCCTCATTAACCCCATTACACAACAAAGCAGGTCCCTCCACGTTCTCTTCGCTTCCTTTCTACTTTCTTATCTTTTTCTCCCTCTCCTAGTCTTCCTCTCTTTGGGAGGTCAGGACTAGTCTCCCTCTCCTAGTCTTCCTCTCTTTGGGAGGTCAGGACTAGTCTCCCTCTCCTAGTCTTCCTCTCTTTGGGAGGTCAGGACTAGTCTCCCTCTCCTAGTCTTCCTCTCTTTGGGAGGTCAGGACTAGTCTCCCTCTCCTAGTCTTCCTCTCTTTGGGAGGTCAGGACTAGTCTTCCTCTCTTTAGCCTTCCTCTCTTTAGGAGGTCAGGACTAGTCTCCCTCTCCTAGTCTTCCTCTCTTTGGGAGGTCAGGACTAGTCTCCCTCTCCTAGTCTTCCTCTCTTTGGGAGGTCAGTACTAGTCTCCCTCTCCTAGTCTTCCTCTCTTTGGGAGGTCAGGACTAGTCTCCCTCTCCTAGTCTTCCTCTCTTTGGGAGGTCAGGACTAGTCTCCCTCTCCTAGTCTTCCTCTCTTTAGTCTTCCTCTCTTTAGGAGGTCAGGACTAGTCTCCCTCTCCTACTCTTCCTCTCTTTGGGAGGTCAGGACTAAGGACTAGTCTCCCTCTCCTAGTCTTCCTCTCTTTAATCTTCCTCTCTTTAGGAGGTCAGGACTAGTCTCCCTCTCCTAGTCTTCCTCTCTTTAGTCTTCCTCTCTTTAGGAGGTCAGGACTAGTCTCCCTCTCCTAGTCTTCCTCTCTTTGGGAGGTCAGGACTAGTCTCCCTCTCCTAGTCTTCCTCTTTTTGGGAGGTCAGGACTAGTCTCCCTCTCCTAGTCTTCCTCTCTTTAGTCTTCCTCTCTTTAGCAGTCAGGACTAGTCTCCCTCTCCTAGACTTCCTCTCTTTGGGAGGTCAGGACTAGTCTCCCTCTCCTAGTCTTCCTCTCTTTGGGAGGTCAGGACTAGTCTCCCTCTCCTAGTCTTCCTCTCTTTGGGAGGTCAGGACTAGTCTCCCTCTCCTAGTCTTCCTCTCTTTAGGAGGTCAGGACTAGTCTCCCTCTCCTAGTCTTCCTCTCTTTACGAGGGGGGAGTGCAGCGGTGGAATATTCTGGAAGGAGCATCCATCTCGGGGCTGAGCGGGGGCGAGAGTCCCCTGTGGGCTTTGGGTTAGAGGCTGAAGGGAGGGAGACTGAGGGACATGCCTAACGTCTTCTCCCAGCAAGAAGTTTTCTGGGGGAGTTACGATCACCTCCCTGTTTATCAGTGTGTCTGGAGGGTTTGTCCAGGGATATCAGGAGTTTATGTGAGTGTATCGGCCTGGAGTGCATGTATAGACACACACACACACACACACACACCAGGGACCCATAGGGACTGGCCTCTATCAGTGCTTCCTGGGGTCCGATAGCACTCTTTCTCCTCTACACTATGTGCTAATTACCAGGGAAACCACAGAATGTTCTAAACTATCTGTGTGTGTGTGTGTGTGTGTGTGTGTGTGTGTGTGTGTGTGTGTGTGTGTGTGTGTGTGTGTGTGTGTGTGTGTGTGTGTGTGTGTGTGTGTGTGTGTGTGTGTGTGTGTGTGTGTGTGTGTGTGTGTGTGTGTACTGTCTTGACAGCTTGGTATGAGCTAACCAGCGTTATGAGAGACAGTAGCACGTCCAGTCAGCTTCAGGCTGACATTAGATCATCTGCAGAGAAACCTCAGAGAATCCTGAACTAACTTGTTATGAGCACGTGCGTGTGTGTGTGTGTGATGTACTGTATGTCAGTGGAGGCTGCTGAGGGGAGGAAGGGCTCATAACAGTGGAACAGAGGGAATGGAATGGCATCCATGGAAAGCGTGTGTTTAATGTATCTGATACCATTCTGCCTGCTCTGCTCCAGTCATTACTACGAGCCCTTCCTCCCTAATTAAGGTGCCATCAACATTGGCTGTGGGGAACGAAGCCATAGCTTTCCTGACTGTTAAAATGTAACGCTTTTTACACGTTCTGAGAACATTGCCTGTTCTGGGAGCGTGCATTTTTAGGCTGCAGGGAGGTTATGAGAACGTTTTACTATGGTTGCCTGAACGTTTTACTATGGTTGCCTGAACGTTTTATTCTGGTTGCCTGAACGTTTTACTGTGGTTGCCTGAACGTTTTACTGTGGTTGCCTGAACGTTTTACTGTGGTTGCCTGAACGTTTTACTGTGGTTGCCTGAACGTTTTACTATGGTTGCCTGAACGTTTTACTATGGTTGCCTGAACGGTTTACTGTGGTTGCCTGAACGTTTTACTGTGGTTGCCTGAACGTTTTACTATGGTTGCCTGAACGTTTTACTATGGTTGCCTGAACGTTTTATCAACACAATGAGTAACAATAACTTGGATATATACACAGGGCACCCGTACTGAGTCGATGTGCATTGGTACAAGATAATTGAGGTAGATATGTACATGTAGGTAGAGGTAAAGACTAGACAACAGGATAGATAATAGACAGTAACAGCAGTGTTGGTAGTAGGGTAGGTAATATAATGTAGGTAGAGGTAAAGACTAGACAACAGGATAGATAATAGACAGTAACAGCAGTGTTGGTAGTAGGGTAGGTAATATAATGTAGGTAGAGGTAAAGGATAGATAATAGACAGTAACAGCAGTGTTGGTAGTAAGGTAGGTAATATAATGTAGGTAGGGGTAAAGGATAGATAATAGACAGTAACAGCAGTGTTGGTAGTAGGGTAGGTAATATAATGTAGGTAGAGGTAAAGACTAGACAACAGGATAGATAATAGACAGTAACAGCAGTGTTGGTAGTAGGGTAGGTAATATAATGTAGGTAGAGGTAAAGACTAGACAACAGGATAGATAATAGACAGTAACAGCAGTGTTGGTAGTAGGGTAGGTAATATAATGTAGGTAGAGGTAAAGGATAGATAATAGACAGTAACAGCAGTGTTGGTAGTAAGGTAGGTAATATAATGTAGGTAGGGGTAAAGGATAGATAATAGACAGTAACAGCAGTGTTGGTAGTAGGGTAGGTAATATAATGTAGGTAGAGGTAAAGACTAGACAACAGGATAGATAATAGACAGTAACAGCAGTGTTGGTAGTAGGGTAGGTAATATAATGTAGGTAGAGGTAAAGACTAGACAACAGGATAGATAATAGACAGTAACAGCAGTGTTGGTAGTAGGGTAGGTAATATAATGTAGGTAGAGGTAAAGGATAGATAATAGACAGTAACAGCAGTGTTGGTAGTAAGGTAGGTAATATAATGTAGGTAGGGGTAAAGGATAGATAATAGACAGTAACAGCAGTGTTGGTAGTAGGGTAGGTAATATAATGTAGGTAGGGGTAAAGGATAGATAATAGACAGTAACAGCAGTGTTGGTAGTAGGGTAGGTAATATAATGTAGGTAGAGGTAAAGACTAGACAACAGGATAGATAATAGACAGTAACAGCAGTGTTGGTAGTAGGGTAGGTAATATAATGTAGGTAGAGGTAAAGACTAGACAACAGGATAGATAATAGACAGTAACAGCAGTGTTGGTAGTAGGGTAGGTAATATAATGTAGGTAGGGGTAAAGGATAGATAATAGACAGTAACAGCAGTGTTGGTAGTAGGGTAGGTAATATAATGTAGGTAGGGGTAAAGGATAGATAATAGACAGTAACAGCAGTGTTGGTAGTAGGGTAGGTAATATAATGTAGGTAGGGGTAAAGGATAGATAATAGACAGTAACAGCAGTGTTGGTAGTAGGTTTAGGTTAGCAGATGTTAATGCGAGTGTAGCGAAATGCTTGTGCTTCTAGTTCCGACAATGCAGTAATAACCAGCAAGTAATCGATTGGCAGGGTAGCCTAGTGGTTAGAGCGTTGGACTAGTAACTGCAAGGTTGCAAGTTCAAACCCCCGAGCTGACAAGGTACAAATCTGTCGTTCTGCCCCTGAACAGGCAGTTAACCCACTGTTCCTAGGCCGTCATTGAAAATAAGAATTTTTTCTTAACTGACTTGCCTAGTTAAATAAAGGTAAAATAAATACAAATTAAAAAATCTAACAATTCCAAAACTACTACCTTAAAGACATGAGTGTAAAGGGGATAAAGAATATGTACATAAAGATATATGAGTGAGTGATGGTACAGAGCAGCATAGGCAAGATACAGTAGATGGTATTGAGTGCAGTATATACATATGAGATGAGTATGTAAACAAAGTGGCATAGTTAAAGTGGCTAGTGATACATGTATTACATAAAGATACAGTAGATGATATAGAGTACAGTATATACGTATACATATGAGATGAATAATGTAGGGTATGTCAACATTATATTAGGTAGCATTGTTTAAAGTGGCTAGTGATATATTTTACATCAATTCCCATTATTAAAGTGGCTGGAGTTGAGTCAGTATGTTGGCAGCAGCCACTCAATGTTAGTGGTGGCTGTTTAACAGTCTGATGGCCTTGAGATAGAAGCTGTTTTTCAGTCTCTCGGTCCCAGCTTTGATGCACCTGTACTGACCTCGCCTTCTGGATGATAGCGGGGTGAACAGAAAGTGGCTCGGGTGGTTGTTGTCCTTGATGATCTTTATGGCCTTCCTGTGACATCGGGTGGTGTAAGTGTCCTGGAAGGCAGGTAGTTTGCCCCCGGTGATGCGTTGTGCAGACCTCACTACCCTCTGGAGAGCCTTACGGGTGTGGGCGGAGCAGTTGCCGTACCAGGCGGTGATACAGCCCGCCAGGATGCTCTCGATTGTGCATCTGTAGAAGTTTGTGAGTGCTTTTGGTGACAAGCCAAATTTCTTCAGCCTCCTGAGGTTGAAGAGGCGCTGCTGCGCCTTCTTCACTATGCTGTCTGTGTGGGTGGACCAATTCAGTTTGTCTGTGATGTGTACGCCGAGGAACTTAAAACTTACTACCCTCTCAACTACTGTTCCATCGATGTGGATAGGGGGGTGTTCCCTTTGCTGTTTCCTGAAGTCCACAATCATCTCCTTAGTTTTGTTGACGTTGAGTGTGAAGTTATTTTCCTGACACCACACTCCGAGGGCCCTCACCTCCTCCCTGTAGGCCGTCTCGTCGTTGTTGGTAATCAAGCCTACCACTGTTGTGTCGTCCACAAACTTGATGATTGAGTTGGAGGCGTGCGTGGCCACGCAATCGTGGGTGAACACGATTGCGGAATACCTAGGATAGGATAAGTATCCCTCTCACCCCCCCCCTTTAAGATTTAGATGCACTATTGTAAAGTGACTGTTCCACTGGATGTCATAAGGTGAATGCACCAATTTGTAAGTCGCTCTGGATAAGAGCGTCTGCTAAATTACTTAAATGTAAATGTTAAATGAGTACAGGAGAGGGCTCAGAACGCACCCTTGTGGGGCCCCAGTGTTGAGGATCAGCGGGGTGGAGATGTTGTTGCCTACCCTCAACACCTGGGGGCGGCCCGTCAGGAAGTCCAGTACCCAGTTGCACAGGGCGGGGTCGAGACCCAGGGTCTCGAGCTTGATGACGAGCTTGGAGGGTACTATGGTGTTGAATGCCGAGCTGTAGTCGATGAACAGCATTCTCACGTAGGTATTCCTCTTGTCCAGATGGGTTAGGGCAGTGTGCAGTGTGGTTGAGATTGCATCGTCTGTGGACCTATTTGGGCGGTAAGCAAATTGGAGTGGGTCTAGGGTGTCAGGTAGGGTGGAGGTGATATGGTCCTTGACTAGTCTCTCAAAGCACTTCATGATGACGGAAGTGAGTGCTACGGGGCGGTAGTCGTTTAGCTCAGTTACCTTAGCTTTCTTGGGAACAGGAACAATGGGGGCCCTATTGAAGCATGTGGGAACAACAGACTGGGATAGGGATTGATTAAATATGTCTGTAAACACACCAGCCAGCTGGTCTGCGCATGCTCTGAGGGCGCGGCTGGGGATGCCGTCTGGGCCTGCAGCCTTGCGAGGGTTAACACGTTTAAATGTTTTCCTCATTCGGCTGCAGTGAAGGAGAGTCTGCATGTTTTGGTTGCGGGCCGTGTCAGTGGCACTGTATTGTCCTCAAAGCGGGCAAAAAAGTTATTTAGTCTGCCTGGAAGCAAGACATCCTGGTCCGTGATGGGCTGGTTTTCTTTTTTTAATCCGTGATTGACTGTAGAGCCTGTAGATACATACCTCTTGTGTCTGAGCCGTTGAATTGAGATTCTACTTTGTCTCTATACTGACGCTTAGCTTGTTTGATTGCCTTGCGGAGGGAATAGCTACACTGTTTGTATTCGGTCATGTTTCTGGTCACCTCGCCCTGATTAAAAGCAGTGGTTCGCGCTTTCAGTTTCACGCGAATGCTGCCATCAATCCACGGTTTCTGGTTTGGGAATGTTTTAATCGTTGCTATGGGAACGACATCTTCAAAGCACGTTCTAATGAACTCGCTCACCGAATCAGCGTATTCGTCAATGTTGTTGTTTGATGCAATACGAAACATATCCCAGTCCACGTGATGGAAGCAGTCTTGGAGTGTGGAATCAGATTGGTCGGACCAGCGTTGGACAGACCTCAGCGCGGGAGCTTCTTGTTTTAGCTTCTGTCTGTAGGCAGGGAGCAATAAAATGGAGTCGTGGTCAGCTTTTCCGAAAGGAGGGCGGGGCAGGGCCTTATATGCGTCGCGGAAGTTAGAATAGCAATGATCCAAGGTTTTTCCAGTCCTGGTTGCGCAATCGATATGCTGATACAATTTAGGGAGTCTTGTTTTCAGATTAGCCTTGTTAAAATCCCCAGCTACAATGAATACAGCCTCAGGATAAATGGTTTCCAGTTTGCAAAGAGTTAAATAAAGTTCGTTCAGAGCCATCGATGTGTCTGCTTGGGGGGGGATATATACGGCTGTGATTATAATCGAAGAGAATTCCCTTGGTAGATAATGCGGTCTACATTTGATTGTGAGGAATTCTAAATCAGGTGAACAGAAGGACTTGAGTTCCTGTATAATATAATAATAATAATATATGCCATTTAGCAGACGCTTTTATCCAAAGCGACTTACAGTCATGTGTGCATACATTCTACGTATGTTGTGACCACACCACGTCTCGTTAACCATGAAGCATACGCCCCCGCCCCTCTTCTTACCAGAAAGATGTTTGTTTCTGTCTGCGCAATGCGTGGAGAAACCAGCTGGCTGCACCGACTCCGATAGCGTCTCTCCAGTGAGCCATGTTTCTGTGAAGCAAAGAACGTTACAGTCTGATGTCCCTCTGGAATGCTACCCTTGCTCGGATTTCATCAACCTTGTTGTCAAGAGACTGGACTTGGCGAGAAGTATGCTAGGGAGTGGTGTGTGATGTGCCCGTCTCTGGAGTCTGACCAGAAGACCGCTTCGTTTCCCTCTTTTTCAAAGTAGTTTTTTTGGGGGTCGCCGGCTGGGATCCATTCCGTTGTCCTGGGTGAAAGGCAGAACACAGGATCCGCTTCGCGAAAGTCATATTCTTGGTCGTACTGATGGTGAGTTGATGCTGCTCTTATATTCAGTAGTTCTTCTCGACTGTATGTAATGAAACCTAAGATGACCTGGGGTACAAATGTAAGAAATAACACGTAAAAAAACAAAAAACTACATAGTTTCCTAGGAACGCGAAGCGAGGCGACCATCTCTGTCGGCGCCGGAAGTTTAAAAAAAAAATATATATATATAAAATGTAGGTAGGGGTAAAGGATAGATAATAGACAGTAACAGCAGCTGATGTGATGAGTCAAAAGAGTTAGTGCAAAATGGGTCAATGCATATAGTCCAGATAGCTATTTAACTAACTAGTTAGCAGTCTTATGACTTGTGGGTAGAAGCTGTTCAGGGTCCTGTTGGTTCCAGACTTGGAGCATCGGTACCGCTTGCAGTGCGGTAGCAGAGAGAACAGTCTATGATTTGGGGGTAGCAGAGAGAACAGGCTATGACTTGGGGGTAGCAGAGAGAACAGGCTATGACTTGGGGGTAGCAGAGAGAACAGTCTATGACTTGAGGGTAGCAGAGAGAACAGTCTATGACTTGGGGGTAGCAGAGAGAACAGGCTATGACTTGAGGGTAGCAGAGAGAACAGTCTATGACTTGGGGGTAGCATAGAGAACAGGCTATGACTTGGGGGTAGCAGAGAGAACAGGCTATAACTTGGGGGTAGCAGAGAGAACAGGCTATGACTTGGGGGTAGCAGAGAGAACAGTCTATGACTTGAGGGTAGCAGAGAGAACAGTCTATGACTTGGGGATAGCATAGAGAACAGTCTATGACTTGGGGGTAGCATAGAGAACAGGCTATGACTTGGGGGTAGCAGAGAGAACAGGCCATGACTTGGGGGTAGCAGAGACAACAGGCTATGACTTGGGGGTAGCATAGAGAACAGGCTATGACTTGGGGGTAGCAGAGAGATGAGTCTATGACTTGGGTGGCTGGAGGGGCTTTCCTCTGACACTGCTTGGTACAGGCCACCAGTAGACTTGGGTGGCTGGAGGGGCTTTCCTCTGACACTGCTTGGTACAGGCCACCAGTAGACTTGGGTGGCTGGAGGGGCTTTCCTCTGACACTGCTTGGTACAGGCCACCAGTAGACTTGGGTGGCTGGAGGGGCTTTCCTCTGATACTGCTTGGTACAGGCCACCAGTAGACTTGGGTGGCTGATATGGACCCTTTAAACCCAGTGGGTGGTGTAACTGACCCTGGTCAGTCCTGTTATGGGCCCATTACACCCAGTGGGTGGTGTAACTGACCCTGGTCAGTCCTGTTATGGACCCATTACACCCAGTGGGTGGTGTAACTGACCCTGGTCAGTCCTGTTATGGACCCATTACACCCAGTGGGTGGTGTAACTGACCCTGGTCAGTCCTGTTATGGGCCCTTTACACCCAGTGGGTGGTGTTGACCCTGGTCAGTCCTGTTATGGACCCATTACACCCAGTGGGTGGTGTAACTGACCCTGGTCAGTCCTGTTATGGGCCCTTTACACCCAGTGGGTGGTGTAACTGACCCTGGTCAGTCCTGTTATGGACCCATTACACCCAGTGGGTGGTGTTGACCCTGGTCAGTCCTGTTATGGACCCATTACACCCAGTGGGTGGTGTAACTGACCCTGGTCAGTCCTGTTATGGGCCCTTTACACCCAGTGGGTGGTGTTGACCCTGGTCAGTCCTGTTATGGACCCATTACACCCAGTGGGTGGTGTAACTGACCCTGGTCAGTCCTGTTATGGGCCCTTTACACCCAGTGGGTGGTGTAACTGACCCTGGTCAGTCCTGTTATGGACCCATTACACCCAGTGGGTGGTGTTGACCCTGGTCAGTCCTGTTATGGACCCATTACACCCAGTGGGTGGTGTAACTGACCCTGGTCAGTCCTGTTATGGGCCCTTTACACCCAGTGGGTGGTGTAACTGACCCTGGTCAGTCCTGTTATGGACCCATTACACCCAGTGGGTGGTGTAACTGACCCTGGTCAGTCCTGTTATGGGCCCTTTACACCCAGTGGGTGGTGTAACTGACCCTGGTCAGTCCTGTTATGGACCCATTACACCCAGTGGGTGGTGTTGACCCTGGTCAGTCCTGTTATGGACCCATTACACCCAGTGGGTGGTGTAACTGACCCTGGTCAGTCCTGTTATGGGCCCTTTACACCCAGTGGGTGGTGTAACTGACCCTGGTCAGTCCTGTTATGGACCCATTACACCCAGTGGGTGGTGTAACTGACCCTGGTCAGTCCTGTTATGGGCCCTTTACACCCAGTGGGTGGTGTTGACCCTGGTCAGTCCTGTTATGGACCCTTTACACCCAGTGGGTGGTGTAACTGACCCTGGTCAGTCCTGTTATGGACCCATTACACCCAGTGGGTGGTGTAACTGACCCTGGTCAGTCCTGTTATGGACCCATTACACCCAGTGGGTGGTGTAACTGACCCTGGTCAGTCCTGTTATGGCCCTTTACACCCAGTGGGTGGTGTAACTGACCCTGGTCAGTCCTGTTATGGACCCTTTATACCCAGTGGGTGGTGTTGACCCTGGTCAGTCCTGTTATGGACCCATTACACCCAGTGGGTGTTTAAACTCCATCAACGAAACTAGATCATCACATTTTAAAATGTTCAGGAGAGAATTCCAGGACCACAGAGCTATGTAACTAAAACTATTTATACTATGACCTGTTCTAATTTTTGGTACTGTTAGAAGCAAATGAGAACGGGACCGTAATTGATATTTATTTACTGACCTGACTAAAAAAGAACAGAGATAAAATGGCATTTTACCCAATATGGCCTTATAAATCAGTGCATACCAGTGTTTCAGCCTACACAAGGTTAATGATGACCAGCCAACGGCGCTGTAGAGATCACAATGATGTGTTAGCCGTTTCTGATGTGTAATGAACCTGAGGGCTGTATGATACACTGAATCAAGGGTTCTCAGGGTCGTGGCTGAGGCCTGCATATATATAACATCACTACAATCTAAAACCGACAGTAATGTACATCCTACCAGCTCCTTCCTGGCCTCCAGAGAAAAACAAGCCTTATGCCGGTAATAAAATCCTATTTTCAGCTTGAGCTTCCTTATCAAGTTCTCTACATGCACAGTGAAGCTCAGCTTATCATCACCCCACACACCCAAATATTTGTACACTTTAACTTGCTCTATAGTATATCCAGCCAATGTAGCAATGACATGATTTGTAACATGCCTGGCATTTGAAAATACCATGCATTTTGTTTTACCCGAATTTAGAACCAGCTTTAAATCATACAGACTCTGTTGAATGATGTTAAATGCTCTTTGGGCATTTTCAAAAGCTAAAGATAAACTACTAACACTTGAATAAAGAACAGTATTATCTGCATAAAAATGAACATCCGCTGTTTCAATAAGATCCCCAATCTTGTTGATATACAAAATGAACAACACTGGGCCCAAAATAGAACCTTGCGGAACACCTGAGCACACGTCTATGGACTCAGATTTACAACCATCCGCCATTACACATTGTGTACAATTTGATAGGTCATTTATAAACCAATCTAGAGCATGACCAGTTATTCCACAACATTTGAACCTTTGCACTAACCCAGCATGGTCCACGGTGTCAAAAGCCTTCGACAAATCAATAAAAACAGACACACAATGTAACTTCTTATCAAGAGCACAGTGGATGTCATTTAAAACCTTCAATGTTGCTGAAACAGTGCTGTGGCCAGACCTAAAACCTGATTGCATTCCATTTAAGATGTTGTTTTCTTGGAAGTAGGTCTTTAGCTGCCTACTAACTAAGGACTCCAGTACCTTGGACAAGTACAGACAATTTTGATATGGGTCGATAGTTGTCAAGTAGCGGAGGATCTCCACCTTTCAGGAGAGACAGTACAAAGGCAGATTTCCATAACTTGGGGATTTCCTTTACATCAAGCGTGAGGTTAAAAAATACATGTTAAGGGGTGGTGTTGACCCTGGTCAGTCCTGTTATGGGCCCTTTACACCCAGTGGGTGGTGTAACTGACCCTGGTCAGTCCTGTTATGGGCCCTTTACACCCAGTGGGTGGTGTAACTGACCCTGGTCAGTCCTGTTATGGACCCATTACACCCAGTGGGTGGTGTTGACCCTGGTCAGTCCTGTTATGGACCTTTACACCCAGTGGGTGGTGTTGACCCTGGTCAGTCCTGTTATGGACCTTTACACCCAGTGGGTGGTGTTGACCCTGGTCAGTCCTGTTATGGACCTTTACACCCAGTGGGTGGTGTTGACCCTGGTCAGTCCTGTTATGGACGCTTTACACCAAGTGGGTGGTGTTGACCCTGGTCAGTCCTGATATGAACCCTTTCCACCCTCCAACTTGGAGGCCAATATAGTGCTGAACTCATAATTTTAACATAATTGTATCTTCATTTAACTAGGCAAGTCAGTTAAGAACAAATTCTTATTTTAGGAACAGTGGGTTAACTGCCTTGTTCAGGGGCAGAATGACAGATTTTTACCTTGTGAGCTCAGGGATTCGATCTTGCAACATTTCGGTTACTAGTCCAACACTCTAACCACTAGGCTATCTGCTGGTTACTAGTCCAACACTCTAACCACTAGGCTACCTGCTGGTTACTAGTCCAACACTCTAACCACTAGTCTACCTGCTGGTTACTAGTCCAACACTCTAACCACTAGGCTACCTGCTGGTTACTAGTCCAACACTCTAACCACTAGTCTACCTGCTGGTTACTAGTCCAACACTCTAACCACTAGGCTACCTGCTGGTTACTAGTCCAACACTCTAACCACTAGGCTACCTGCTGGTTACTAGTCCAACACTCTAACCACTAGGCTACCTGCTGGTTACTAGTCCAACACTCTAACCACTAGGCTACTTGCCACCCCATAGGTGTTCCATTTGTCCAGATGGGAAAGGACAGAGTGCCATAGAGATTACGTCATCTGTGGATCTGTTTGGGCGGTATGCTAATTAGAGTGGGCCCAGGGTGTCTGGGATGATGGTGTTGATGTGAGTCATGACCAGCCTCTCAAAGCAATTCATGGCTACAGATGTGAGTGCTTTAGAGCGATAGACATTTAGACAGGTTACCTAGGCATTCTTGGGTGCAGGGACTATGGTGGTCTGCATGAAAGATGTAGGTATTACAAACTGGGTCAAGGAGAGGTTGAAAGCTGGTCAGCACATGCTCTGAGTATGCGTCCTGGTAATCTGTCTGGCCCTGTGGCCTTGTGAATGTTAACCTGTTTAAAGGTCACATCAGCTACGGAGAGCGTGATCGAGCAGTCGTCCGAAACAGCTGGTGCTCTCATGCATGTTTCAGTGCTGAACGAGCTGAAGATTACATTTGAAGATTACAGAGGGCAAGCTTATGATAATGGGGCCAACAGGAAGGGCAAAGCACCAAGGTGTACAAGCCAGAGTGCTGAAAATCATCCCAGAGCCGCGTTCATCCCATGTGGAGCACATACTCTAAACCTTGTCATTGCAGATGCTGCCAAATCTTTAAAAAAAAGATGCAGTTGGTTTTTTTGGGCATGTGCAAAAGCTCTTCACCTGCTTTTCAACTGGCACACAAAGACTGTTTTGAAGAAACATGCGAAGTCATGGAGTGACAAAAGATGGGAGAGTAGGCTCCAAGGTGTTCACTCAATCAGGTATTAGGCTTCTGAGGTTCGGAAGGTATTACTGGAAGCCAGACAGACGATCAACGATCCGGTGGACAAAGTGGAGGCACAAGCACTTGCAGAGGAAGTTGGGTCATACCACTACTTGATTTGCTGTGTCGTATGGTGTGAGATACTGACACTTATAAACAGGGTGAACAAGCTCCTCCAATACACCTCAATGCAGTTGGATATCGCAGTGAATTTAATCTCTATTTTGCAAAGGCCTCCCTCGCTACATACCGGCAACCTGGATTCTGTGAGGCCCAGACTACAGCCAAAAGCTTTTGTGAAGAAATGAATGTAGAGGCTGTTCTGAAAGAGAAGAGACTGAGAAACAACAAGAGGCATTTCAGCTACGAGGCTCCTGATGAACCGGTGACTGACGCACTGAAACACCTTGAGGTCGACTTCTTCAACAATGTGGTCGACTCTGCTGTTGACATCCATGGATGAGAGATTTGAAACACTCAACCAGGTGAAAACCTAATATGGAGTGTTGCCGACCTTCAGCACTACTGCCTCTCAGATGTCCAGGGAACCTTTAACGGCTCACTGAATGGAAGTTTAAAACACTCTTATCCTTCAGAGATTAACACAAACACTGTGACATCGGTGGAATGGATCTGGCACAGGAGATTCAGAATGTACCTGATCTGCCATCAGATAAGATGACTGCCTTTGAGCTGCTTTCCTTTCTCTGTGAGAGAGACCTGGAGGAACTCTATCCTAACCTTTGGATGGCCCTGAGAATTGCAGTCACCCTTCCAGTAACAGTAGTATCGGCAGAGAGGAGCTTTTCAAAATGAGAGCTCATCAAAAGCTACCTGAGGTCTTCCATGTCACAGGAACATTTGAGTTGTCTGGCCATCATGAGCGTTTGGTGGTCTGGCCATCATGAGCGTTTCAGTGGTCTGGCCATCATGAGCGTTTCAGTGGTCTGGCCATCATGAGCGTTTCAGTGGTCTGGCCATCATGAGCGTTTGAGTGGTCTGGCCATCATGAGCGTTTCAGTGGTCTGGCCATCATGAGCGTTTCAGTGGTCTGGCCATCATGAGTGGTCTGGCCATCATGAGCGTTTGAGTGGTCTGGCCATCATGAGCGTTTGAGTGGTCTGGCCATCATGAGTGGTCTGGCCATCATGAGTGGTCTGGCCATCATGAGCATTTGAGTGGTCTGGCCATCATGAGCATTTCAGTGGTCTGGCCATCATGAGCGTTTCAGTGGTCTGGCCATCATGAGCGTTTGAGTGGTCTGGCCATCATGAGCGTTTGAGTGGTCTGGCCATCATGAGCGTTTGAGTGGTCTGGCCATCATGAGCGTTTCAGTGGTCTGGCCATCATGAGCGTTTCAGTGGTCTGGCCATCATGAGCGTTTCAGTGGTCTGGCCATCATGAGCGTTTCAGTGGTCTGGCCATCATGAGCGTTTGAGTGGTCTGGCCATCATGAGCGTTTCAGTGGTCTGGCCATCATGAGCGTTTCAGTGGTCTGGCCATCATGAGCGTTTCAGTGGTCTGGCCATCATGAGCGTTTCAGTGGTCTGGCCATCATGAGCCATCATTTGAGTGGTCTGGCCATCATGAGCGTTTCAGTGGTGGTCTGGCCATCATGAGCGTTTGAGTGGTCTGGCCATCATGAGCGTTTGAGTGGTCTGGCCATCATGAGCGTTTGAGTGGTCTGGCCATCATGAGCGTTTGAGTGGTCTGGCCATCATCAGCATTTCAGTGGTCTGGCCATCATGAGCGTTTGAGTGGTCTGGCCATCATGAGCGTTTGAGTGGTCTGGCCATCATGAGCGTTTCAGTGGTCTGGCCATCATGAGCGTTTCAGTGGTCTGGCCATCATGAGCGTTTGAGTGGTCTGGCCATTCAGTGGTCTGGCCATCATGAGCGTCATGAGCGTTTGAGTGGTCTGGCCATCATGAGCGTTTCAGTGGTCTGGCCATCATGAGCGTTTCAGTGGTCTGGCCATCATGAGCGTTTGAGTGGTCTGGCCATCATGAGCGTTTCAGTGGTCTGGCCATCATGAGTACTTTGAGTACTTGTCTGACATGCTTTGTGTGTTCTTGAAGAGAGCTCGAAAAGATGAGGATGTCATCCAAGTAAACGAACACAAATATGTTAAGCATATCCCTAAGCACATTGTTTATGAGCACTTGGAACACCGCTGGGGCGTTGGTCAGGCCGAAGGGCATCACCAAGTATTCATAGTGACCAGTAGGCGTGTTGAAAGTGGTCTTCCACTCGTCACCAGGTCTGATCCGCACAAGATGGTATGTGTTCCGCAGGTCAAGCTTAGTGAAAACAACTGCTTCCTGGAGCAGCTCGAAGGCTGTGGCCATAAGGGGTAGCGGGTAACGGTTACGGACGGTTATGGCATTGAGTCCCCGGTAGTCGATGCAAGGACGTAATCCACCGTCTTTCTTGGCCACAAAGAAAAACCCTGCTCCCGCCGGGGAGGTGGATGGATGCATGAGGCCTGCTTCCAGAGCGTCCTTGATGTAGGTATCCATAGCAGCTCGTTCGGGTGGAGATAGGGAAAAGATCCGACCCCTGGGGGGGCAAGTGCCCGGAAACAGTTCGATGGGGCAATCATAAGGTCTATGGGGTGGTAGCATGGTGGCCCTCTGTTTGCTAAATACCAGTTTGAGGTCATGGTAACACTCGGGAACTCGGGTCAGGTCGATGGATTCTAAAGACTCGGGAGTAGAACTCGGGGAATTCGGGAAAATACAAGTAGCTTGGCACGTAGGACCCCACTGCTTGATAGTGCCCACAGACCAGTCGATGTGAGGGTTATGGCTGTGAAGCCAGGGGTATCCAAGGACGAGAGGGAACTCGGAACAGGAGATCAAATGAAAGTTCATCAATTCCTGGTGTTGTGAAACTGAAAGTTGCAAGGAGGTAGTGACATGAGTGACAAGTCCAGATCCCAAAGGGCTTCCATCCAATGTAGTAACCCTCATGGGGTCACTTAGAGGTTCAGAGGGAACGCCATTCTCCTTCGCTCAGACACCATCCATGAAGTTACCTGCGGCTCCAGAGTCTACCAAGGCTTGAAGGTGAAGCTTGTGGTTGTCCCAGGAAAGGGTGACTGGAATGAGCAGACGGGAGTTGGACGGATGGGAGGAGGTTATGTTTCCCGTTACAGTCCCCCCCCGGTCTGTACGGGACAGAGCGTTTCCCTGGAGCCCGGGACAAGTGGAACGGAAATGGCCCGGTTTGCCGCAATATAGACAGCGTCGCTCCCTCATCCGGTGGTCTCTCTCAGCCTGGGAGATGCGTCCAATCTGCATGGGTTCCGGTGGAGCCAGCGAGGATAAAGGTGGGGACTCGGAGCTGGGACTGATAGGTGCTAGAGGTCTACGGTTGAGTTCTCTCTCTCTCAGACGCTGGTCAATGCGTGAGGCCAACTTGATCAGGGACTCGAGATTGTCCGGTGGTTCCCGAGTGGCCAGTTCATCTTGGATAGTGTCGGAAAGGCCTTTCAGAAAGCACACCGTGAGCACCTCGTTGTTCCAGCCACTCACTGCTGCCACCGTGCGGAACTGGATGGCATAGTCCGTCACACTGCGCCGACCTTGGTGGAGAGTCAGGAGCTGTTTGGCTGAGTCAGGACCACTGCTTGGGCCTTGAAACACTCGTTTGAATTCCTCAGCAAAGGCAGAGTAGCTGGCACAGCAGGAACTATGGGCATCCCACACAGCAGTAGCCCAGGCCAGGGCTTTTTCCGACAGCAGGGTGATGATATATGCGATCTTAGACTGGTCGGTGGGGAACGACGAGGGTTGCAGCTCGAAGGAGAGAGAACATTGGGTGAGAAACCCTTTACAAGCACTTGGATCACTTGAGAACCGTTGGGGAGGTGGAAGACAAGGTTCAGCCAGGGGGTTAACTGCCATGGGTACGTGAATCTGAGGTACTGGGACGGGAACTGTTGCCGGGGTAAGTCGATCAGATATCTGCTTTATGGAAGTCAGCATCTCCGACAGAAGATGAGAATGTCTAGCCATTAAGGCCTCTTGCTGAACCAGGGCGGCTTCGTGGCGTTGGACAGTCTCCTGGTGGTGGGACAGCATGGCAACAAGGTCCTGGGAACTGGCTGCCTCTGGGTTCATTTCTGGCTCTGTGTTTCTGTCAGGACCCGGTTACGAACCCGGGTCTCCGGAGTGAGAAACAGTCACTTAACCAACTGAGCCACAAATAGTCGGCAGAACCCAGAAGATGAGGCAGACACAGAAGTACTTGAGACGGTGTATTTAATGAAGTAAAAAGTGAAGTTCTTCAGGAAAACATGTAACTCCACAACCTCAAAAGGAATTCCACAAGAACAAAGGTAATCCTCCAAGACAAAAAGGTAAATCCACAAGGTGGAAGGTATAGCACAAAAAGCCTCAAAAGATACTCAAAAACAAACAAACAAGAACAAAAAACAGAATTCCACAAGAGAGTCCACCGGGATCAACAAGAGATCACAGAGTACTAGGGCTGGGTGCTAACATACAAACACAGAGCAAAGAACTGAGGAAAACAAGGGGTTTAAATACAATCAGAGGCACAGGTGCAAATAATAATGGGGATCAAGGGAAAACAAAAGGTCAAAAGGCACAATGGGGGCATCTAGTGACCAAAAACCGGAACAACCCTGGCCAAATCCTGACAGCTGACTAAATACTTTTTTGCCCCACTGTATCAAACCAGTTGCCGTGATAAAAGTGTCTTGTTGTTGTGCACTCTCCTCAAACAATAGAGCCTGGTATTTTTCCAATATAATAGCTACTGTAAATTGGACAGTTGGATGAACAAGCTTTCTGTCACATTATCTAAGGCAACAACTGTTGTTTAGGGAACAGTTTTCTAGTCACTGAACCTGGCTGTTTGGTTTATCTCATACTGAGCAACAACTGTCCCGGTTTAGGGACACAGATCCCGTAGAGGCTAAACGACCCTGAACCTGGCTGTTTGGTTTGTTTACAAATCGTGGAGTGCGGGCTGTGCCAGAGATCGTATGGGCTGTGCCAGAGATCGTATGGGCTGTGCCAGAGACCGTATGGGCTGTGCCAGAGATCGTATGGGCTGTGCCAGAGACCGTATGGGCTGTGCCAGAGACCGTATGGCCTGTGCCAGAGACCGTATGGCCTGTGCCAGAGACCGTATGGGCTGTGCCAGAGACCGTATGGGCTGTGCCAGAGACCGTATGGGCTGTGCCAGAGATGGCCTGTGCCAGAGACCGTATGGGCTGTGCCAGAGACCGTATGGGCTGTGCCAGAGAGACTGTATGGGCTGTGCCAGAGACCGTATGGGCTGTGCCGGAGAGACTGTTTGGGCTGTGCCAGAGACCGTATGGGCTGTGCCAGAGACTGTTTGGGCTGTTTGGGCTGTGCCAGAGACTGTTTGGGCTGTGCCAGAGACTGTACGCGGAGGAAGGTAGAGATGTACATTCCCGATTAATCAATATTTATAAGGTGCCATACATCAGTATTCGGAGGGTGGAACTAAATGAGCATTTCCACACTAGGACAGGAATTAGGTTCGATTTGTGTTTGTTGTCAAGTTCCTTGTGCTGAGGACGTTCCAAAACAAAGCAACTGTCCTGCCCCGTTCCCAGAACGTTGTGGAAAGGTTGTATGATAAATAACCATAGGACAACCACACTCTCACCAAGCTTTAAGAAACATATGGTTCTCAGAACGTTATGCGTTAGCTGGGTGTCGTCCTAATTACATGTGGTCAAACAAACACCCTGGCAGAGTGGCGTTTAGAACCAGCCAGCCCTTACGCTAAAAGACCCACCTGTTGTATAAATGAATAATAACCATAGGACAACCACGCTCTCACCAAGCTTAAAGAAACACGTGGTTATGTGCTAGAGTGTGTGTGTGTGTGTGTGTGTGTGTGTGTGTGTGTGTGTGTGTGTGTGTGTGTGTGTGTGTGTGTGTGTGTGTGTGTGTGTGTGTGTGTGTGTGTGTGTGTGTGTGTGTGTGTGTGTGTGTGTGTGTGTGTGTGTGTGTGTGTGTGTGTATATATATATATGTATGCACATTGAGGAATGTGCTGAGCTGTGTAAATGGTCCCTGGGGATTGGCTGGCTGTCCCGGTCCTCCATCACCTTAGGGACCAATCAGAGTAGAGAACTGACAGCCTGTCCAATCAGAGTGCATGACTGACAGGTTGTTATGACTACTGGGGACCTGGGAAAAGGAGAGGAGTGTCACAAGGGACACACACACACACTTATGATTGGACATTTTAAACACACACACACACACCATTAGCTAGTGCAAAATACATCTGTCAGAATTACTCCAGTGCTAATCTCTGTTAGGGCTAGGGCTGACTGTTTACAAAAGGTTTCACTGTTAACCTACAAAAGGTTTCACTGTTAACCTACAAAAGGTTTCACTGCTAACCTACAAAAGGTTTTACTGCTAACCTACAAAGCATTACATGGGCTTGCTCCTACCTACCTCTCTGATTTGGTCCTGCCGTACATACCTACACGTACGCTACGGTCACAAGATGCAGGCCTCCTAATTGTCCCTAGAATTTCTAAGCAAACAGCTGGAGGCAGGGCTTTCTCCTATAGAGCTCCATTTTTATGGAATGGTCTGCCTACCCATGTGAGAGACGCAGACTCGGTCTCAACCTTTAAGTCTTTACTGAAGACTCATCTCTTCAGTGGGTCATATGATTGAGTGTAGTCTGGCCCAGGAGTGGGAAGGTGAACGGAAAGGCACTGGAGCAACGAACCGCCCTTGCTGTCTCTGCCTGGCCGGTTCCCCTCTTTCCACTGGGATTCTCTGCCTCTAACCCTATTACAGGGGTCACTGGTCTATTATCTATCCTTTACCCCTTACATTATATTACCTACCCTACTACCAACACTGCTGTTACTGTCTATTATCTATCCTTTACCCCTACCTACATTATATTACCTACCCTACTACCAACACTGCTGTTACTGTCTATAATCTATCCTGATTAACTAGTCACTTCTAGCCTATATATCTGGGTAACAGGGGTAACAGGTAACTATCTATCTGGGTAACAGGTAACTATCTATCTGGGTAACAGGTAACAGGTAACCATATATCTGGGTAACAGATAACTATCTATCTGGGTAACAGTAACCATCTATCTGTAACAGGTAACAGTAACCATCTATCTGGGTAACAGGTAACAAATCAGGTAACAGGTAACCATCTATCTGGGTAACAGGTAACAGGTAACAGGTAACAGGTAACATCTATCTGGGTAACAGGTAACAGGTAACCATCTATCTGGGTAACAGGTAACAGGTAACCATCTATCTGGGTAACAGGTAACAGGTAACAGGTAACAGGTAACCATCTATCTGGGTAACAGGTAACAATCTATCTGGGTAACAGGTAATCTAGGTAACAGGTAACAGGTAACCATCTATCTGTAACAGGTAACAGGTAACAGGTAACACCATCTATCTGGGTAACAGGTAACAGGTAACCATCTATCTGGGTAACAGGTAACAGGTAACAGGTAACAGGTAACCATCTATCTGGGTAACAGGTAACAGGTAACAGGTAACAGGTAACCATCTATCTGGGTAACAGGTAACAGGTAACAGGTAACCATCTATCTGGGTAACAGGTAACAGGTAACAGGTAACCATCTATCTGGGTAACAGGTAACAGGTAACCATCTAACAGGTAACAGGTAACCATCTATCTGGGTAACAGGTAACAGGTAACAGGTAACCATCTATCTGGGTAACAGGTAACAGGTAACCATCTAGGTAACAGGTAACCATCTATCTGGGTAACAGGTAACAGGTAACAGGTAACCATCTATCTGGGTAACAGGTAACAGGTAATCTAGATAACCATCTATCTGGGTAACAGGTAACAGGTAACCATCTATCTGGGTAACAGGTAACAGGTAACAGGTAACAGGTAACCATCTATCTGGGTAACAGGTAACAGGTAACAGGTAACAGGTAACAGGTAACCATCTATCTGGGTAACAGGTAACAGGTAACCATCTATCTGGGTAACAGGTAACAGGTAACAGATAACCATCTATCTGGGTAACAGGTAACAGGTAACCATCTATCTGGGTAACAGGTAACAGGTAACAGGTAACAGGTAACCATCTATCTGGGTAACAGGTAACAGGTAACAGGTAACCATCTATCTGGGTAACAGGTAACAGGTAACCATCTATCTGGGTAACAGGTAACAGGTAACAGGTAACCATCTATCTGGGTAACAGGTAATCTAGGTAACAGGTAACCATCTATCTGGGTAACAGGTAACCATCTAGGTAACAGGTAACAGGTAACCATCTATCTAACAGGTAACAGGTAACAGGTAACCATCTATCTGGGTAACAGGTAACCATCTATCTAGGTAACAGGTAACAGGTAACAGGTAACCATCTATCTGGGTAACAGGTAACAGGTAACCATCTATCTGGGTAACAGGTAACAGGTAAATCTAGGTAACAGGTAATAATAACAGGTAAATAATAATAATATAATAATAATAATAATAATAATAATAATAATAATAATAATAATAATAATAATATGCCATTTAGCAGACGCTTTTATCCAAAGCGACTTACAGTCATGTGTGCATACATTCTACGTATGGGTGGTCCCGGGGATCGAACCCACTACCCTGGCGTTACAAGCGCCATGCTCTACCAACTGAGCTACAGAAGGTAACCATCTATCTGGGTAACAGGTAACAGGTAACCATCTATCTGGGTAACAGGTAACAGGTAACAGGTAACCATCTATCTATCAGGTAACAGGTAACAGGTAACAGGTAACAGGTAACAGGTAACCATCTATCTGGGTAACAGGTAACAGGTAACAGGTAACCATCTATCTGGGTAACAGGTAACAGGTAACCATCTATCTGGGTAACAGGTAACAGGTAACAGGTAACCATCTATCTGGGTAACAGGTAACAGGTAACAGGTAACCATCTATCTGGGTAACAGGTAACAGGTAACAGGTAACCATCTATCTGGGTAACAGGTAACAGGTAACAGGTAACCATCTATCTGTAACAGGTAACAGGTAACAGGTAACCATCTATCTAACAGGTAACAGGTAACAGGTAACAGGTAACCATCTATCTGGGTAACAGGTAACAGGTAACCATCTATCTGGGTAACAGGTAACAGGTAACAGGTAACCATCTATCTGGGTAACAGGTAACAGGTAACAGGTAACTGGTAACCATCTATCTGGGTAACATGTAACAGGTAACATGTAACCATCTATCTAACAGGTAACATGTAACAGGTAACAGGTAACAGGTAACAGGTAACAGGTAACCATCTATCTGGGTAACAGGTAACAGGTAATCTAGGTAACAAGTAACAGGTAACAAGTAAAGGTAACTATCTATTGGTAACAGGTAACAGGTAACCATATATCTAGGTAACAGGTAACAGGTAACCATATAACTGGGTAACAGGTAACAGACCATTTCCGGAGACCTTCTCCCTTACCTCACCTTGCTCATCAACTCATCCCTGACCGCTGGCTACGTCCCTTCCGTCTTCAAGAGAGCGAGAGTTGCACCCCTTCTGAAAAAACCTACACTCGATCCCTCCGATGTCAACAACTACAGACCAGTATCCCTTCTTTCTTTTCTCTCCAAAACTCTTGAACGTGCTGTCCTTGGCCAGCTCTCCCGCTATCTCTCTCAGAATGACCTCCTTGATCCAAATCAGTCAGGTTTCAAGACTAGTCATTCAACTGAGACTGCTCTTCTCTGTATCACGGAGACGCTCCGCACTGCTAAAGCTAACTCTCTCTCCTCTGCTCTCATCCTTCTAGACCTATCGGCTGCCTTCGATACTGTGAACCATCAGATCCTCCTCTCCACCCTCTCCGAGTTGGGCATCTCCGGCGCGGCCCATGCTTGGATTGCGTCCTACCTGACAGGTCGCTCCTACCAGGTGGCGTGGCGAGAATCTGTCTCCTCACCACGCGCTCTCACCACTGGTGTCCCCCAGGGCTCTGTTCTAGGCCCTCTCCTATTCTCGCTATACACCAAGTCACTTGGCTCTGTCATAACCTCACATGGTCTCTCCTATCATTGCTATGCAGACGACACACAATTAATCTTCTCCTTTCCCCCTTCTGATGACCAGGTGGCGAATCGCATCTCTGCATGTCTGGCAGACATATCAGTGTGGATGACGGATCACCACCTCAAGCTGAACCTCGGCAAGACGGAGCTGCTCTTCCTCCCGGGGAAGGACTGCCCGTTCCATGATCTCGCCATCACGGTTGACAACTCCATTGTGTCCTCCTCCCAGAGCGCTAAGAACCTTGGCGTGATCCTGGACAACACCCTGTCGTTCTCAACTAACATCAAGGCGGTGGCCCGTTCCTGTAGGTTCATGCTCTACAACATCCGCAGAGTACGACCCTGCCTAACACAGGAAGCGGCGCAGGTCCTAATCCAGGCACTTGTCATCTCCCGTCTAGATTACTGCAACTCGCTGTTGGCTGGGCTCCCTGCCTGTGCCATTAAACCCCTACAACTCATCCAGAACGCCGCAGCCCGTCTGGTGTTCAACCTTCCCAAGTTCTCTCACGTCACCCCGCTCCTCCGCTCTCTCCACTGGCTTCCAGTTGAAGCTCGCATCCGCTACAAGACCATGGTGCTTGCCTACGGAGCTGTGAGGGGAACGGCACCTCAGTACCTCCAGGCTCTGATCAGGCCCTACACCCAAACAAGGGCACTGTGTTCATCCACCTCTGGCCTGCTCGCCCCCTTACCACTGAGGAAGTACAGTTCCCGCTCAGCCCAGTCAAAACTGTTCGCTGCTCTGGCCCCCCAATGGTGGAACAAACTCCCTCACGACGCCAGGACAGCGGAGTCAATCACCACCTTCCGGAGACACCTGAAACCCCACCTCTTTAAGGAATACCTAGGATAGGATAAAGTAATCCTTCTCACCCCCCGGAAAAGATTTAGATGCACTATTGTAAAGTGGCTGTTCCACTGGATGTCATAAGGTGAATGCACCAATTTGTAAGTCGCTCTGGATAAGAGCGTCTGCTAAATGACTTAAATGAAATGTATATGTAGGTAACAGGTAACTATCTATCTGGGTGTTATGCTCGACATGCTCAGTTTTCCACCATAAAACACCAGGAAATGGCCAAACGGAGTAGAACCACCTCACCTGATTGAACTCTATCAATTAACTATAACTATTCCATGATTTAAAAAATATATATTTGAAAAGGAATAGTTTCAGCATATTAAAATGAGAGTTGAGTTAACAGGGTTGACCTTGAAATGAGGGACGGACGTAAATTAATAACTTAACACATTAAATAAATAACCATTCTCAGAAATGACTTTTTGTCAAAGCAACAAAATAACTATGGCTTTACAATGACGGTGAAACTTGGGAGATATTTTGGGATTAAGGGGGTTAAACATTTTCTAGAACCACGAGAGAGGGTCGGGAGAGAGCCTTTCCCAGGTGAGGGGAACGCCCAGCGATTTGTGACACTATTAAGGGCCCAGGTGAGGGGAACGCCCAGCGATTTGTGACACTATTAAGGGCCCAGGTGAGGGGAACACCCAGCGATGTGTGACACTATAATGGGCCCAGGTGAGGGGAACGCCCAGCGATTTGTGACACAAGGGCCCAGGTGAGGGAACGCCCAGCGATTTGTGACACTATTAAGGGCCCAGGTGAGGGGAACGCCCAGCGATTTGTGACACTATTAAGGGCCCAGGTGAGGGGAACGCCCAGCGATTTGTGACACTATTAAGGGCCCAGGTGAGGGGAACACCCAGCGATGTGTGACACTATTAAGGGCCCAGGTGAGGGGAACGCCCAGCGATTTGTGACACTATTAAGGGCCCAGGTGAGGGGAACACCCAGCGATGTGTGACACTATTAAGGGCCCAGGTGAGGGGAACGCCCAGCGATTTGTGACACTATTAAGGGCCCAGGTGAGGGGAACGCCCAGCGATTTGTGACACTATTAAGGGCCCAGGTGAGGGGAACGCCCAGCGATTTGTGACACTATTAAGGGCCCAGGTGAGGGGAACGCCCAGCGATTTGTGACACTATTAAGGGCCCAGGTGAGGGGAACACCCAGCGATGTGTGACACTATTAAGGGCCCAGGTGAGGGGAACGCCCAGCGATTTGTGACACTATTAAGGGCCCAGGTGAGGGGAACGCCCAGCGATTTGTGACACTATTAAGGGCCCAGGTGAGGGGAACGCCCAGCGATTTGTGACACTATTAAGGGCCCAGGTGAGGGGAACGCCCAGCGATTTGTGACACTATTAAGGGCCCAGGTGAGGGGAACACCCAGCGATGTGTGACACTATTAAGGGCCCAGGTGAGGGGAACGCCCAGCGATTTGTGACACTATTAAGGGCCCAGGTGAGGGGAACACCCAGCGATGTGTGACACTATTAAGGGCCCAGGTGAGGGGGCCAGCGATTTGTGACACTATTAAGGGCCCAGGTGAGGGGAACACCCAGCGATGTGTGACACTATTAAGGGCCCAGGTGAGGGGAACGCCCAGCGATTTGTGACACTATTAAGGGCCCAGGTGAGGGGAACACCCAGCGATGTGTGTAAGGGCCCAGGTGCCCAGCGATTTGTGACACTATTAAGGGCCCAGGTGAGGGGAACACCCAGCCGATGTGTGACACTATTAAGGGCCCAGGTCAGCGATTTGTGACACTAAGGGCCCAGGCCAGGTGCCCAGCGATGTGTGACACTATTTAGGGCCCAGGTGAGGGGAACGCCCAGCAATGTGTCTGTCTGTCTGTCTGTCTGTCTGTCTGTCCTGTCTGTCTGTCTGTCTGTCTGTCTGTCTGTCTGTCTGTCTGTCTGCCTGCCTGCCTGCCTGCCTGCCTGCCTGCCTGCCTGCCTGTCTGTCTGCCTGTCTGCCTGTCTGCCTGTCTGCCTGTCTGTCTGTCTGTCTGTCTGGTTCTATGTGCGTGAAATGATGTTGTTGTTTGTTGTTGTAGTTTTGCAAACGGACCTGGCTGTTACACCATTAAGGATTCCAGATTTAACCTTTTTTGAGCCCCTCTCTCCACACAGACATAACTGGGGTGGTTATGGACCCTGGTCCATATGTCTGTTCTTCCCCCACTTAACCCTCCCCATAATGTCTGTTGTTCCTCCACTTAACCCTCCCCAATATGTCTGTTCTTCCCCCACTTAACCCTCCCCATAATGTCTGTAACCCTCCCCATAATGTCTTCTTCCCCCACTTAACCCTCCCCATAATGTCTGTTCTTCCTCCACTTAACCCTCCCCAAATGTCTGTTCTTCCTCCACTTAACCCTCCCCATAATGTCTGTTCTTCCCCCACTTAACCCTCCCCAATATGTCTGTTCTTCACCCACTTAACCCTCCCCATAATGTCAGTTGTTTTGTTTCGGCCGGTAGAGGATTTGGGGGGAATCGGTGTGGAATGATCTCTGAGGCCAAACAGCGGCTCCTGGGTTTCTGGGGATCACCGGTATTCATTACATCGGAGGGACCGAAGGCAGAGTGCTCTATCTGCCCCCGTCCCCCCAAGACACCGCCCTGTTCTCACGCTCCCATTAACGGTGCTGACAGTCGCCAGGTTCTCCCTTGGCTACAACATTAGTTGTACAACTGAATGCATTCAACTGAAATGTGTCTTCAACATTTAACCCAACCCCTCTGAATCAGAGAGGTGCGGCGGGGGGGCTGCCATAATCAACATCCACGTCTTCGGCGCCAGTGAAACAGTGGGTTCAGTGAAACAGTGGAACAGTGGGTTCAGTGGAACAGTGGGTTCAGTGAAACAGTGGGTTCAGTGAAACAGTGGGTTCAGTGAAACAGTGGGTTCAGTGAAACAGTGGAACAGTGGGTTCAGTGAAACAGTGGGTTCAGTGAAACAGTGGGTTCAGTGGAACAGTGGGTTCAGTGGAACAGTGGGTTCAGTGAAACAGTGGGTTCAGTGAAACAGTGGAACAGTGGGTTCAGTGAAACAGTGGAACAGTGGATTCAGTGAAACAGTGGAACAGTGGGTTCAGTGAAACAGTGGGTTCACTGCCTTGCTCAGTGATAGAAAGACAGATTTTTACCTTGTCAGCTCAGGAATTCGATTGAGCAAACCTTTTCGGTTACTGGCCCAACGCTCTAACCAATAGGCTATCTGTCTCCTCTACACTCTAACCAATAGGCTACCTGCCTCCTCTACACTCTGACCAATAGGCTACCTGCCTCCTCTACACTCTAACCAATAGGCTACCTGCCTCTACACTCTGACCAATAGGCTACCTGCCTCCTCTACACTCTGACCAATAGGCTACCTGCCTCCTCTACACTCTGACCAATACCTCCTCTACACTCTAACCAATAGGCTACCTGCCTCCTCTACACTCTGACCAATAGGCTACCTGCCTCCTCTACACTCTGACCAATAGGCTACCTGCCTCCTCTACACTCTAACCAATAGGCTACCTGCCTCTACACTCTGACCAATAGGCTACCTGCCTCCTCTACACTCTGACCAATACCTCCTCTACACTCTAACCAATAGGCTACCTGCCTCCTCTACACTCTGACCAATAGGCTACCTGCCTCCTCTACACTCTGACCAATAGGCTACCTGCCTCCTCTACACTCTAACCAATAGGCTACCTGCCTCCTCTACACTCTGACCAATAGGCTACCTGCCTCCTCTACACTCTGACCAATAGCCTACCTGCCTCCTCTACACTCTAACCAATAGCCTACCTGCCCCCTCTACACTCTGACCAATAGGCTACCTGCCTCCACTACACTCTAACCAATAGGCTACCTGCCTCCACTACACTCTAACCAATAGGCTACCTGCCTCCTCTACACTCTGACCAATAGGCTACCTGCCTCCTCTACACTCTAACCAATAGGCTACCTGCCTCCTCTACACTCTAACCAATAGGCTACCTGCCTCCTCTACACTCTAACCAATAGGCTACCTGCCTCCACTACACTCTAACCAATGGGCTACCTGCCTCCACTACACTCTAACCAATGGGCTACCTGCCTCCTCTACACTCTAACCAATAGGCTACCTGCCTCCTCTACACTCTGACCAATAGGCTACCTGCCTCCTCTACACTCTGACCAATAGGCTACCTGCCTCCACTACACTCTAACCAATAGGCTACCTACCTCCTCTACACTCTAACCAATAGGCTACCTACCTCCTCTACACTCTAACCAATAGGCTACCTACCTCCTCTACACTCTGACCAATAGGCTACCTGCCTCCTCTACACTCTGACCAATAGGCTACCTGCCTCCTCTACACTCTGACCAATAGGCTACCTGCCTCCTCTACACTCTGACCAATAGGCTACCTGCCTCCACTACACTCTAACCAATAGTCTACCTACCTCCTCTACACTCTAACCAATAGTCTACCTGCCTCCACTACACTCTAACCAATAGTCTACCTGCCTCCACTACACTCTAACCAATAGTCTACCTGCCTCCACTACACTCTGACCACTAGGTTACCTGCCTCCTCTACACTCTAACCAATAGTCTACCTACCTCCTCTACACTCTGACCAATAGGCTACCTGCCCTCTACACTCTAACCACTAGGCCCCTGCCTCCTCTACACTCTAACCAATAGGCTACCTGCCTCCTCTACACTCTGACCAATAGGCTACCTGCCTCCTCTACACTCTGACCAATAGGCTACCTGCCTCCTCTACACTCTGACCAATAGGCTACCTGTCATTCCGCACGGTAAAGTAAAGCACAAGCATGCGACACACTGCAATCTAGTCCCGGCAGAGTCACAGTGGTGGGGTTTACCTCACATTGAAATGAATGGACTTGAGGATTAGGTTGGTGGATGACAGGCCACATCCCAAACAGCACCCTAGGCTATTCCCTATATAGTTCCCTACTTTTTGAACAAGGCGTGCTACTTTTCACCAGGGCTTATGTAGTGCACTACTCTGTTGTTCATGTGGAATGGAATGTAGAGAGTAGTTAAAGCTAGGCAACAACACCTGTAGTAGACTACACAGCATGTAGTTATAGCTAGGCAACAACACCTGTAGTAGACTACACAGCATGTAGTTATAGCTAGGCAACAACACCTGTAGTAGACTACACAGCATGTAGTTATAGCTAGGCAACACCACCTGTAGTAGACTACACAGCATGTAGTTATAGCTAGGCAACAACACCTGTAGTAGACTACACAGCATGTAGTTATAGCTAGGCAACAACACCTGTAGTAGACTACACAGCATGTAGTTATAGCTAGGCAACAACACCTGTAGTAGACTACACAGCATGTAGTTATAGCTAGGCAACAACACCTGTAGTAGACTACACAGCATGTAGTTATAGCTAGGCAACAACACCTGTAGTAGACTACACAGCATGTAGTTATAGCTAGGCAACAACACCTGTAGTAGACTACACAGCATGTAGTTATAGCTAGGCAACACCACCTGTAGTAGACTACACAGCATGTAGTTATAGCTAGGCAACAACAGATGTAGTAGACTACACAGCATGTAGTTATAGCTAGGCAACAACACCTGTAGTAGACTACACAGCATGTAGTTATAGCTAGGCAACAACACCTGTAGTAGGATACACAGTATGTAGTTATAGCTCGGCTGCCACTTTCCCTCCTAACTTGACCCCTCTTGGTCTCCTTAATGTAATTTGTAAGATGCACCTGCAAAGCATTCTTGGAGAGGTAAAGCATTCTTGGAGAGGTAAAGCATTCTTGGAGAGGTAAAGCATTCTTGGAGAGGTAAAGCATTCTTGGAGAGGTAAAGCATTCTTGGAGATGTAAAGCATTCTTGGAGAGGTAAAGCATTCTTGGAGAGGTAAAGCATTCTTGGAGAGGTATAGCATTCTTGGAGAGGTAAAGCATTCTTGGAGAGGTAAAGCATTCTTGGAGAGGTAAAGCATTCTTGGAGAGGTAAAGCATTCTTGGAGAGGTAAAGCATTCTTGGAGAGGTAAAGCATTCTTGGAGAGGTAAAGCATTCTTGGAGAGGTATAGCATTCTTGGAGAGGTATAGCATTCTTGGAGAGGTATAGCATTCTTGGAGAGGTAAGCATTCTTGGAGAGGTATAGCATTCTTGGAGAGGTATAGCATTCTTGGAGAGGTATAGCATTCTTGGAGAGGTAAAGCATTCTTGGAGTGGTATAGCATTCTTGGAGAGGTATAGCATTCTTGGAGATGTATAGCATTCCTGGAGAGGTAAAGCATTCTTGGAGAGGTAAAGCATTCTTGGAGAGGTATAGCATTCTTGGAGAGGTATAGCATTCTTGGAGAGGTATAGCATTCTCGGAGAGGTAAGCATTCTTGGAGAGGTATAGCATTCTTGGAGAGGTATAGCATTCTTGGAGAGGTATAGCATTCTTGGAGAGGTAAAGCATTCTTGGAGAGGTATAGCATTCTTGGAGAGGTATAGCATTCTTGGAGAGGTAAAGCATTCTTGGAGAGGTATAGCATTCTTGGAGAGGTATAGCATTCTTGGAGAGGTATAGCATTCTTGGAGAGGTATAGCATTCTTGGAGAGGTATAGCATTCTTGGAGAGGTAAAGCATTCTTGGAGAGGTATAGCATTCTTGGAGAGGTAAAGCATTCTTGGAGAGGTATAGCATTCTTGGAGAAGTATAGCATTCTTGGAGAGGTAAAGCATTCTTGGAGAGGTATAGCATTCTTGGAGAGGTATAGCATTCTTGGAGAGGTATAGCATTCTTGGAGAGGTATAGCATTCTTGGAGAGGTATAGCATTCTTGGAGAGGTATAGCATTCTTGGAGAGGTATAGCATTCTTGGAGAGGTATAGCATTCTTGGAGAGGTAAAGCATTCTTGGAGAAGTGTGCATTATTTTACATTTATTTTGCCCGTGACTGTTGCTGGTGGCGAGAGAGCTTTCAGTAAGCTAAAAACTGATTTAAAAAACTATTTCAGGTCCACTATGTCCCAGGACAGGCTTTGTAGTCTTGCCATGCTGTCCATTGAAAGTCAGTTAACTAGAAAGCTGGACATCAAAGACTTGATCAGTGACTTCGCTAGCAAGAAGGCTCGGCGCTGGGCTCTTGGTGAGTAAGGCTGAGCAAGGACCAGTGATAACTGTTTAATGACATGGCTATGGATATTGGATCACTACACACATGATGCCCACAGACTGACAACAAGACTGAGAACAAACTGAGAACAAGACTGAGAACAAACTGAGAACAAGACTGAGAACAAGACTGAGAACAAGACTGAGAACAGACTGAGAACAAGACTGAGAGACAGAACAAGAATGAGAACAAGACTGAGAAACTGAGACTGAGAACAAGAGAACAAGACTGAGAACAAGACTGAGAACAAGAGAACAAGACTGAGAACAGACTGAGAACAAGACTGAGAACAGACTGAGAACAAGACTGAGAACAAGACTGAGAACAAGACTGAGAGCAGACTGAGAGCAAGACTGAGAGCAGACTGAGAGCAGACTGAGAGCAGACTGAGAACAAGACTGAGAACAAGACTGAGAACAAGACTGAGAACAGACTGAGAACAAGACTGAGAACAAGACTGAGAACAAGACTGAGAACAAGACTGAGAACAAGACTGAGAGCAAGACTGAGAACAAGACTGAGAGCAGACTGAGAACAAGACTGAGAACAAGACTGAGAGCAAGATATATCTCAAAGTAATGGCTGGATTGACCATAAAACCTGTTGTTCACAATCAAGACCCCAAGTGGAAGAAACCTATTGATTTGACCTCTTGACCTTTCCTCTAGAGCCACCTTCAGGCCTTTTCATTTGGGTGGGGTTATACCCTTCCTGTTTGGCCCTGTCCGGGGGTGTCCTCGGATGGGGCCACAGTGCTTCTACACCTGCATTGCTTGCTGTTTGGGGTTTTAGGCTGAGTTTCTGTACAGCACTTTGAGATATCAGCTGATGTACGAAGGGCTATATAAATACATTTGATTTGATTTGATTTGATTCATTTCCATTTTGTTTTCCACTTTCACAGCTGCTTATTGTCTCGTTGGTACTTATACTTAGTTCAGAAATCTGCTTCTGATTTGATTATTTTGTTTGTTATATCATTCTATAGTGGTCCTTCTGTAGCTCAGTTGGTAGAGCATGGCTCTTGTAACGCCAGGGTAGTGGGTTCGATCCCGGGACCACCCATACGTAGAATGTATGCACACATGACTGTAAGTCGCTTTGGATAAAAGTGTCTGCTAAATGGCATATATTATATTATTATAGAGTATAATGTTAATTTATTTTAATTGAAGAGGTTATAATGTATATTTAAGTTATATTTATTTTAAGATATTTATTAATGTTAAGATCATTTCCCATTGAAGATTTTTAGCATTAAAATTACATTTAGACAGTAAAATATGGCCTTTAGCTCATTTCCTATAGAAGTCTGGCATCAAATAGTGAATTCCACTGTCTGCACAGCGTTATATTATCACAGCTCACTGTCAGTAAAAATCCTACACTAAATATCCTACACTAAATATTGGGACTACAAGAGAGTTGCAAGCCTGCAAAGGTAGTTATTTAAACCTTTGAATGGGTCGACTGGGTTCTGGAGGTGTGTGGGTACAGGTAGAGAGTTATTTAAAGCTTTGAATGGGTCGATTGGGTTCTGGAGGTGTGTGACTACAGGTAGAGAGTTATTTGAACCTTTGAATGGGTCGACTGGGTTCTGGAGGTGTGTGACTACAGGTAGAGAGTTATTTAAACCTTTGAATGGGTCGACTGGGTTCTGGAGGTGTGTGGGTACAGGTAGAGAGTTATTTAAAGCTTTGAATGGGTCGATTGGGTTCTGGAGGTGTGTGACTACAGGTAGAGAGTTATTTAAACCTTTGAATGGGTCGACTGGGTTCTGGAGGTGTGTGGGTACAGGTAGAGAGTTATTTAAAGCTTTAAAAGGGTTGACTGGGTTCGAGAGGTGTGTGGTTACAGCAATTGCGCAGGGTTGGTGTGGCCTGTGATGGTGGGCCCCAATGAGATATCTTTTCAAGGGGCCCAAAATCCCTGGCGGCTCCCCTGGTTATACCCCTGGTTATACCCATGCAGATTGTCCTTTGTTTTTAAATGATCAAAAAGTTATGTTTTTCCTCTTTCTATCGGCTGCTTATGAATAGCTGGCATAAAATACATGTATTTTAAAACAGACCCAGTTATTTCACTATAGCGTCCACAATGTTGGAGTTGTAGACGTGTAGAAATGTTCATCCCTCCCCTTGGCTCCCCTTCCGTCGCGGTCACGCCCCTGCCCACAGAGATAAATGGTAGGACTGCTTACCGTTCCTTCACATCCTCTGCCGCTCCGGTTCATGAGCAGCCTGTTGGGTCTCGAGGAGGAGGAGGAGGAGGACACACAACGGGGAGCTCGCTCACCCCAGTCTCCGGCAGTCTTAGTCCGTCCGGTGCCACACTCTGCTGAGGCCACGCGCCCCAACCGACAACCCAACATGTCCACCGGGTCGCTTAGCGACTTCGACGATGAGGTCCTGGACGGCATCCTGAAGTTCGGCTCTTCCGGTAAAGACTCTGGTACGTCGAACGAGAGCACAGAGGAGAGCTCGAACTGCGAGGGCGGCTCGGCCAACGATAAAGCTGCACCGGGAAAGAAACGGAAAACAGCATACAGTAGGAAGAAGGCGCCGAACAGTGTGGCCCACGAGGGGTGCGGCAAACCTGTGCAGAGGAACGCAGCCAACGCACGAGAGCGAGCGAGGATGCGCGTGCTGTCAAAAGCGTTCTCCCGGTTGAAGATGACTTTACCGTGGGTCCCACCGGACACCAAGCTCTCCAAACTGGACACTCTGCGCCTTGCCTCGAGCTACATCGCCCATCTACGGCAGATCCTTGCCAACGACAAATACGAGAACGGTTATAATCACCCCGTCAACCTGGTGAGAAACACACTTCAGCATTTCAAATACATTTTACAAAGACGTTTTTTTTCAAGAAGTCCTTTTTCCATCAGCAGTTGTCACAAAGTGCTTTACTGATACCCGGACCACTCCAAAGAGCAAGCAAAGCAGGGGCAAATGTAGCACAGTGGCTAGCGGGGGAAACCCGGAGCCTTAGAATAAAAGAAAACCCTTTACATACCTTGATAAGCCTACAATTAAAAGAGATCCAAGTTCTCGTCATGAATCAAACACGTGACATGAGTTGAAGTGTTTCTGACGGTCACTTTAAGGTTGATTGGATGGGGCTATTTTAATAGGTTTAGGCTTATTGATGGTCCTAAAGGCTACATGCCATTTGATTGGAGAGGTTTGGATGGGGCTATTTTAATAGGTTTAGGCTTATTGATGGTCCTAAAGGCTACATGCCATTTGATTGGAGAGGTTTGGATGGGGCTATTTTAATAGGTTTAGGCTTATTGATGGTCCTAAAGGCTACATGCCATTTGATTGGAGAGGTTTGGATGGGGCTATTTTAATAGGTTTAGGCTTATTGATGGTCCTAAAGGCTACATGCCATTTGATTGGAGAGGTTTGGATGGGGCTATTTTAATAGGTTTAGGCTTATTGATGGTCCTAAAGGCTACATGCCATTTGATTGGAGAGGTTTGGATGGGGCTATTTTAATAGGTTTAGGCTTATTGATGGTCCTAAAGGCTACATGCCATTTGATTGGAGAGGTTTGGATGGGGCTATTTTAATAGGTTTAGGTTTATTGATGGTCCTAAAGGCTACATGCCATTTGATTGGAGAGGTTTGGATGGGGCTATTTTAATAGGTTTAGGCTTATTGATGGTCCTAAAGGCTACATGCCATTTCATTGTTTACTCAATATTGTCTGGACAATATAATTCACACAATAATTGACAACAACAAAAACATTCAACAGTATCATTTCACAACAGGGCCTATCCAAACAGAAACAACTGGTATATTTTGGAGAGTTCCATGTTATTTAATAATTTAGCGCCTGGCCTATCCAGTTTAGCCTATCCAGTTTAGCCTATCCAGTTTAGCCTATCCAGTTTAGCCTATTCAGTTTAGCCTATTCAGTTTAGCCTATCCAGTTTAGCCTATCCAGTTTAGCCTATCCAGTTTAGCCTATTTAGTTTAGCCTATTTAGTTTAGCCTATTTAATTTGGCCTATTTAGTTTAGCCTATTCAGTTTAGCCTATTCCCGTTTTGCAGGTCGTTCAGCCTATTCAGTTTAGCCTATTCAGTTTAGCCTATTCAGTTTTGCCTATTTAGTTTAGCCTATTTAGTTTAGCCTATTCAGTTTAGCCTATTCCCGTTTTGCAGGTCGTTCAGCCTATTCAGTTTAGCCTATTCAGTTTAGCCTATTTATTTTAGCCTATTTAATTTGGCCTATTTAGTTTAGCCTATTCAGTTTAGCCTATTCCCGTTTTGCAGGTCGTTCAGCCTATTCAGTTTAGCCTATTCAGTTTAGCCTATTCAGTTTAGCCTATTTAGTTTAGCCTATTTAGTTTAGCCTATTTAGTTTAGCCTATTTAATTTGGCCTATTCAGTTTAGCCTATTCAGTTTAGCCTATTCCCGTTTTGCAGGACGTTCATCCTATTCAGTTTAGCCTATTCCCGTTTTGCAGGACGTTCAGGCTATGTAAAGAGGTATTGTAATATAAGATCTCCGTTTTATTTAGATATTCAAGTATGATAATGATGTTTGGAAACATTATGCTGCTTGACAGTCGTCTATTAAAGAGTGGTAGCCCCAATATTTAGCCTTTACACATATCAGATTAAAACTCCCCTCCTTATCCATATATATTTATATATACTGGACCTTACTGTAATATTACTGATGTTATAATAGTGTTTTTTAGTGTTTTAATAAATATGTTTTGTTAACCTAATAGTGTTGTTCTATTGCGTGGTGAGCTGATCATTGATTTCCTGTTCCTCTCTCTCTCTCTCCAGACGTGGCCCTTCATGGTCGCCGGTAAACCCGAGAACGATTTGAAAGAGATGCTCAACACCACCCGGTTGTGTGGAACAACTGCCTCGTGATGGAACGGATGGACATGACATGTTCATTGACGTTTTCGTTACCGGGAACGGACTTTTCCAGGTGGACCAGACATGCATGTCGTATATCTCCTAAACCAAATATTGAGTGGGAATAACCGGGAGAGTGCGCACTCTCTTGCGGGTTCACCCTACAGAGAAACTGATTTTATACGCCTATTTAAATTGTTTACATGTTGTCTTTGCTGGTTCGAGGACAGGTTGTGCTAAAGTTTTGTATTCGGTTTTATACTTTTAAAATGCATTGTATAAAAATGTTGTCATACAAGTGTGTGTGTGTGTGTATATATATATATTTTTGTACAGGTGAAGTTGTCAGTCACCGATTTGGAAGCGCACATGAAAATGTGTCCATTATTGTAATCGCCTGATTGTATTTAGGACTAAATAAAATGTATTCATTTTATCGTATAAATTCTCTCACTCAATGTGTGTTGGACTACTAAGAATACAAAATTCTACAGGATACATGTTGTTGTTGTTGTTGTTGGCTATAGGGCTTTCTCCCTCTGATCAAACTAACCCGTAGTTATCTCGACCTTTCTCCCTCTGATCAAACTAACCCGTAGTTATCTCGACCTTTCTCCCTCTGATCAAACTAACCCGTAGTTATCTCGACCTTTCTCCCTCTGATCAAACTAACCCGTAGTTATCTCGACCTTTCTCCCTCTGATCAAACTAACCCGTAGTTATCTCGACCTTTCTCCCTCTGATCAAACTAACCCGTAGTTATCTCGACCTTTCTCTCAAAAGGAAGGAGCCACAAAGAGCAGACGAGAGAATATAGAAACGTGCGCGGCCAGAGGGAACCTATTCCGGGTTTTTTATCTCCAAAAGTAAACAATTGATACTTTCTCGATATGCTTGACATTAGATCAACAAACTGCTATCAATTCAAATAAATGATCATTTGGTAACGAAATAAGGAATAAATAAAATCTTCGTTTTGACGTTAATGAATGGCCTTAGCAGAGAGGTATGTCGGTTTGAAGTTCATTGTTTAACAGCCGTCTTGAAAGTGTTAAATGTGCGCACAGCGCTTAATCCCGCTCCAGACGCCTTGTTTAATTCACGCGGGTTATGACCGCACTGTTTACACACGGCAGACAGATATTTATGCAGCTGGCTTTGGCTCTTTGGAGGAAGGGAGAGAAGCAAGCTATACCCGGGCCGGGAAAGTCCAAGTCACTGTCACACACACACACACACACACACACACACACACACACACACACACACACACACACACACACACACACACACACACACACACACACACACACACACACACACACACACACACACACACACACACACACACACACACACACACACTGTCCTGAGCTGCGAACTCGTTGTCCATCAGAGAGCAGAGGAGTGGAGAGCGGACCGTGGTGTAATAACAAGCGCCTCCATCCATCCATTATAGCCGTGTTATTGTAACGATCCACTGGCGGGATGACCCTCACACAGCCCCGCTGGGACTGACTTTAGACTAAGGAGAGGAGACGTAGGCTACATCTATTCATTGACTGTACTGATCACAGAGACGGGGAATAAAGTCATCATTTATCTTATCCGTTTTATAAATAGGCCCATGGTCTTACATACTAGAATAGAATAGAAACAGTGTTCGTTTGTGCTTTTATCCATTACAAAGAATTTCGTTTTCCCTGTAAAATGTCCCTGTAACAAAACAAGAACCAAGAAGAGAAATGTAGCCTATATCACGTTATGTACGGAAGACGCTACTAACACAGAATTAGGAAGTCAATAATTCATACTCCTATATGGCCCATAAAAATATCTATTTTCGTAAATGTTTTCATTTATTTGTTTCAATTTAGTTAGGCCATGTATCATATTATTTAAAAGAGTAAAGTGTTATTGGATACATTTCATTTGTGGGTATTTTCTCACCGTTCTGAAAGTAGATTAGTAAACAAATGTTTACTAAATCATCTGTAATCTAACTACAGTATCAAAACAAGTCCTGTGTAATGACACACAGTACAACACCATAAAAAAAATACGTTGCTGTAATCCTAATTAATGAGTGGATGACTGAATGAACTAAATTCTTTGAGGGGAGAGGTCTTGTATTTTACAGTATTTTACAGTAATTACAAGAGCTTGGTGAAAGCAGGTGGCTGCTAGCTAAAGTGTTTACACATAACAGCATATTAATGAATAGATGGTGTTTTATATCAGGTCCAATTCTAGAGGCCTTAACAAAGGCTTCCAAACTGGCAGAACAGGGCAACACAGCATTGGTACAGCATTCTCACACACGTGTGCAACAAATATAGCCTTTTGCAAGGCATGCCTCAAAATATGTTAATGAGCCAGAAACAACACCATGCCCTCACTCTTGGTCAACAGGTTTTGGCGCTCCAAAGATATGGTAAGGTACTGTATTCTGTGGTGATAAATTACAGTACATCCGTAAATACACCAATTACTTCCCCCTCTCACTCTCATTTTTTATTTATTTTTTACCTTTATTTTACTAGGCAAGTCAGTTAAGAACAAATTCTTATTTACAATGACGGCCTAGGAACAGTGGGTTAACTGCCTGTTCAGGGGCAGAACGACAGATTTTTTACCAGCTCAGGGATTCGATCTAGCAAACTTTCATTATGTGGCCATTTGGCACCGAGCCCCATGAAAGCATCCTTCCGACCCAATACATCAGCAGCGCTGTGGCACACCCTCTCCCCTGCCCTCCCCTCTCACCGTCACCCCACCGGGAAGAAAATCAAACTAGTCGCCTGAGAGAGATGGAGGGAGTGGGGTATAGGGAGGAGAGGCGGATGAGGGAGAGAGGTGGGTAGGTCATTAGTTAGATAACGGGGCAACGGTTGGGGACTCCCATGCGCTGAGCAGGCTGCTCTGGCTAGTAGTTGTTGGAGCGCTGCCCAATCGGGATGGGGGAAAAATAATCATCTAATTTAATTAGAGATGTTCGGCGCGTGTATGGTCGGTCGCTGTAGGCCTACCCTCGTTCCTCTCCTCCCCTCCTTCTCCCATTTCTCTCTTTTTTGTGAGAACTTGTTTGAGAATATTTGGGAGAGAGACAAAGAATCATCCCATATATTTATCTATTCTGTAGTGGCCTACCTACTTCAGTAGAAATTCAGCATTTCAATTAGCAAACATCACATTTTTAAAAAGCTAAACAGTAAACAGTGGCGGGATGGGGCTGGATAAATGTAACAAGGACTGACCATCCATGAAATCGAAATTATACTTTTAAGCATGTTCTGAAGTTACACAGTGTTTGTTTATAATTACCTTGTTTGTAAACAATGGAGTAAAACACTAATTTATAAACTATATTCTTCAAGAATCATTCATTTAAAAATCTAAAACTGGATATACTAATAGCAGATGGCCCCAATTAGACTACATTCCCTTCTGGTATGGAGCGGATGGGGGGGGGTGTTGAAGGGGACACATGGCTAACCCTAACCCAATTTGTAAGTCGCTCTGGATAAGAGCGTCTGCTAAATGACTTAAATGTAAATGTGATTCAGATCAATCCTCTCAGATGTAGACAAGTGTGTGGGCCATGGGGAAAGACTGGTTTCTGGATGGGGCCACGCCATCGCTATGAAGCAGTGCTCTGCCTAAGAGCGCCCCCTGCTGGTAGACAGTAGGGTGAATATGAACCGGGAACGTGATCACACCTGTAATTCACTATTCAACCAAAAGAGAGCGCTAGAGCATCACCTCCTATCAGACATTTTACTGGCTGCCATGAGCCTCTCCTGTGTGTACAATTTCTCTGTCTTTCACATCGGAGTGCTTGACCAATCAGATTCACGGAAGTCACATGTCGCTGGGCCAGGCACAACCACAGAAATATTATTATTATTATTATATTATTATTATTATTATATTATTATTATTATTATTATTATTATTATTATTATTATTAGGACTCATCTTTACAGTCGTATGAAACAGTTTGGACACCCCTGACAATTTCCACGTATAAATAATTGGGTGTTTGGATCAGCAATTTCATTTTGATCTATCAAATAACTGATGGACACAGTAATATTTCAGTAGTTAAATGAGGTTTATTGGATTAACAGAACATGTGCAATATGCATCAAAACTAAATTAAAACTAAATTAGACAGGTGCATAAATTTGGGCACCCCAATAGAACATCTCATCAATATTTAGTAGAGCCTCCTTTTGCTAAAACAGCCTCTAGACACTTCCCATAGCCTCTAATGAGTGTCTGGATTCAGGATGAAGGTATTGTGGACCATTCCTCCTTACAAAACATCTCCAGTTCAGTTAGGTTTGATGGTTCCAGAATCATCCCACAGATTGTCATGGACAGCCATTCCAGAATCATCCCACAGATTGTCAATGAATCAGGATCCCACAGAATCTCAATGATATTCAGGTCTGGGGATGGCCATTCCAGAATCATCCCACAGATTGTCAATGATATTCAGATATTCAGGACTGGGGTCTGGGGATGGCCATTCTCAATGATATTCAGGACTGGGGTCTGGGGATGGCCATTCCAGAATCATCCCAGATTGTCAATGATATTCAGGTCTGGCCATTCCAGAACATTGTATTTGTTCCTCTGCATAAATGACCGGGTAGATTTTGATCAGTGTTTTGGGACGATGTCCTGTTGAAATATCCAGGCCCGGCGTAAACTTTTATGACCGATTCTTCAACATTATTCCCAAGAATCTGCTGATATTGAGTGGAATCCATGCGACCCTCAACCTTAACAAGATTCCCAGTACCGGCACTGGCCACACAGCCCCACAGCGTGATGGAAACCAAACTGTACTGTGGGTAACAAGTGTTTATCTTGGAACGCTGTGTTCTTTTGCCGCCATGCATAACGTCCCTTATGACCAAATAACTCACTCTTTGTTTCATCAGTCCACAGCACTTTATTCCAGAATGAAGCTGGCTTGTCCAAATGTGCATTAGCATTACCTCATGGATCTAGCCTGGCTAGGATGGTCATCTGAATCAGGGGTTAGTTTGGCAGCTGGGGTGAAAGAGGAGCGATTACAATAGAGGAAACCAAGTCTATATTTAACTTTAGCCTGCAGCTTTGATATGTGCTGAGAGAAGGACAGTGTACCGTCTAGCCATACTCCTAAGTACTTGTATGAGGTGACTACCTCAAGCTCTAAACCCTCAGAGGTAGTAATCACACCTGTGGGGAGAGGGGCATTCTTCTTACCAAACCACATGACCTTTGTTTTGGAGATGTTCAGAACAAGGTTAAGGGTAGAGAAAGCTTGTTGTAAAGAGTTAACACTAAATCCAAGTTGGGGCCATGTTTAAGACCATCATCTGCATATAACATGGACGACTGCTGAATAAATGGTAAGACCTGAAAAGGTTCGCAATTATCAATTTAACCTGACTTGGGAAGAATCTCTGAAACGAATCAGGTCAATCCAGGTGTGGAAAGCGCTTAAGAGATTTACCCAGAAAGCTTTGTAATCGCTGCGGAAGGTGCACCTACAAAGTATTGATTCAAGGGTATGAATACTTACATATACTTATATAAAATTAGGTATTTCTGCATTTCATTTCTTTTTTAAATTAAAAACTTTCACTGTCAATATGGGGTGTTAGGTCAGAGAACATCTACACATCTATTCAATCCATTTTGAATTCAGGCTGTAACAAAAATGTGGAACAAGTCAAGGGGTATGAATACTTTGAAGGCACTGCACATGAATTCCAAACATAAGTGTTGGATTTCTTTCTTCAGACATACCAGAGATCAGTGGCCGTTAAGATGCATGACTCTTCCCCCCCCCCCCCCCCCCATGAGCAAAGCCTTATTACTATAACAGCAGTATGAGGTTGATAAAACCTAGCCTATGAATGAAAGTTTCCTGCGTAGGTAAACACAGGTAGAGACATTTGAGATGGCAGCGACACATGCGCAGAATGTGACATGTAATACCACCTTGCACTCTGGCTGATATAGGGTGTCATCATTAGTCCAACAGTCGCAAAACTAAGTTAACAAACAAATCCAGGTGTTCATTCCAGTTTTGCTCCCCATAAGAAACATTAACAGAATCGGTGGAATGAATACACCCCTGATCACGCCTAAACACAGTTCACTTTCATAGCAGCCACGTGCGTATTCCTTCTCGCGTCTCCCCTCCTTTCACTTCTACGTCGCTTGTGGACGTCAATGCGCAACCCATCAGCTGTAGTACAGAAGAGTCTGAAACGTTTTCAGCTTAGTCACTCAAGTGGTTGTAGCAGACTGTACCTTTAAATAAAGCTCTGTATCTCTCCCAGGTCGCACTTAATAATTAACTCTCCAGACAGAAACTTCATTTCAGCTTTTATTGAAAATGACACCTCATTTCTTGGCCTTGAAATATTCCTCAATCACGTCCTTGGCCTGAGACTCCTTGCCATAGTCCTGTAGAGGGGATGGGACAGTGTTAGACAGCATGGGGGGGAGAAAACAGTTCCACAGGATACTAGCTACAGGACACTTCAATGTTTAGAACAAACTGAAAAGTTTCCCAAATGACACCTTATATAGTGAACTTAATCCTATAAAGTAGTGCACTACACAGGGAATAGTGGTCCAATTTGGAACAGATTTATGTACATACATTGTGGTCAGTATTGGGATTGAATGAATTTCAAAATGTATTTTTACAAAATGTTCCATTGTGAACTGCACTCCACCCCGGGATGCGCAGTCTGTCCCCACCCCGGGATGCGCAGTCTGTCCCCACCCCGGGATGCGCAGTCTGTCCCCACCCCGGGATGCGCAGTCTGTCCCCACCCCGGGATGCGCAGTCTGTCCCCACCCCGGGATGCGCAGTCTGTCCCCACCCCGGGATGCACAGTCTGTCCCCACCCCGGGATGCGCAGTCTGTCCCCACCCCGGGATGCGCAGTCTGTCCCCACCCCGGGATGTGCAGTCTGTCCCCACCCCGGGATGTGCAGTCTGTCCCCACCCCGGGATGTGCAGTCTGTCCCCACCCCGGGATGTGCAGTCTGTCCCCACCCCGGGATGTGCAGTCTGTCCCCACCCCGGGATGTGCAGTCTGTCCCCACTGTGGTCCGGTAGATGTACACTGTGGCAGTCTGTCCCCACCCAGAGATGTCTGTCCCCACCCAGAGATGTGCAGTCTGTCTCCATACAGAGATGTCTGTCTCCAACCTGAGCATTGATGTTAATCAGGCCGTAGAGAAGCCCAGATTTAGACACCGTTCCATTTCACACCACACTGTTCATATTAATAGTTTACTGGGTTTTCAGTTATTTATCCCAGGAAAAGGGGAGTGGTTTGCGGCAGTAAATCCCGGCAAATTTCAGTTACCGCATTCCCGCCCTTCAACCCTAGTCAGTATGATATCGGTAGAGTTGTACACTGTGGTCAGTACGGTAGAGTTGTACACTGTGGTCAGTACGGTAGAGTTGTACACTGTGGTCAGTACGATAGAGTTGTACACTGTGGCCAGTTGTACACTGTGGTCAGTACGATAGAGTTGTACACTGTGGTCAGTACGATAGAGTTGTACACTGTGGTCAGTACGGTAGAGTTGTACACTGTGGTCAGTCGGTAGAGTTGTACACTGTGGTCAGTACGATAGAGTTGTACACTGTGGTCAGTACGGTAGAGTTGTACACTGTGGTCAGTACGATAGAGTTGTACACTGTGGTCAGTACGATAGAGTTGTACACTGTGGTCAGTACGATAGAGTTGTACACTGTGGTCAGTACGATAGAGTTGTACACTGTGGTCAGTACACTGTGGCCATAGAGTTGTACACTGTGGTCAGTTGTACACTGTGGATAGAGTTGTACACTGTGTTGTCACTGTACGATAGAGAGTTGTACACTGTGGTCAGTACGATAGAGTTGTACACTGTGGTCAGTACGATAGAGTTGTACACTGTGGTCAGTACGGTAGAGTTGTACACTGTGGTCAGTACGATAGAGTTGTACACTGTGGTCAGTACGATAGAGTTGTACACTGTGGTCAGTACGATAGAGTTGTACACTGTGGTCATCGGTAGAGTTGTACACTGTGGTCAGTACGATATCGGTAGAGTTGTACACACTAGAGTTGTACACTGTCAGTACGATAGAGTTGTACACTGTGGTCGGTAGAGTTGTACACACTGTTGGTCAGTACGATAGAGTTGTACACTGTGGTCAGGTAGAGTTGTACACTGTGGTCAGTACGATATCGGTAGAGTTGTACACTGTGGTCAGTACGATATCGGTAGAGTTGTACACTGTGGTCAGTACGATATCGGTAGAGTTGTACACTGTGGTCAGTACGATATCGGTAGAGTTGTACACTGTGGTCAGTACGATATCGGTAGAGTTGTACACTGTGGTCAGTATGATAGAGTTGTACACTGTGGTCAGTATGTTAAAGATTGATTCAGTCTACTAATGGTACATGTAGCCATTAATTGGGACCCCAGACACCACAGCGAGGTGCAGGAGCTCGTACCCTGGCAGACACTCTGACCAGCTGTATAGAACAAGCAGCTGCATGGCACTGACAGCACAGCAGCTGCACTCGCCTGGCCCACTACTGACGCCCGGGTCGACTCCTCTCAACCCGCAGTCCACACGGGTTTAATATTGCCTGGCTGAAGGGCAGGCGGGTTGAATAAAGAGAAACAATACCTTTTAAAAATCCATAGGTGTGGTGATTGTGAGTGCCGGCTGTGTTGTGGTGATTGTGAGGCAGCAGTGCCGGCTGTGTGGTGTGGTGATTGTGAGGCAGCAGTGCCGGCTGTGTGGTGTGGTGATTGTGAGGCAGCAGTGCCGGCTGTGTGGTGTGGTGATTGTGAGGCAGCAGTGCCGGCTGTGTGGTGTGGTGATTGTGAGGCAGCAGTGCCGGCTGTGTGGTGTGGTGATTGTGAGTGCAGGCTGTGTTGTGGTGATTGTGAGTGCAGGCTGTGCTGTGTGGTGTGGTGATTGTGAGGCAGCAGTGCCGGCTGTGTGGTGTGGTGACTGTGAGTGCCGGCTGTGTGGTGTGGTGACTGAGTGCCGGCTGTGTGGTGATTGTGAGTGCCGGCTGTGTGGTGTGGTGATTGTGAGTGCCGGCTGTGTTGTGTGGTGATTGTGAGTGCAGGCTGTGTTGTGTGGTGATTGTGAGGCAGCAGTGCCGGCTGTGTGGTGTGGTGACTGTGAGTGCCGGCTGTGTGGTGTGGTGACTGAGTGCCGGCTGTGTGGTGTGGTGATTGTGAGGCTGTGTGGTGTGGTGACTGAGTGCAGGCTGTGTGGTGGTGACTGAGTGCCGGCTGTGTGGTGTGGTGACTGTGAGTGCAGGCTGTGTGGTGTGGTGACTGAGTGCAGGCGTGCTGCTGTTGTGTGGTGATTGTGAGGCAGCAGTGCGGCGGTGTGGTGTGGTGATTGAGTGAGTGCCGGCTGTGTGGTGTGGTGATTGTGAGTGCCGGCTGTGTGGTGTGGTGATTGTGAGTGCCGGCTGTGTGGTGTGGTGACTGTGAGTGCAGGCTGTGTGGTGTGGTGATTGTGAGTGCCGGCTGTGTGGTGTGGTGACTGTGAGTGCAGGCTGTGTGGTGTGGTGACTGTGAGTGCCGGCTGTGTGGTGTGGTGACTGTGAGTGCCGGCTGTGTGGTGTGGTGACTGTGAGTGCCGGCTGTGTGGTGTGGTGACTGAGTGCCGGCTGTGTGGTGTGGTGTCTGTGAGTGCCGGCTGTGTGGTGTGGTGACTGAGTGCCGGCTGTGTTGTGTGGTGATTGTGAGTGCAGGCTGTGTGGTGTGGTGATTGTGAGGCAGCAGTGCCGGCTGTGTGGTGTGGTGAGTGCCGGCTGTGTGGTGTGGTGATTGTGAGTGCCGGCTGTGTGGTGTGGTGACTGTGAGGCAGACTGTGAGTGCCGGCTGTGTGGTGTGGTGATTGTGCCGGAGGCAGCAGTGCCGGCTGTGTGGTGTGGTGATTGTGCGGTGACTGAGTGTGTGGGCAGCAGTGCCGGCTGGTGTGGTGTGGTGATTGTGAGGCTCTAGTACAAATGCGGCAGTCACAAGATGGGATTTCAAAGTAGGCTGTGTGGTGTGCTGACGTCAAGTGCGGCTGTGTGGTGTGAGTGCAGGGAACAGCTGAGTGCTGTTGAGATGGGTTAAACTGGAGTGCAGGCTGTGTGGTGTGGTGACAGTCTGTGTGGTGTGGTGGACACTGACTGTGAGGTCTAGAACTCCCCACTACCCTGTTTATGACATCACAAAGAGCAGTCCAACTCCCCTGTGTGGTGTGGTGACTGAGTGCCGGCTGGTTTACTGACATCACAAATGCAACAGTCACAAGATGGGATTTCAAAAACCCCCACTCAAGGGAACCCTGCTTTGAGATGGGTTAAATCACATCTGGACACTGAGCAGTCTAGAACTCCCCACTACCCTGTTTATGACATCACAAAGACCAGTCCAACTCCCCACTACCCTGTTTATGACATCACAAAGAGCAGTCCAACTCCCCACTACCCTGTTTATGACATCACAAAGAGCAGTCCAATCACCCTGTTTATGACATCACAAAGAGCAGTCCAACTCCCCACTACCATCTTTATGACATCACAGTGGATTCACACCAATCCTGCAGCTTTCCCTCCGAGGTGTGTCCAGAACAGAGCAGTGGGTTTATACCTTGATCACAACACAGCTGCAGCCCACCACCTTACGGGGTTTTCCCTCCCGGTCGATCTTGCACAGACCAACCCACTCGCCCAGCTTCTTGTTGTCATCAACCTGGAGGTCAGAGACAGGGGGAAAGAGAGTTTCAATAGACAAGCTGTACTACCACCTAGTATCTCCATAGGGCAGTGATAACATGACTGCAGTCCACTGTTTACATAGTGACCCAGATGGCTGCCTATTCCCTACACAGCGCACTAATATTAATACTAATATTAACCAGGGCTCGGTTCCACAAAATTACTTTAATGCCAATTTAAAATTGTTAGAACCTGCGTAGGTGCACCAGAGCCGTTACCCAAAACCCTCACTATTAAATGTTGTACTTGTAATTTAAAAACCGCCAGCTCCAGAATAAAGATGACTACTAATAAAGTTGCCTTTGTAATTGAGACAAACCACATAATAGAGAAGACGATTCAACTGAAAACCGAAATGACTGCATTAAAATATAAAACAGTAGGCTACAGGCCATTTGATGTCAAATCAATGAGATCTATTTTTGTCTGACTGGTCCCATGACGTGTTCAATCTGTGACTTACTGCGTTGTCGTGTAAACACCAGAAACCAGCCGTGTCAATATGTGCAGCCGAAGGAAACTATTTTAAATGGTGCGTTGATCCGAGTAAAGCTCAGGTGCCATCAGTACCGACACAGGTCTCGCCGCGTGGCATTTCGGTTAATGCATAGTACATCGTTGGCCGTTGCATCATTAAAAACACAAGTCGAGTGGTTTTTAATGTCCACCCTGACTCTGTACCGTAACACCCTGTAAATAGCCTCCACATTGACTATGTACCGGTACCCCCTGTATATAGCCTCCACATGGACTCTGTACCAGTACCCCCTGTATATAGCCTCCACATTGACTCTGTACCAGTACCCCCTGTATATAGCCTCCACACTGACTCTGTACCAGTACCCCCTGTATATAGCCTCCACATTGATTCTGTACCAGTACCCCCTGTATATAGTCTCACTATTGTTGTTTTACTGCTGTTCTAACTACGTGCTACTTTTATTTCTCTCACCATTTGTTAATTTATTTCTTAGTCAGTCCGTTTGAATTGCATTGTTGGTTAGAGGCTCGTAAGTATTTCACTTTAAGGTCTACTACACCTGTAGAAGTCGGCACATGTGACAACTACATTTTGATTCGAGTTCCATCGCTAAGGCCTGTTCCCCTGCAGGAGGCTGAAAAGACTGCAGGCCTCAAATCCTCAAAAAGCTCTACAGCGGTGCCACCCTCTACACAACAAGTTTTCTACTGTTAGTCTACACCTGTTCACCAATAACATAACGAACACAAATCAGATTGATCAGGCTCAGGATGCTCTGGTGCAGTAGTACCACAGGGAATAGGGCAGTGATATACACGCAGGGCAGGTGGGGTTAAGGCCATGAAATATTGTGTGGATTAAGGACGGGTCGGTAGCAGCCAGCTTGAATAAAGATATACATTTCTCTATGAATAGTTGATTGATAAAAACATTGGGCTACTGTCCACACACCTCAGTCGGGGAAGCCACAATACGCGACATAGAAACACTTACACTCAGCTAAAGTAACTAGCACATTTACTAAACACCACTCTCATACTACACTCCCTTGTTAAGCCATGTGTCCCCTTCAACACCCCCCCCCCCCCCCAATCTATCCCAGGATACCTTGATGAGGTTAATCTGATGCTCGGCGCAGAGGGCTTCCACCAGCTTCACGTACATGGGCTCGTCACAGTTGGCCGCAAGAACGCAGAGGTGGGCCTGGCGCCTTGGGGGAGGGGGGGGTAGAAGAGGGGAGCAATTAACAGTCGGAGGTGGGCCTGGCGCCTTGGGGGAGGGTAGAAGAGGGGAGCAATTAACAGTCGGAGGTGGGCATGGCGCCTTGGGGGAGGGGGTTAGAAGAGGGGAGCAATTAACAGTCGGAGGTGGGCCTGGCGCCTTGGGGGATGGGGGGTTAGAAGAGGGGAGCAACAGCAATTAACAGCCAGTAATTTAACATCACATCAGAAATATAACTAACACAGCTATCTAGTAAGCCTTTGTTTCATTCCTGTTCCTATACGGTGCCACGCCCACCTCTGGCCACCAGGAAGTGCACTACTTAGGGAATAGTGTGCCATCCGGGAGGCAGAATGTCTCAGATTTTTGGGTAACGATGGCAGTTCTCACAGGATTCAGTAGAAAACCAAAAACCCATCAGCCGTACCAGACCAAGATGTACTCTTGAAGGAGCCTACTGTAAATTCCGTCCAAGTCCAAGGACCCGGTGTTATCTTCAGAGGTTGACTGGCTCTCGTAGACTAACACGAATCAAAAACCATCTACACTTCAAATCGATTCTCAAACTGCGAGACATAAAGCCTTTTACTTTCATCTCCATCAAAGTAATTTTAATGCAAAATGCTGTACATTGTTTTGAGCACTTTTAACAGTTGAGACAACAGTATTTTTCCAGTGACAACACGTTTCTTGTAGCCTTCTTCCGTTACAAGTGTTCGGAGCATAATTTACACACGTGTATAAGGTAGTCGTTGTGATATTGTTAGATTACTTGTTAAGATATTTCATGTAACCATGTGTATGTGACAAATCAAATTGGACAGATAGCTAATTAGCATAGGCAGTCCCTTTGCCTTCCGTAATCACATATAGCCGCAAGGGAACACTAACCCGGTAAAAATATATATAACCTTTTTATTACTTCTAGCTGATGTGCTAAGTCTTTATGCTTCCAAAACAATACCGCAAGCAATGGGTGTTAATGTTAAGACATCAGGGCTTTTAACAAAAACTGCTCTGACAGAAGACTCCTTCATCCAAATATAATGGAACTAGCACATAACAGAGAGGGTGAAAAGAAGGACCAGAAATTCAGTCTACGTACCAAATGATGCCCTATTTCCTACATAGTGCACTTCTTTTGACCAGGTGCCGAATCCTGAGGAGTGCACTAAATAGGGAACCATTTAGGACACAAGAGGACCAGAATTATTCACTCACTTGTCCAGCGCCTTGGCAGCCTCGCGGATACCACGAGCCAGGCCGTCATGGATGAGGGCGGTCTTGAGCACCTCGGGGAGAGCGGTGTTGACATCCATCACACCTCCAGCAGCGATGCTGGGGAACAAGGAGAGGAGACGGGAGAAGAGGAGGGCAGGAGAAGAGACGGGAGAAGAGGGCAGGAGAGGAGACGGGAGAAGAGGAGGGCAGGAGAGGAGACGGGAGAAGAGGAGGGCAGGAGAGGAGACGGGAGAAGAGGAGGGCAGGAGAGGAGACGGGAGAAGAGGAGGGCAGGAGAGGAGACGGGAGAAGAGGAGGGCAGGAGAGGAGACGGGAGAAGAGGAGGGCAGGAGAGGAGACGGGAGAAGAGGAGGGCAGGAGAGGAGACGGGAGAAGAGGAGGGCAGGAGAGGAGACGGGAGAAGAGGAGGGCAGGAGAGGAGACGGGAGAAGAGGAGGGCAGGAGAGGAGACGGGAGAAGAGATGAGTTACATTAGCTACAACTAGTCCATTACGATAAGTGAGTTGAATGTTTTCCCGGCGTGTCAGACAGGGGATCTCACTCATAATTTAGAGTGAAGGGGTATCCGACTAAAGAAAGTAAATCATCACACGCGCACCGGAAATTAACCATTATACTGTCAACTCACTATATTCACGGAAATACCTCGACGGGTAACTGAGTTTACAACCAACGCACTAAAACACATGCTTAGCTTGCTAACGTTAACTGTGGGAGAGGGAGATCTCTGGTAAGGCTATTCCATATTACTGTTATCAATAGTTCTGGAAGTGCACTTAAGAGGCATGGATATATTTAACACGTCCCCACTTTGAAAACTATGCAACTTTGAAACGTGCAATTTAGTTAGTTAGCCCTGGTTCAGCGCAAAGCGGGAGTAGAACAGTCACGCTTACCCTTCCTCGGCCATTGTCGATTATCGATGGATGGGGGACCTAAAATTCTGTAATATTGACCAAACATGATAGAAAAGTTATTATCCATGATGACAGGGTGACTGTGGGGAATTTTAAACAAAGGATGCTTGATCAATCCGACAGATTTTTTTGGCGAGATCAAGAAACCCACCCTAACTCCTCTGTGACAGCGGGTAAAGAGAACGTCATTTAGTCGGCGACAATCTTTTAAGGGCAGAAGGACCCGAGAAGTAGGTGGCCATTATTCTGCCTGTCTAATAAGTCGTCAATGAAGAGTTTACAATACGGTGTAGTAGAGTGTTCGTACAAGGATATTAATTTGGGAAATATATTTTTAATATCGAGGACCGTGAAGAAAGCAGTGGGAACGTTGGATTATATCAAGGTGACCAGAAGCGGGTCTGTTTTGGTTAATTGTGTCTTCTTCGATGAGGTTTAATGGTGGTTGGCATCAAATCAAATCAAATCAAATTTATTTATATAGCCCTTCGTACATCAGCTGATATCTCAAAGTGCTGTACAGAAACCCAGCCTAAAACCCCAAACAGCAAACAATGCAGGTGTAAAAGCACGGTGGCTAGGAAAAACTCCCTAGAAAGGCCAAAACCTAGGAAGAAACCTAGAGAGGAACCGGGCTATGTGGGGTGGCCAGTCCTCTTCTGGCTGTGCCGGGTAGAGATTATAACAGAACATGACCAAGATGTTCAAATGTTCATAAATGACCAGCATGGTCAAATAATAATAAGGCAGAACAGTTGAAACTGGAGCAGCAGCACAGTCAGATGGACTGGGGACAGCAAGGAGCCATCATGTCAGGTAGTCCTGGGGCACGGTCCTAGGGCTCAGGTCCTCCGAGAGAGAGAAAGAAAGAGAGAATTAGAGAGAGCATATGTGGGGTGGCCAGTCCTCTTCTGGCTGTGCCAGGTGGAGATTATAACAGAACGTGGCCAAGATGTTCAAATGTTCATAAATGACCAGCATGGTTGAATAATAGTAAGGCAGAACAGTTGAAACTGGAGCAGGAGCATGGCCAGGTGGACTGGGGACAGCAAGGAGTCCTCATGTCAGGTAGTCCTGGGACATGGTCCTAGGGCCCAGGCCAGTTGAAACTGGAGCAGCAGCATGGCCAGGTGGACTGGGGACAGCAAGGAGTCATCATGTCAGGTAGTCCTGGGGCATGGTTCTAGGGCTCAGGTCCTCCGAGAGAGAGAAAGAAAGAGAGAAGGAGAGAATTAGAGAACGCACACTTAGATTTACACAGGACACCGAATAGGACAGGAGAAGTACTCCAGATAAACAAACTGACCCTAGCCCCCCGACACATAAACTACTGCAGCATAAATACTGGAGGCTGAGACAGGAGGGGCCACCTACTGGACTGGACTACAACTCCCTTGTACTTTGCTTGAAAAATATATATATAAATAAACAAATACCCTACCGTCTAACACTACACTCAAATGTTTTACTTTTTATTATAATAATAAACAACCTATTTAGTAAAAACTCAGGCCAACAGCCTGACAGGATGGGACACCACCACTTAACACACCCTGTAACTATTCTGAGTCTCACAACCAAACACCTCTCTGCAGCTTTTTTATTTATTTATTTAACCTTTAGCAGCTGCCACCACAACCTCAATTTTCTGCTACTTACGTTCCATCCCTGCAGCACAGTTGATAACCAATGCTACAAATGCTAAATATCTAATCTTACTGAAACATACAGTGGGGAGTATTTGGTTGTATTTGATATTTGATACACTGCCGAGTTTGCAGGTTTTCCTACTTACAAAGCATATAGAGGTCTGTAATTTTTATCATAGGTACACTTCAACTGTGAGAGACGGAATCTTAAACAAAAATCTAGAAAATCACATTGTATGATTTTCAAGTAATTAATTTGCATTTTATTGCATAACATAAGTATTTGATCATCTACGATCACCTACCAACCAGTAAGAATTCCGGCTCTCACAGGCCTGTTAGTTTTTCTTTAAGAAGCCCTCCTGTTCTCCACTCATTACCTGTATTAACTGCACCTGTTTGAACTTGTTACCTGTATAAAAGACACCTGTCCACACACTCAATCAAACAGACTCCAACCTCTCCACAATGGCCAAGACTAGAGAGCTGTGTAAGGACATCAGGGATAAAATTGTAGACCTGCACAAGGCTGGGATGGGCTACAGGACAATAGGCAAGCAGCTTGGTGAGAAGGCAACAACTGTTGGGACAATTATTAGAAAATGGAAGAAGTTCAAGATGACGGTCAATCACCCTCAATCTGGGGCTCCATGCAAGATCTCACCTCGTGGGGCATCAATGATCATGAGGAAGGTGAGGGATCAGTCCAGAACTACACGGCAGGACCTGGTCGATGACCTGAAGAGAGCTGGGACCACAGTCTCAAAGAACACCATTAGTAACACACTACGCCGTCATGGATTAAAATCCTCCACGCACATGTAACAGTATAGACTTTACGTCCGTCCCCTCGCCCCGACCTGGGCGCAAACCAGGGACGCTCTGCACACATCAACAGTCACCCTCGAAGCATCGTTACCCATCGCACCACAAAAGCTGCGGCCCTTGCGGAGCAAGGGGAACCACTACTTCAAGGTCTCAGAGCAAGTGACGTCACCGATTGAAACACCACTAGCACGCACCACAGCTAACTAGCTAGCCATTTCACATCGGCTACACACGCAAGGTCCCCCTACTCAAGCCAGCGCATGTCCAGGCCCGTCTGAAGTCCTTCGCTTAGTGATGAGCTTCATGGGCACAATGTTGTTGAACGAGGAAGAGCTGTAGTCAATGAACAACATACAGTTGGAAGTCGGACACTTAGGTTGGAGTCATTTAAACTAGTTTTTCAGGTTGGAGTCATTTAAACTAGTTTTTCAACCACTCTACAAATGTATTGTTAACCTCTCTAGCGTCCCTCCTGGCCAACATCCAGCGAGATTGCAGAGCGCCCAATTCAAATACAGAAATAGTCATTATAACAATTCAGAAAAGATACAACTATTTTACATAGGTTTAAAGATGAACTGCTTGTGAATCCAACCACAGTGTTCCTTTTGTCCAGGTGGGAAAGGGCAGTGTGGAGTGCGATTGAGATTGCATGATCTGTGGATCTGTTTGGGCGGCATGCAAATTGGAGTGGGTGTAAGGACAACCAAGTCAAGGTATTGGAGTGGGCATCACAAAGCCCTGACCTCAATCCTATAGAACATTTGTGAGCAAAACTGAAAAAGAGTGTGCGAGCAAGGAGGCCTACAAACCTGACTCAGTTACACCAGCTCTGCCAGGAGGCATATAAACCTGACTCAGTTACACCAGCTCTACCAGGAGGCATATAAACCTGACTCAGTTACACCAGCTCTGTCAGGAGGAATGGGCCAAAATTCACCCAACTCATTGTTGGAAGCTTGTGGAAGGCTACCCGAAACATTTGACCCAAGTTAAACAATTTAAAGGCAATGCTAACAAATACTAATTGAGTGTATGTAAACCTCTGACCCACTGGGAATGTGATGAAATAAATAAAAGCTGAAATAAATCAATCTCTCTACTAGTATTCTACTATTATTCAGACATTTCACATTCTTAAAATAATGTGGTGATCCCAAAGAGGGAATTTTTACTCTGATTAAACGTAAGGAATTGTGAAAAAATGTATTTGGTGTATGTAAACTTCTGATATCAACTGTAGCAAAGGATATGAACCAAATGTGCACATGCTGCTACATGTGGCTCTCGTTTTGATCTCAAAACAAGCGCATCTACTCATGACCGCTCATGCTGTAAACACAGTCCAGTTCAAAGTAAATGGCACATATATGGCAATGGCCTATTCACTGGTCTGTGTAGAGTACAGGCTGAGTAGTGGTTGAATCCTACTCTGATGTGTTCTGCCTACAACAAAATCTCTTGCATAGTTCATTTTGTTTCGGTATGTTGCATTGAAAGTGGCTAATATTGCATTGATTCGATCACAATTGCCACAGATATAAATAAGAGGGAAAATTGTTGTCATCAACCTTTTCTAAGTCAAGATCACTTTGAGTCAAAACACGAGATCTACAGCTCCATTTTTTTTACATTGCTTAAAAAACATAAGCCTATTTAAAAACAGTACTGCAGGCCCAATACATTACCACCGCATATTGGCTTTGCTTGAAATGCCCTGCCAATGCATTGTTGTTTGGACCATAATTGAAAATTATAATGAAAATCTTTAGGTAGGCTATACGATCTCACTGGTAATAGATCTGTTGTTGTACTACTAGGGAAGCACAGCTGAGAGAGCACACATTTTAAATAATTTGCTTTATATTTTTATTTTACTGGGACGATGGTGCCTGCATCTGAGGGTCAGTCTCAGCAGAGGGAGAGAGCAGCAGACTGAGGGTCAGTCTCAGCAGAGGGAGAGAGCAGCAGACTGAGGGTCAGTCTCAGCAGAGGGAGAGAGCAGCAGACTGAGGGTCAGTCTCAGCAGAGGGAGAGAGCAGCAGACTGAGGGTCAGTCTCAGCAGAGGGAGAGAGCAGCAGACTGAGGGTCAGTCTCAGCAGAGGGAGAGAGCAGCAGACTGATGGTCTGTCTCAGCAGAGGGAGAGAGCAGCAGACTGAGGGTCAGTCTCAGCAGAGGGAGAGAGCAGCAGACTGAGGGTCCGTCTCTCAACATCCCTCCTCTCTCCCTTTCCTCCACTGACACTGACCCAAAAGAGCCACCGTCTTCCAGCTGATGGAGAAACTCGAGTCGCACTGGTTCTGCTCTCTAGTGGGGCGGCAGGGTAGCCTAATGGTTAGAGTGTTGACAGTCTCTCTCTAGTGGGGCGGCAGGGTAGCCTAATGGTTAGAGTGTTGACAGTCTCTCTCTAGTGGGGCGGCAGGGTAGCCTAATGGTTAGAGTGTTGACAGTCTCTCTCTAGTGGGGCGGCAGGGTAGCCTAATGGTTAGAGTGTTGACAGTCTCTCTCTAGTGGGGCGGCAGGGTAGCCTAATGGTTAGAGTGTTGACAGTCTCTCTCTAGTGGGGCGGCAGGGTAGCCTAATGGTTAGAGTGTTGACAGTCTCTCTCTAGTGGGGCGGCAGGGTAGCCTAATGGTTAGAGTGTGTTGACAGTCTCTCTCTAGTGGGGCGGCAGGGTAGCCTAATGGTTAGAGTGTTGACAGTCTCTCTCTAGTGGGGCGGCAGGGTAGCCTAATGGTTAGAGTGTTGACAGTCTCTCTCTAGTGGGGCGGCAGGGTAGCCTAATGGTTAGAGTGTTGACAGTCTCTCTCTAGTGGGGCGGCAGGGTAGCCTAATGGTTAGAGTGTTGACAGTCTCTCTAGTGGGGCGGCAGGGTAGCCTAATGGTTAGAGTGTTGACAGTCTCTCTCTAGTGGGGCGGCAGGGTAGCCTAATGGTTAGAGTGTTGACAGTCTCTCTCTAGTGGGGGGCGGCAGGGTAGCCTAATGGTTAGAGTGTTGACAGTCTCTCTCTAGTGGGGCGGCAGGGTAGCCTAGTGGTTAGAGTGTTGACAGTCTCTCTCTAGTGGGGCGGCAGGGTAGCCTAATGGTTAGAGTGTTGACAGTCTCTCTCTAGTGGGGCGGCAGGGTAGCCTAATGGTTAGAGTGTTGACAGTCTCTCTCTAGTGGGGCGGCAGGGTAGCCTAATGGTTAGAGTGTTGACAGTCTCTCTCTAGTGGGGCGGCAGGGTAGCCTAATGGTTAGAGTGTTGACAGTCTCTCTCTAGTGGGGCGGCAGGGTAGCCTAATGGTTAGAGTGTTGACAGTCTCTCTCTAGTGGGGCGGCAGGGTAGCCTAATGGTTAGAGTGTTGACAGTCTCTCTCTAGTGGGGCTAATGGTTAGAGTGTTGGCAGGGTAGCCTAATGGTTAGAGTGTTGACAGTCTCTCTCTAGTGGGGCGGCAGGGTAGCCTAATGGTTAGAGTGTTGACAGTCTCTCTCTAGTGGGGCGGCAGGGTAGCCTAATGGTTAGAGTGTTGACAGTCTCTCTCTAGTGGGGCGGCAGGGTAGCCTAATGGTTAGAGTGTTGACAGTCTCTCTCTAGTGGGGCGGCAGGGTAGCCTAATGGTTAGAGTGTTGACAGTCTCTCTCTAGTGGGGCGGCAGGGTAGCCTAATGGTTAGAGTGTTGACAGTCTCTCTCTAGTGGGGCGGCAGGGTAGCCTAATGGTTAGAGTGTTGACAGTCTCTCTCTAGTGGGGCGGCAGGGTAGCCTAATGGTTAGAGTGTTGACAGTCTCTCTCTAGTAGAGGGGCGGCAGGGTAGCCTAATGGTTAGAGTGTTGACAGTCTCTCTCTAGTGGGGCGGCAGGGTAGCCTAATGGTTAGAGTGTTGACAGTCTCTCTCTAGTGGGGCGGCAGGGTAGCCTAATGGTTAGAGTGTTGACAGTCTCTCTCTAGTGGGGCGGCAGGGTAGCCTAATGGTTAGAGTGTTGACAGTCTCTCTCTAGTGGGGCGGCAGGGTAGCCTAATGGTTAGAGTGTTGACAGTCTCTCTCTAGTGGGGCGGCAGGGTAGCCTAATGGTTAGAGTGTTGACAGTCTCTCTCTAGTGGGGCGGCAGGGTAGCCTAATGGTTAGAGTGTTGACAGTCTCTCTCTAGTGGGGCGGCAGGGTAGCCTAATGGTTAGAGTGTTGACAGTCTCTCTAGTGGGGCGGCAGGGTAGCCTAATGGTTAGAGTGTTGACAGTCTCTCTAGTGGGGCGGCAGGGTAGCCTAATGGTTAGAGTGTTGACAGTCTCTCTAGTGGGGCGGCAGGGTAGCCTAATGGTTAGAGTGTTGACAGTCTCTCTCTAGTGGGGCGGCAGGGTAGCCTAATGGTTAGAGTGTTGACAGTCTCTCTCTAGTGGGGCGGCAGGGTAGCCTAATGGTTAGAGTGTTGACAGTCTCTCTCTAGTGGGGCGGCAGGGTAGCCTAATGGTTAGAGTGTTGACAGTCTCTCTAGTGGGGCGGCAGGGTAGCCTAATGGTTAGAGTGTTGACAGTCTCTCTCTAGTGGGGCGGCAGGGTAGCCTAATGGTTAGAGTGTTGACAGTCTCTCTCTAGTGGGGCGGCAGGGTAGCCTAATGGTTAGAGTGTTGACAGTCTCTCTCTAGTGGGGCGGCAGGGTAGCCTAATGGTTAGAGTGTTGACAGTCTCTCTCTAGTGGGGCGGCAGGGTAGCCTAATGGTTAGAGTGTTGACAGTCTCTCTAGTGGGGCGGCAGGGTAGCCTAATGGTTAGAGTGTTGACAGTCTCTCTAGTGGGGCGGCAGGGTAGCCTAATGGTTAGAGTGTTGACAGTCTCTCTCTAGTGGGGCGGCAGGGTAGCCTAATGGTTAGAGTGTTGACAGTCTCTCTCTAGTGGGGCGGCAGGGTAGCCTAGTGGTTAGAGTGTTGACAGTCTCTCTCTAGTGGGGCGGCAGGGTAGCCTAATGGTTAGAGTGTTGACAGTCTCTCTCTAGTGGGGCGGCAGGGTAGCCTAATGGTTAGAGTGTTGACAGTCTCTCTCTAGTGGGGCGGCAGGGTAGCCTAATGGTTAGAGTGTTGACAGTCTCTCTAGTGGGGCGGCAGGGTAGCCTAATGGTTAGAGTGTTGACAGTCTCTCTCTAGTGGGGGGCGGCAGGGTAGCCTAATGGTTAGAGTGTGTTGACAGTCTCTCTCTAGTGGGCGGCAGGGTAGCCTAATGGTTAGAGTGTTGACAGTCTCTCTAGTGGGGCGGCAGGGTAGCCTAATGGTTAGAGTGTTGACAGTCTCTCTCTAGTGGGGCGGCAGGGTAGCCTAATGGTTAGAGTGTTGACAGTCCCTCTAGTGGGGCGGCAGGGTAGCCTAATGGTTAGAGTGTTGACAGTCTCTCTCTAGTGGGGCGGCAGGGTAGCCTAATGGTTAGAGTGTTGACAGTCTCTCTCTAGTGGGGTGGCAGGGTAGCCTAATGGTTAGAGTGTTGACAGTCTCTCTCTAGTGGGGCGGCAGGGTAGCCTAATGGTTAGAGTGTTGACAGTCTCTCTAGTGGGGCGGCAGGGTAGCCTAATGGTTAGAGTGTTGACAGTCTCTCTCTAGTGGGGCGGCAGGGTAGCCTAATGGTTAGAGTGTTGACAGTCTCTCTCTAGTGGGGCGGCAGGGTAGCCTAATGGTTAGAGTGTTGACAGTCTCTCTCTAGTGGGGCGGCAGGGTAGCCTAATGGTTAGAGTGTTGACAGTCTCTCTCTAGTGGGGCGGCAGGGTAGCCTAATGGTTAGAGTGTTGACAGTCTCTCTCTAGTGGGGCGGCAGGGTAGCCTAATGGTTAGAGTGTTGACAGTCTCTCTCTAGTGGGGCGGCAGGGTAGCCTAATGGTTAGAGTGTTGACAGTCTCTCTCTAGTGGGGGCGGCAGGGTAGCCTAATGGTTAGAGTGTTGACAGTCTCTCTCTAGTGGGGCGGCAGGGTAGCCTAATGGTTAGAGTGTTGACAGTCTCTCTCTAGTGGGGCGGCAGGGTAGCCTAATGGTTAGAGTGTTGACAGTCTCTCTAGTGGGGCGGCAGGGTAGCCTAATGGTTAGAGTGTTGACAGTCTCTCTCTAGTGGGGCGGCAGGGTAGCCTAATGGTTAGAGTGTTGACAGTCCCTCTAGTGGGGCGGCAGGGTAGCCTAATGGTTAGAGTGTTGACAGTCTCTCTCTAGTGGGGCGGCAGGGTAGCCTAATGGTTAGAGTGTTGACAGTCTCTCTCTAGTGGGGCGGCAGGGTAGCCTAATGGTTAGAGTGTTGACAGTCTCTCTCTAGTGTTGGGGCGGCAGGGTAGCCTAATGGTTAGAGTGTTGACAGTCTCTCTCTAGTGGGGCGGCAGGGTAGCCTAGTGGTTAGAGTGTTGACAGTCTCTCTCTAGTGGGGCGGCAGGGTAGCCTAGTGGTTAGAGTGTTGACAGTCTCTCTCTAGTGGGGCGGCAGGGTAGCCTAATGGTTAGAGTGTTGACAGTCTCTCTCTAGTGGGGCGGCAGGGTAGCCTAATGGTTAGAGTGTTGACAGTCTCTCTCTAGTGGGGGGCGGCAGGGTAGCCTAATGGTTAGAGTGTTGACAGTCTCTCTCTAGTGGGGCGGCAGGGTAGCCTAATGGTTAGAGTGTTGACAGTCTCTCTCTAGTGGGGCGGCAGGGTAGCCTAATGGTTAGTCTCTCTCTAGTGGGGCGGCAGGGTAGCCTAAGTGTTGACAGTCTCTCTCTAGTGGGGCGGCAGGGTAGCCTAATGGTTAGAGTGTTGACAGTCTCTCTCTAGTGGGGCGGCAGGGTAGCCTAATGGTTAGAGTGTTGACAGTCTCTCTCTAGTGGGGCGGCAGGGTAGCCTAATGGTTAGAGTGTTGACAGTCTCTCTCTAGTGGGGCGGCAGGGTAGCCTAGTGGTTAGAGTGTTGACAGTCTCTCTCTAGTGGGGCGGCAGGGTAGCCTAGTGGTTAGAGTGTTGACAGTCTCTCTCTAGTGGGGCGGCAGGGTAGCCTAATGGTTAGAGTGTTGACAGTCTCTCTCTAGTGGGGCGGCAGGGTAGCCTAATGGTTAGAGTGTTGACAGTCTCTCTCTAGTGGGGCGGCAGGGTAGCCTAATGGTTAGAGTGTTGACAGTCTCTCTCTAGTGGGGCGGCAGGGTAGCCTAATGGTTAGAGTGTTGACAGTCTCTCTCTAGTGGGGCGGCAGGGTAGCCTAATGGTTAGAGTGTTGACAGTCTCTCTCTAGTGGTTGCGGCAGGGTAGCCTAATGGTTAGAGTGTTGACAGTCTCTCTAGTGGGGCGGCAGGGTAGCCTAATGGTTAGAGTGTTGACAGTCTCTCTCTAGTGGGGCGGCAGGGTAGCCTAATGGTTAGAGTGTTGACAGTCCCTCTAGTGGGGCGGCAGGGTAGCCTAATGGTTAGAGTGTTGACAGTCTCTCTCTAGTGGGGCGGCAGGGTAGCCTAATGGTTAGAGTGTTGACAGTCTCTCTCTAGTGGGGCGGCAGGGTAGCCTAATGGTTAGAGTGTTGACAGTCTCTCTCTAGTGGGGCGGCAGGGTAGCCTAATGGTTAGAGTGTTGACAGTCTCTCTAGTGGGGCGGCAGGGTAGCCTAGTGGTTAGAGTGTTGACAGTCTCTCTAGTGGGGCGGCAGGGTAGCCTAGTGGTTAGAGTGTTGACAGTCTCTCTCTAGTGGGGCGGCAGGGTAGCCTAATGGTTAGAGTGTTGACAGTCTCTCTCTAGTGGGGCGGCAGGGTAGCCTAATGGTTAGAGTGTTGACAGTCTCTCTCTAGTGGGGCGGCAGGGTAGCCTAATGGTTAGAGTGTTGACAGTCTCTCTCTAGTGGGGCGGCAGGGTAGCCTAATGGTTAGAGTGTTGACAGTCTCTCTCTAGTGGGGCGGCAGGGTAGCCTAATGGTTAGAGTGTTGACAGTCTCTCTCTAGTGGGGCGGCAGGGTAGCCTAATGGTTAGAGTGTTGACAGTCTCTCTCTAGTGGGGCGGCAGGGTAGCCTAATGGTTAGAGTGTTGACAGTCTCTCTCTAGTGGGGCGGCAGGGTAGCCTAATGGTTAGAGTGTTGACAGTCTCTCTCTAGTGGGGCGGCAGGGTAGCCTAATGGTTAGAGTGTTGACAGTCTCTCTCTAGTGGGGCGGCAGGGTAGCCTAATGGTTAGAGTGTTGACAGTCTCTCTCTAGTGGGGCGGCAGGGTAGCCTAATGGTTAGAGTGTTGACAGTCTCTCTCTAGTGGGGCGGCAGGGTAGCCTAATGGTTAGAGTGTTGACAGTCTCTCTCTAGTGGGGCGGCAGGGTAGCCTAATGGTTAGAGTGTTGACAGTCTCTCTCTAGTGGGGCGGCAGGGTAGCCTAATGGTTAGAGTGTTGACAGTGCTGAGTAAGACCTTAAACATGAACTCATAAAAACAGCAGCTCTTCTCTGTATTGGTTGACAGTCTCTCTCTAGTGGGGCGGCAGGGTAGCCTAATGGTTAGAGTGTTGACATTCTCTCTCTAGTGGGGCGGCAGGGTAGCCTAATGGTTAGAGTGTTGACAGTCTCTCTCTAGTGGGGCGGCAGGGTAGCCTAATGGTTAGAGTGTTGACAGTCTCTCTCTAATGGGGCGGCAGGGTAGCCTAATGGTTAGAGTGTTGACAGTCTCTCTCTAGTGGGGCGGCAGGGTAGCCTAATGGTTAGAGTGTTGACAGTCTCTCTCTAGTGGGGCGGCAGGGTAGCCTAATGGTTAGAGTGTTGACAGTCTCTCTCTAGTGGGGCGGCAGGGTAGCCTAATGGTTAGAGTGTTGACAGTCTCTCTCTAGTGGGGCGGCAGGGTAGCCTAATGGTTAGAGTGTTGACAGTCTCTCTCTAGTGGGGCGGCAGGGTAGCCTAATGGTTAGAGTGTTGACAGTCTCTCTCTAGTGGGGCGGCAGGGTAGCCTAATGGTTAGAGTGTTGACAGTCTCTCTCTAGTGGGGCGGCAGGGTAGCCTAATGGTTAGAGTGTTGACAGTCTCTCTCTAGTGGGGCGGCAGGGTAGCCTAATGGTTAGAGTGTTGACAGTCTCTCTCTAGTGGGGCGGCAGGGTAGCCTAATGGTTAGAGTGTTGACAGTCTCTCTCTAGTGGGGCGGCAGGGTAGCCTAATGGTTAGAGTGTTGACAGTCTCTCTCTAGTGGGGCGGCAGGGTAGCCTAATGGTTAGAGTGTTGACAGTCTCTCTCTAGTGGGGCGGCAGGGTAGCCTAATGGTTAGAGTGTTGACAGTCTCTCTCTAGTGGGGCGGCAGGGTAGCCTAATGGTTAGAGTGTTGACAGTCTCTCTCTAGTGGGGCGGCAGGGTAGCCTAATGGTTAGAGTGTTGACAGTCTCTCTCTAGTGGGGCGGCAGGGTAGCCTAATGGTTAGAGTGTTGACAGTCTCTCTCTAGTGGGGCGGCAGGGTAGCCTAATGGTTAGAGTGTTGACAGTCTCTCTCTAGTGGGGCGGCAGGGTAGCCTAGGGGTTAGAGTGTTGACAGTCTCTCTCTAGTGGGGCGGCAGGGTAGCCTAATGGTTAGAGTGTTGACAGTCTCTCTCTAGTGGGGCGGCAGGGTAGCCTAATGGTTAGAGTGTTGACAGTCTCTCTCTAGTGGGGCGGCAGGGTAGCCTAATGGTTAGAGTGTTGACAGTCTCTCTCTAGTGGGGCGGCAGGGTAGCCTAATGGTTAGAGTGTTGACAGTCTCTCTCTAGTGGGGCGGCAGGGTAGCCTAATGGTTAGAGTGTTGACAGTCTCTCTCTAGTGGGGCGGCAGGGTAGCCTAATGGTTAGAGTGTTGACAGTCTCTCTAGTGGGGCGGCAGGGTAGCCTAATGGTTAGAGTGTTGACAGTCTCTCTCTAGTGGGGCGGCAGGGTAGCCTAATGGTTAGAGTGTTGACAGTCTCTCTCTAGTGGGGCGGCAGGGTAGCCTAATGGTTATAGTGTTGACAGTCTCTCTCTAGTGGGGCGGCAGGGTAGCCTAATGGTTAGAGTGTTGACAGTCTCTCTCTAGTGGGGCGGCAGGGTAGCCTAATGGTTAGAGTGTTGACAGTCCCTCTAGTGGGGCGGCAGGGTAGCCTAATGGTTAGAGTGTTGACAGTCTCTCTCTAGTGGGGCGGCAGGGTAGCCTAATGGTTAGAGTGTTGACAGTCTCTCTCTAGTGGGGCGGCAGGGTAGCCTAATGGTTAGAGTGTTGACAGTCTCTCTCTAGTGGGGCGGCAGGGTAGCCTAATGGTTAGAGTGTTGACAGTCTCTCTCTAGTGGGGCGGCAGGGTAGCCTAGTGGTTAGAGTGTTGACAGTCTCTCTCTAGTGGGGCGGCAGGCTAGCCTAGTGGTTATAGTGTTGACAGTCTCTCTCTAGTGGGGCGGCAGGGTAGCCTAATGGTTAGAGTGTTGACAGTCTCTCTCTAGTGGGGCGGCAGGGTAGCCTAATGGTTAGAGTGTTGACAGTCTCTCTCTAGTGGGGCGGCAGGGTAGCCTAATGGTTAGAGTGTTGACAGTCTCTCTCTAGTGGGGCGGAAGGGTAGCCTAATGGTTAGAGTGTTGACAGTCTCTCTCTAGTGGGGCGGCAGGGTAGCCTAATGGTTAGAGTGTTGACAGTCTCTCTCTAGTGGGGCGGCAGGGTAGCCTAATGGTTAGAGTGTTGACAGTCTCTCTCTAGTGGGGCGGCAGGGTAGCCTAATGGTTAGAGTGTTGACAGTCTCTCTCTAGTGGGGCGGCAGGGTAGCCTAATGGTTAGAGTGTTGACAGTCTCTCTAGTGGGGCGGCAGGGTAGCCTAATGGTTAGAGTGTTGACAGTCACTCTCTAGTGGGGCGGCAGGGTAGCCTAATGGTTAGAGTGTTGACAGTCTCTCTCTAGTGGGGCGGCAGGGTAGCCTAGTGGTTAGAGTGTTGACAGTCTCTCTCTAGTGGGGCGGCAGGGTAGCCTAGTGGTTAGAGTGTTGACAGTCTCTCTAGTGGGGCGGCAGGGTAGCCTAATGGTTAGAGTGTTGACAGTCTCTCTCTAGTGGGGGCGGCAGGGTAGCCTAATGGTTAGAGTGTTGACAGTCTCTCTAGTGGGGCGGCAGGGTAGCCTAATGGTTAGAGTGTTGACAGTCTCTCTCTAGTGGGGCGGCAGGGTAGCCTAATGGTTAGAGTGTTGACAGTCTCTCTCTAGTGGGGCGGCAGGGTAGCCTAATGGTTAGAGTGTTGACAGTCTCTCTCTAGTGGTTGCGGCAGGGTAGCCTAATGGTTAGAGTGTTGACAGTCTCTCTAGTGGGGCGGCAGGGTAGCCTAATGGTTAGAGTGTTGACAGTCTCTCTCTAGTGGGGCGGCAGGGTAGCCTAATGGTTAGAGTGTTGACAGTCCCTCTAGTGGGGCGGCAGGGTAGCCTAATGGTTAGAGTGTTGACAGTCTCTCTCTAGTGGGGCGGCAGGGTAGCCTAATGGTTAGAGTGTTGACAGTCTCTCTCTAGTGGGGTGGCAGGGTAGCCTAATGGTTAGAGTGTTGACAGTCTCTCTCTAGTGGGGCGGCAGGGTAGCCTAATGGTTAGAGTGTTGACAGTCTCTCTAGTGGGGCGGCAGGGTAGCCTAATGGTTAGAGTGTTGACAGTCTCTCTCTAGTGGGGCGGCAGGGTAGCCTAATGGTTAGAGTGTTGACAGTCTCTCTCTAGTGGGGCGGCAGGGTAGCCTAGTGGTTAGAGTGTTGACAGTCTCTCTCTAGTGGGGCGGCAGGGTAGCCTAGTGGTTAGAGTGTTGACAGTCTCTCTCTAGTGGGGCGGCAGGGTAGCCTAATGGTTAGAGTGTTGACAGTCTCTCTCTAGTGGGGCGGCAGGGTAGCCTAATGGTTAGAGTGTTGACAGTCTCTCTCTAGTGGGGCGGCAGGGTAGCCTAATGGTTAGAGTGTTGACAGTCTCTCTCTAGTGGGGCGGCAGGGTAGCCTAATGGTTAGAGTGTTGACAGTCTCTCTCTAGTGGGGCGGCAGGGTAGCCTAATGGTTAGAGTGTTGACAGTCTCTCTCTAGTGGGGCGGCAGGGTAGCCTAATGGTTAGAGTGTTGACAGTCTCTCTAGTGGGGCGGCAGGGTAGCCTAATGGTTAGAGTGTTGACAGTCTCTCTCTAGTGGGGCGGCAGGGTAGCCTAATGGTTAGAGTGTTGACAGTCCCTCTAGTGGGGCGGCAGGGTAGCCTAATGGTTAGAGTGTTGACAGTCTCTCTCTAGTGGGGCGGCAGGGTAGCCTAATGGTTAGAGTGTTGACAGTCTCTCTCTAGTGGGGCGGCAGGGTAGCCTAATGGTTAGAGTGTTGACAGTCTCTCTAGTGGGGCGGCAGGGTAGCCTAATGGTTAGAGTGTTGACAGTCTCTCTCTAGTGGGGCGGCAGGGTAGCCTAGTGGTTAGAGTGTTGACAGTCTCTCTCTAGTGGGGCGGCAGGGTAGCCTAGTGGTTATAGTGTTGACAGTCTCTCTCTAGTGGGGCGGCAGGGTAGCCTAATGGTTAGAGTGTTGACAGTCTCTCTCTAGTGGGGCGGCAGGGTAGCCTAATGGTTAGAGTGTTGACAGTCTCTCTAGTGGGGCGGCAGGGTAGCCTAATGGTTAGAGTGTTGACAGTCTCTCTCTAGTGGGGCGGCAGGGTAGCCTAATGGTTAGAGTGTTGACAGTCTCTCTCTAGTGGGGCGGCAGGGTAGCCTAATGGTTAGAGTGTTGACAGTCTCTCTCTAGTGGGGCGGCAGGGTAGCCTAATGGTTAGAGTGTTGACAGTCTCTCTCTAGTGGGGCGGCAGGGTAGCCTAATGGTTAGAGTGTTGACAGTCTCTCTCTAGTGGGGCGGCAGGGTAGCCTAATGGTTAGAGTGTTGACAGTCTCTCTCTAGTGGGGCGGCAGGGTAGCCTAGTGGTTAGAGTGTTGACAGTCTCTCTCTAGTGGGGCGGCAGGGTAGCCTAGTGGTTAGAGTGTTGACAGTCTCTCTCTAGTGGGGCGGCAGGGTAGCCTAATGGTTAGAGTGTTGACAGTCTCTCTCTAGTGGGGCGGCAGGGTAGCCTAATGGTTAGAGTGTTGACAGTCTCTCTCTAGTGGGGCGGCAGGGTAGCCTAATGGTTAGAGTGTTGACAGTCTCTCTCTAGTGGGGCGGCAGGGTAGCCTAATGGTTAGAGTGTTGACAGTCTCTCTCTAGTGGGGCGGCAGGGTAGCCTAATGGTTAGAGTGTTGACAGTCTCTCTCTAGTGGTTGCGGCAGGGTAGCCTAATGGTTAGAGTGTTGACAGTCTCTCTAGTGGGGCGGCAGGGTAGCCTAATGGTTAGAGTGTTGACAGTCTCTCTCTAGTGGGGCGGCAGGGTAGCCTAATGGTTAGAGTGTTGACAGTCCCTCTAGTGGGGCGGCAGGGTAGCCTAATGGTTAGAGTGTTGACAGTCTCTCTCTAGTGGGGCGGCAGGGTAGCCTAATGGTTAGAGTGTTGACAGTCTCTCTCTAGTGGGGCGGCAGGGTAGCCTAATGGTTAGAGTGTTGACAGTCTCTCTCTAGTGGGGCGGCAGGGTAGCCTAATGGTTAGAGTGTTGACAGTCTCTCTCTAGTGGGGCGGCAGGGTAGCCTAGTGGTTAGAGTGTTGACAGTCTCTCTCTAGTGGGGCGGCAGGGTAGCCTAGTGGTTAGAGTGTTGACAGTCTCTCTCTAGTGGGGCGGCAGGGTAGCCTAATGGTTAGAGTGTTGACAGTCTCTCTCTAGTGGGGCGGCAGGGTAGCCTAATGGTTAGAGTGTTGACAGTCTCTCTCTAGTGGGGCGGCAGGGTAGCCTAATGGTTAGAGTGTTGACAGTCTCTCTCTAGTGGGGCGGCAGGGTAGCCTAATGGTTAGAGTGTTGACAGTCTCTCTCTAGTGGGGCGGCAGGGTAGCCTAATGGTTAGAGTGTTGACAGTCTCTCTCTAGTGGGGCGGCAGGGTAGCCTAATGGTTAGAGTGTTGACAGTCTCTCTCTAGTGGGGCGGCAGGGTAGCCTAATGGTTAGAGTGTTGACAGTCTCTCTCTAGTGGGGCGGCAGGGTAGCCTAATGGTTAGAGTGTTGACAGTCTCTCTCTAGTGGGGCGGCAGGGTAGCCTAATGGTTAGAGTGTTGACAGTCTCTCTCTAGTGGGGCGGCAGGGTAGCCTAATGGTTAGAGTGTTGACAGTCTCTCTCTAGTGGGGCGGCAGGGTAGCCTAATGGTTAGAGTGTTGACAGTCTCTCTCTAGTGGGGCGGCAGGGTAGCCTAATGGTTAGAGTGTTGACAGTCTCTCTCTAGTGGGGCGGCAGGGTAGCCTAATGGTTAGAGTGTTGACAGTCTCTCTCTAGTGGGGCGGCAGGGTAGCCTAATGGTTAGAGTGTTGACAGTGCTGAGTAAGACCTTAAACATGAACTCATAAAAACAGCAGCTCTTCTCTGTATTGGTTGACAGTCTCTCTCTAGTGGGGCGGCAGGGTAGCCTAATGGTTAGAGTGTTGACATTCTCTCTCTAGTGGGGCGGCAGGGTAGCCTAATGGTTAGAGTGTTGACAGTCTCTCTCTAGTGGGGCGGCAGGGTAGCCTAATGGTTAGAGTGTTGACAGTCTCTCTCTAATGGGGCGGCAGGGTAGCCTAATGGTTAGAGTGTTGACAGTCTCTCTCTAGTGGGGCGGCAGGGTAGCCTAATGGTTAGAGTGTTGACAGTCTCTCTCTAGTGGGCGGCAGGGTAGCCTAATGGTTAGAGTGTTGACAGTCTCTCTCTAGTGGGGCGGCAGGGTAGCCTAATGGTTAGAGTGTTGACAGTCTCTCTCTAGTGGGGCGGCAGGGTAGCCTAATGGTTAGAGTGTTGACAGTCTCTCTCTAGTGGGGCGGCAGGGTAGCCTAATGGTTAGAGTGTTGACAGTGTTGAGTAAGACCTTAAACATGAACTCACTCATAAAAACAGCAGCTCCTCTCTGTATTGGTTGACAGTCTCTCTCTAGTGGGGCGGCAGGGTAGCCTAATGGTTAGAGTGTTGACAGTCTCTCTCTAGTGGGGCGGCAGGGTAGCCTAATGGTTAGAGTGTTGACAGTGCTGAGTAAGACCTTAAACATGAACTCATAAAAACAGCAGCTCCTCTCTGTATTGGTTGACAGTCTCTCTCTAGTGGGGCGGCAGGGTAGCCTAATGGTTAGAGTGTTGACAGTGCTGAGTAAGACCTTAAACATGAACTCATAAAAACAGCAGCTCCTCTCTGTATTGGTTGACAGTCTCTCTCCAGTCATGGTTTTACATTTTTTGAAATCTCACAGTATCATCTTTGCGGTAGACTTATAGTGCACTTGATTTGCTCACCAGGCCAGCGGTAGACTTATAGTGCACTTGATTTGCTCACCAGGCCAGCGGTAGAGTTATAGTGCACTTGATTTGCTCACCAGGCCAGCGGTAGACTTATAGTGCACTTGATTTGCACACCAGGCCAGTGGTACACTTATAGTGCACTTGATTTGCTCACCAGGCCAGCGGTAGGGTTATAGTGCACTTGATTTGCTCACCAGGCCAGCGGTAGACTTATAGTGCACTTGATTTGCTCACCAGGCCAGCGGTAGAGTTATAGTGCACTTGATTTGCTCACCAGGCCAGCGGTAGACTTATAGTGCACTTGATTTGCACACCAGGCCAGTGGTACACTTATAGTGCACTTGATTTGCTCACCAGGCCAGCGGTAGAGTTATAGTGCACTTGATTTGCTCACCAGGCCAGCGGTAGAGTTAAAGTGCACTTGATTTGCTCTCTGAGCAAAGCCGGGAAGGCAAAGTTAGTATCTTTACACACATGCAACGGTTCAAAATGGCAACAGTTCGCTAATACATAAATAAAAATAGGAACAAAAGGCTTTGTCGTTGAGTTTTTTGACAGAAATGTTCGTAGATCAACCACTCGATGGTGATCGACCAGTTCGTGACCACTGCTCTAGAAAGCTGAGTGAAGTTTAATCTCGTGCTTCTCCCTGTGGGTGGATATTTCTGCACCGCCGTCCCGGGGATCTGAGTGGAAGTCTCGGGGATCTGAGTGGAAGTCTCGGGGATCTGAGTGGAAGTCCTATTGATCTGAATGGAAGTCCTGTTGATCTGAGTGGAAGTCTCGGGGATCTGAGTGGAAGTCTCGGGGATCTGAGTGGAAGTCTCGGGGATCTGAGTGGAAGTCTCGGGGATCTGAGTGGAAGTCTCGGGGATCTGAGTGGAAGTCTCGGGGATCTGAGTGGAAGTCTCGGGGATCTGAGTGGAAGTCCTATTGATCTGAATGGAAGTCCTGTTGATCTGAGTGGAAGTCTCGGGGATCTGAGTGGAAGTCTCGGGGATCTGAGTGGAAGTCTCGGGGATCTGAGTGGAAGTCCTATTGATCTGAATGGAAGTCCTGTTGATCTGAGTGGAAGTCTCGGGGATCTGAGTGGAAGTCTCGGGGATCTGAGTGGAAGTCCTATTGATCTGAATGGAAGTCCTGTTGATCTGAGTGGAAGTCTCGGGGATCTGAGTGGAAGTCTCGGGGATCTGAGTGGAAGTCCTATTGATCTGAATGGAAGTCCTGTTGATCTGAGTGGAAGTCTCGGGGATCTGAGTGGAAGTCTCGGGGATCTGAGTGGAAGTCCTATTGATCTGAATGGAAGTCCTGTTGATCTGAGTGGAAGTCTCGGGGATCTGAGTGGAAGTCTCGGGGATCTGAGTGGAAGTCTCGGGGATCTGAGTGGAAGTCCTATTGATCTGAATGGAAGTCCTGTTGATCTGAGTGGAAGTCTCTGGGATCTGAGTGGAAGTCTCGGGGATCTGAGTGGAAGTCCTATTGATCTGAATGGAAGTCCTGTTGATCTGAGTGGAAGTCTCGGGGATCTGAGTGGAAGTCTCAGGGCCACTGCCAGTTTAGAGGGAAAATTGGTTGCTATAAATCAATCAGGTGATCTGGATACTCTCATTGTGAAGCAGGTGGATTTTGTAACATTTATAATTATAGTTATTAATTGTACGTGTTATATTATAGTTATAATTATAGTTATTAATTACACGTGTCTAAGAAGTCCAAGAAGCTGGATATTGTTATATCTGCAGCTGAGAAGGTTTTTTGGGGCCCCAAAAAACTGCAAGGACTATTGTCGTTAGGAAATGTCCCAGCCTCATGGGAGTCTTCTGAGCCTGTATAGGGACCTGAATAGAGACCTGTATAGAGACCTGAATAGAGACCTGTATAGGGACCTGAATAGAGACCTGTTTAGAGACCTGTATAGGGACCTACGGAATGCACAACCAATTGTTGCGACTGCTATTATACCATAGAAGAAGAAGCAGAGCGTTTGATTTGCCTGCTGGGGGCCAAGGAGAACCCAGCTCCGCTAAAACAATTGACAACTATGTGCCGTTTTCAAGAGATTGTTAAATAAATGTTATAACCATTTGGTTGTAACATCATCACCTCTTGAAGAGCACAGCACTACACATTTCAGACGATTCCACATTTAGATGTTTCATCGGAGTTACACAGCTATTTCTATCATCGGAGTTACACAGCTATCTCTATCATCAGAGTTATACAGCTATCTCTATCATCAGAGTTACACAGCTATCTCTATCATCAGATTTATAAGGATAGTAACTGTTTATCTCTATCATCAGAGTTATTCAGCTAGAAACTACATATCAAGAATATTTTAAGGACAGCTTTCTCCCGATCTTTGTAACATTGCAAAAAAATTCAAACGTATTGTCCAAAAACAATGCAGAAAAGCTCATTCATGCTTTTGTCACTTCTAGATTAGACTACTTTCCGGGCAACCCGGATAAAGCCCGAAATAAACTTTAGTTAGTGCTAAATACGGCTGCTAGAATCCTGACTAGACCCCCAAAATTGGATCATGTTACTCCAGTGCTATTCTCCCTACACTGGCTTCCTGTCAAAGCAAGGGCTGATTTCAAGGTTTTACTGCTAACCAACAAAGCATTAAATGAACTTGCTCCTACCTATCTCTCTGATTTGGTCCTGCCGTACATACCTACACGTACGCTACGGTCACAAGACGCAGGCCTCCTAATTGTCCCTAGAATTTCTAAGCAAACAGCTGGAGGCAGGGCTTTCTCCTATAGAGCTCCATTTTTATGGAATGGTCTGCCTACCCATGTCAGAGACGCAAACTCGGTCTCAACCTTTAAGTCTTTACTGAAGACTAATCTCTTCAGTGGGTCATATGATTGAGTGTAGTCTGGCCCAGGAGTGGGAAGGTGAACGGAAAGGCTCTGGAGCAACGAACCGCCCTTGCTGTCTCTGCCTGGCCGGTTCCCCTCTTTCCACTGGGATTCTCTACCTCTGACCCTATTACAGGGGCTGAGTCACTGGCTTACTGGTGCTCTTCCATGCCGTCCCTAGGAGGGGTGCGTCACTTGAGTGGGTTGAGTCACTGACGTGGTCTTCCTGTCTGGGTTGGCACCTCCCCTTGGGTTGTACCGTGGCGGAGATCTTTGTAGACTATACTCGGCCTTGTCTCAGGATGGTAAGTTGGTGGTTGAAGATATCCCTCTAGTGGTATGGGGGCTGTGCTTTGGCAAAGTGGGTGGGGTGATATCCTGCCTGTTTGGCCCTGTCTGGGGGTATCATCGGATGGGGCCACAGTGTCTCCTGACCCCTCCTGTCTCAGCCTCCAGTATTTATGCTGCAATAGTTTGTGTCGGGGGGCTAGGGTCAGTTTGTTATATCTGGGGTATTTTTCCTGTCTTATCCAGAGTCCTGTGTGAATTTAAGTATGCTCCCTCTAATTCTCTCTCTCCCTCACCCTCCCCTCCCGGAGGACCTGAGTCCTAGGACCATGCCTCAGGACTACCTGGCCTGTCGACTCCTGGCCATTCCCAGTCCACCTGGTCGTGCTGCTGCTCCAGTTCCAACTGTTCTGCCTGCAGCTATTGAACCCTGACCTGTTCACCGGATGTGCTACCTGTCCCACACCTGCTGTTTTGGAGTCTCTCTCTACTGCACCTGCTGTCTCTAACTCTGAATGATCGGTGTTGAAAAGCCAACTGACATTTACTCCTGAGGTGCTGACCTGTTGCACCCTCTACAACCACTGTGATTATATTATTATTATTTGACCCTGCTGGTCATCTATGAACGTTTGAACATATTGGCCCCCAGAACCTGGTTCCTCTCTAGGTTTCTTCCTAGGTTCTGTCCTTTCTAGGGAGTTTTTCCTAGCCACCGTGCTTCTACACCTGCATTGCTTGCTGTTTGTGGGTTTTTAGGCTGGGTTTCTGTACAGCACTTTGAGACATCAGCTGATGTACGAAGGGATTTATAAATACATTTGATTTGATTTGATTTGACTGTTTTCAAAGAACACTGTTATATTGTGCCCCTGCCCACCTCCTGCCTACCTCCTGCCCACCTCCTGCCCACCTCCTGCCCACCTCCACTATTTGAAGAATTGTCTTTATTGATTATTGTAGGCATGTATACATTGATCTAACCCTCTATGTGTAAACCTTCATGTTAAAATAAATTGCCACAAGGTGGCGCTGCGTCACCGTACCACCGTTAAGGGAGAACCCTTCCTTTCTGTGATTTACAGTTGATCAATACACCTCATTTACAAAACTGCCCTTCGAATGACATAGACTGTGAATCCAGGTGAAAGCTATGATCCCTTATTGATGTCACCTGTTATATCCACTTCAATCAGTGTAGATTAAGGGGAGGAGACAGGTTAAAGATGAAGGGGAGGAGACCAGGTTAAAGATGAAGGGGAGGAGACATGTAGATTAAGGGGAGGAGACAGGTTAAAGATGAAGGGGAGGAGACAGGTTAAAGATGAAGGGGAGGAGACAGGTTAAAGATCAAGGGGAGCGTCTTTTTTTTTCTTATAAGGGGAGGAGACAGGTTAAAGATGAAGGGGAGGAGACGGGGTTAAAGATCAAGGGGAGGAGACAGGTTAAAGATGAAGGGGAGGAGTCAGGTTAAAGATGAAGGGGAGGAGTCAGGTTAAAGATGAAGGGGAGGAGACAGGTTAAAGATGAAGGGGAGGAGACAGGTTAAAGATCAAGGGGAGGAGACAGGTTAAAGATGAAGGGGAGGAGACAGGTTAAAGATCAAGGGGAGGAGACAGGTTAAAGATGAAGGGGAGGAGTCAGGTTAAAGATGAAGGGGAGGAGTCAGGTTAAAGATGAAGGGGAGGAGACAGGTTAAAGATGAAGGGGAGGAGACGGGGTTAAAGAAGGATTTTTAAACCTTGAGATAATTGAGACATGGGTTGTGTGTGTGTGTGTCATTCAGAGGGTGAATGGGCAAGACAAAAATATTGAAGTGCCTTTGAACAGGGTTGTAGAATGGTTGTGTCAAGAACTGCAACGCTGCTGGGTTTTTCACGTTCAACAGTTTCCTGTGTGTATCAAGAATGGTCCACCACCCAAAGGACATCCAACCAACCTGACACAACTGTGGGAAGCATTGGTGTCAACATGGGCCAGTATCCCTGTGACAACATGGTCCAGCATCCCTGTCAACACCTTGTAGAGTCCACATGGGCCAGTATCCCTGTGGAACGCTTTCGACACCTCGTAGAGTCCACATGGGCCAGTATCCCTGTGGAACGCTTTCGACACCTCGTAGAGTCCACATGGGCCAGTATCCCTGTGGAACGCTTTCGACACCTCGTAGAGTCCACATGGGCCACATGAATTAGTCTGAATTAGTATGAATTAGTCTGAATTAGTCTGAATTAGTATGAATTAGTATGAATTAGTCTGAATTAGTATGAATTAGTCTGAATTAGTCTGAATTAGTCTGAATTAGTCTGAATTAGTCTGAATTAGTATGAATTAGTCTGAATTAGTCTGAATTAGTATGAATTAGTCTGAATTAGTCTGAATTAGTATGAATTAGTATGAATTAGTCTGAATTAGTATGAATTAGTCTGAATTAGTCTGAATTAGTATGAATTAGTCTGAATTAGTATGAATTAGTATGAATTAGTCTGAATTAGTCTGAATTAGTATGAATTAGTCTGAATTAGTATGAATTAGTCTGTTTGAGAAGGTTTGAATCCTAAGCGACCTGCCTGCACATTGTTTGAAGTGCAACAGACCAACATAGTAGTCGGTCAAACCTGTGTTTGGAGTAAGACGCGTCTCTGTCCCCGGCTACACTCAACGGCGTGTCATTAAAGGGGGGGGGTGTGTCAGAAAACTAAACAAATGACCCCTTCCGCCAGGCCGTCCCAGGACCATTGAATCCCAGGGCGGGGGACGGTGAAGCTACGAACCCTGTTATAGGAGCGTTAATTTCACACTATATTTAAACGGACAGTGGTGATGACAGCAAGTGTTCAGTCCAAAACATTTTGTTTTGGTTCATTTAACTCAGCACTGATTGAAAGTGTATTTCTTGAGCTTAGGGGGGGGGGATCTGTTGATTTAATGAAAAGTTTTCATTTTATCCCATAACTAACCAAGTTGGCAAGCATACCATTTTCTTTTGATTGCATACAGGTCAAATAATCATGTTGTTGTTGTTGTTGTTGTTGTTGTTGTTGTTGTTTTACCTGAAGGCTTCATGTGGATGGTGACTTTTCAGGAACACATGAACAGTGACACTGTGTGGATCAGGGGACACATTTAACAGTGACACTGTGTGGATCAGGGAACACATTTAACAGTGACACTGTGTGGATCAGGGGACACATTTAACAGTGACACTGTGTGGATCAGGGGACACATTTAACAGTGACACTGTGTGTTGATCAGGGAACACATTTAACAGTGACACTGTGTGGATCAGGGGACACATTTAACAGTGACACTGTGTGAATCAGGGGACACATTTAACAGTGACACTGTGTTGATCAGGGAACACATTTAACTGTTATCTGTAACCCATCTGTCTAATCCTGCATGTGGTTGTAGCACCTCAGTCAGCCGGTCTTGTCTGCTACGTGACCTATAGGACTGGAGACTCATCAACACTGGCACATGAATCAGAGCAAATAACTACTCTGTCGGGCTTGACTTCCTCCACCCAGTGCAAGACCAACAGTATGGCGTTCCTGCGGCCATCATTCAGGCACGCCAGATCTTTCATCTCTATCAGATTTTCCATCACACCCTCCGGAGTGTGTTGTGGGCATTTAAATCGCCACACCACGTTACCTTACTTCTATCCTGGCCCTCCACCTTCTCCAGCACTTCCAGGTCCAATATCCGACAGGGATAATAGCAGTTCACTACCGCTATCAACCCCTCCCCTCAACCACACCTCCACCACCACATAGTCCTGTTCAATGCCTCTGCCTAGCATCTTGTAAAAAACAAAAGTATTTGTTTTATGAAGGTGGCACCCCCCCCCCCCTCCCGCATCTATGTCCCTACGAACCACTACATATCCCTGTATGATAAAGTCCCCACTCGGTTTGATCCATGTTCCCTGCCTCGGTTGAGTGAGGTCCTCTCCAACCTCTTCCCATGGCAACCCTGTCATACTCAGATGTGTCCCAGCTGCTTTCCCTAGCAGCCGAATCCTCTCTGTTTTAGACTTTAGCAGTGCTATTGATAGCTCCTTCTACGGACGTCCCCACCGTTCTCTGGTCTACGGTATGTACAGGGCCTTCTTGTCTACGGTATGTACAGGGCCTTCTTGTCTACGGTATGTACAGGACCTTCTTGTCTACGGTATGTACAGGGCCTTCTAGTCTACGGTATGTACAGGGCCTTCTTGTCTACGGTATGTACAGGGCCTTCTCGTCTACGGTATGTACAGGGCCTTCTCGTCTACGGTATGTACAGGGCCTTCTTGTCTACGGTATGTACAGGGCCTGCTTGTCTACGGTATGTACAGGGCCTGCTTGTCTACGGTATGTACAGGGCCTTCTTGTCTACGGTATGTACAGGGCCTGCTTGTCTACGGTATGTACAGGGCCTTCTCGTCTACGGTATGTACAGGGCCTTCTTGTCTACGGTATGTACAGGGCCTTCTTGTCTACGGTATGTACAGGGCCTTCTTGTCTACGGTATGTACAGGGCCTTCTTGTCTACGGTATGTACAGGGCCTTCTTGTCTACGGTATGTACAGGGCCTTCTTGTCTACGGTATGTACAGGGCCTTCTTGTCTACGGTATGTACAGGGCCTTCTTGTCTACGGTATGTACAGGGCCTTCTTGTCTACGGTATGTACAGGGCCTTCTTGTCTACGGTATGTACAGGACCTTCGGAAAGTATTCAGAGCCCTTGACTTTTTCCACATTTTGTTAAATTACAGCCTTATTCTAAAACAGATTTTTAAAAAAAAATATCCCTCATTAATCTCTTCCACCTCAGGAGGCTGAAGAAATTTGGCTTGTCACCAAAAACACTCACAAACTTCTACAGATGCACAATCGAGAGCATCCTGTCGGGCTGTATCACCGCCTGGTACGGCAACTGCTCCGCCCACAACCGCAAGGCTTTCCAGAGGGTAGTGAGGTCTGCACAACGCATCACCGGGGGCAAACTACCTGCCCTCCAGGACACCTACACCACCCGATGTTACAGGAAGGCCATAAAGATCATCAAGGACAACAACCACCCGAGCCACTGCCTGTTCAACCCGCTATCATCCAGAAGGCGAGGTCAGTACAGGTGCATCAAAGCTGGGATCCGAGAGACTGAAAAACAGCTTCTATCTCAAGGCCATCAGACTGTTAAACAGCCACCACTAACATTGAGTGGCTGCTGCCATACATACTGACTCAACTCCAGCCACTTTAATAATACAAATTGATGTAATAAATATATCACTAGCCACTTTAAACAATGTCACTTTATATAATGTTTACATACCCTACATTACTCATCTCATATGTATATACTGTACTCTATATCATCTACTGCATCTTGTTTACACACCCTACATTACTCATCTCATATGTATATACTGTACTCTATATCATCTACTGCATCTTGTTTACACACCCTACATTACTCATCTCATATGTATATACTGTACTCTATACCATCTACTGTATCTTGCCTATGCTGTTCGACAAATCGCTCATCCATATATTTGTATGTACATATTCTTATTCATTGCTTAACGCTTGTGTGTATAAGGTAGTTGTTGTGAAATTGTTAGGTTAGATTACTTGTTAGATATTACTGCATGGTTAGAACTAGAAGCACAAGCATTTCGCTACACTCACATTAACATCTGCTAACCATGTGTATGTGACCAATAACATCTACTAACCATGTGTATGTGACCATTAACACCTGCTAACCATGTGTATGTGACCAATAACATCTGCTAACCATGTGACCATTAACATCTACTAACCATGTGACCATTAACATCTACTAACCATGTGACCATTAACATCTGCTAACCATGTGACCAATAACATCTGCTAACCATGTGACCAATAACATCTACTAACCATGTGACCAATAACATCTGCTAACCATGTAACCAATAACATCTACTAACCATGTGTATGTGACCAATAACATCTGCTAACCATGTGACCAATAACATCTGCTAACCATGTGACCAATAACATCTGCTAACCATGTAACCAATAACATCTACTAACCATGTGACCAATAACATCTACTAACCATGTGTATGTGACCAATAACATCTACTAACCATGTGTATGTGACCATTAACATCTGCTAACCATGTGTATGTGACCATTAACATCTACTAACCATGTGTATGTGACCATTAACATCTGCTAACATAACAATAAAATAAAAGTAATGTTTGAACATTCACTAAAATGCCTCCTCTCAGGTTTAGTGCTGACACTCACAGGCACTCCTGTCATCACTCCTTTAAACCACTGTTTCCCTGCTTGATCAGTCCAGATAATCAACACCACTCCTTTAAACCACTGTTTCCCTGCTTGATCAGACCAGATAATCAACACCACTCCTTTAAACCACTGTTTCCCTGCTTGATCAGACCAGATAATCAACACCACTCCTTTAAACCACTGTTTCCCTGCTTGATCAGACCAGATAATCAACACCACTCCTTTAAACCACTGTTTCCCTGCTTCATCAGTCCAGATAATCAACACCACTCCTTTAAACCACTGTTTCCCTGCTTCATCAGTCCAGATAATCAACACCACTCCTTTAAACCACTGTTTCCCTGCTTCATCAGTCCAGATAATCAACACCACTCCTTTAAACCACTGTTTCCCTGCTTGATCAGTCCAGATAATCAAAACCACTGTTTCCCTGCTTGATCAGTCCAGATAATCAAAACCACTGTTTCCCTGCTTGATCAGACCAGATAATCAACACCACTCCTTTAAACCACTGTTTCCCTGCTTCATCAGTCCAGATAATCAACACCACTCCTTTAAACCACTGTTTCCCTGCTTCATCAGTCCAGATAATCAACACCACTCCTTTAAACCACTGTTTCCCTGCTTGATCAGTCCAGCTAATCAACACCACTCCTTTAAACCACTGTTTCCCTGCTTGATCAGTCCAGCTAATCAACGTCACCGCTTTAAACCAACAAGCTCCAATCTCTCTGCACCATGTCCTTACAGAACACCAACTAGCTCCCATCTCTCTTGTTTACATAAGTATTCACACCCCTGAGTCAATACATGTTAGAATCACGTTTGTTAGTGATTAAAGCTGTGAGTCTTCCTGGGTACGTCTCTAATAGCTGAGGGTCTTCCTGGGGATGTCTCTAAGAGCTGTGAGTGTTCCTGGGTACGTCTCTAAGAGCTATGAGTCTTTCTGGGGACGTCTCTAAGAGCTGTGAGTGTTCCTGAGTACGTCTCTAAGAGCTGTGAGTGTTCCTGGGTACGTCTTTCAGAGCTGTGAGTCTTCCTGTGGACGTCTCTAAGAGCTGTGAGTCTTCCTGGGTAAGGCTCTAAGAGCTGTGAGTCTTTCTGGGTCAGTCTCGAAGAGCTATGAGTCTTCCTGGGTAAGGCTCTAAGAGCTGTGAGTCTTTCTGGGTCAGTCTCTAAGAGCTATGAGTCTTTCTGGGTCAGTCTCTAAGAGCTGTGAGTCTTCCTGGGTAAGTCTCTAAGAGCTGTGAGTGTTCCTGGGTAAGTCTCTAAGAGCTGTGAGTCTTTCTGGGTCAGTCTCTAAGAGCTATGAGTCTTTCTGGGTCAGTCTCTAAGAGCTGTGAGTCTTCCTGGGTAAGTCTCTAAGAGCTGTGAGTGTTCCTGGGTACGTCTCTAAGAGCTGTGAGTGTTCCTGGGTACGTCTCTAAGAGCTGTGAGTGTTCCTGGGGACGTCTCTAAGAGCTGTGAGTGTTCCTGGGGACGTCTCTAAGAGCTGTGAGTCTTTCTGGGTACGTCTCTAAGAGCTGTGAGTGTTCCTGGGTACGTCTCTAAGAGCTGTGAGTGTTCCTGGGGACGTCTCTAAGAGCTGTGTCTTTCTGGGTACGTCTCTAAGAGCTGTGAGTCTTCCTGGGTAAGTCTCTAAGAGCTGTGAGTCTTTCTGGGTACGTCTCTAAGAGCTGTGAGTCTTCCTGGGTACGTCTCTAAGAGCTGTGAGTCTTCCTGGGTACGTCTCTAAGAGCTGTGAGTCTTCCTGGGTACGTCTCTAAGAGCTGTGAGTCTTCCTGGGTACGTCTCTAAGAGCTGTGAGTCTTCCTGGGTACGTCTCTAAGAGATTTCCACATCTGGATTGTACAATATCTGCCCATTATTAGGTCATTGTCCTGCTGAAAGGTGAATTAATCTCCCTATTCTGCCCTTGAGTTGCGTTCCCATGCAAAACTAGACAGATAGCTAACAACCAAGTCTTCAATAAAACTCCCAAGGCGTGACTTTTCTTGAATGAATATATTGAAAACGTTTATGTTGTGAAAATTGAAAGACCTGCACCGTAGCGTTGTTTGTAGCTGTTTCTATGCGTGCAAAACAAATTCTGTACTTCCTGTTTGCGTGGTCTTTCTAAGTACCAGAAAGCGCCACTAGGGGGCAAATAACACCATTGAACACAATGAAAATCCAATTTAACCATTGTAATAAAATAATCTGTTACCTTCTAACAGGATGGCAGCACACTCCCAGTGTCTAGTGTAAAGCAGACTGAACCAGGTTTTCCTCTGGGATTTTGCCTGTGCTTAGCTCCATTCCATTTATGTTGTATCCTGAAAAACTCCCCAGTCCTTAACGATTACAAGCATACCCATGATGCAACCACCACTATGCTTAAAAATATGAAGTAATGTGTTGTATTGGATTTGCCCCAAACATAACACTTTGTATTAAGTACAAAAAAATGTGAATCGCTTTGCCAAATTTTGCTTTAGTGCCTTGTTGCAAACAGGATGCATGTTTTGGAATATTTTTAGTCTGTACAGGCTTCCTTCTTTCACTCTGTCATTTAGGTTAGTATTGTGGAGTAACTGCAGTGTTGTTGATCCATCCTCAGTTTACTATCACAGCCATTAAACTCTGTAACTGTTTTAAAGTCACCATTGGCCTCATGATGAAATCCCTGAGGGGTTTCCTTCCTCTCCGGCAACTGAGTTAGGAAGGACGCCTGTATCTTTGTAGTGACTGGATGCATTGCTACGCCATCCAAAGTGTAATTAATAACTTCACCAGGCTCATGCTTTTTTAAAACTCATCTACGAATGGGTGCCCTTCTTTGTGAGGCATTGGAGAACCTCTAACAGCTGTTGGAAGGAGTGGAGGACCAAGGTGCAGCGTGGTACGTGTTCATCTTTATTATTGGAACTGAACACTGATGAACAAAAAACCAAAACAGTTCTGTCTGGTGCAGAAAGACACAAAACAGAAAACAACTACCCACAAAAACCCAGTGGGAAAAAGCTGCCTAAGTATGGTTCTCAATCAGGGACAACCAGGCTGCCTAAGTATGGTTCTCAATCAGGGACAACCAGGCTGCCTAAGTTTGGTTCTCAATCAGGGACAACCAGGCTGCCTAAATATGGTTCTCAGAGACAACGATAGACAGCTGCCTCTGATTGAGAACCACACCCGCCAAACAACAAAGAAATCCAAAATATAGAAAATAGAACATAGAATGCCCACCCTAGTCACACCCTGGCCTAAGCAAAACAGAGAATAAAAGCCTCGCTATGGCCAGGGCGTGACACCTCCCTTATCTTTGTGGTTGAATGTGGGGGTACAGAGATGAGGTAGTTATTTAAAAAAATCATGTTAAACACTATTATTGCACACAGAGTGAGTCCATGCAACTTATTACTTGACTTGTTAAGGAAATATTTACTCCTGAACTGATTTAAGTTTGCCATAACATGGTGCTTGAATACTTATTGACGCAAGACATTTCAGCTTTTCATTTGGAAATTAATTTGTACACATTTGTAAAAACATAATGTCACTTTTGACATCATGGTGTATTGTGGGTAGTGACAAAACATCTCAATGTAATTCAGGCTGTAACAACAAAATGTGGACAAAAGTCAAATGGTTTTTCTGAAGGCTGTATATATCTACTGTATACAGCGTCTGCATCTCTTCAGACCTAAGACAAAACATTCTCTGAGGTGCTCAATGGTATATCTCTCTCTCTCTTTGTGTGTGTGTGTCTGTGTGTGATGCGTGTGTGTTTATCTATCTATGTGTGTGTGTGTGTCTATCTATGTGTGTGTGTGTGTCTGTCTATGTGTGACTATCTATGTGTCTGTCTATGTGTGTCTATCTATGTGTCTGTCTATGTGTGTGATGCGTCTGTCTGTCTGTCTGTCTGTCTGTCTGTCTGTCTGTCTGTCTGTCTGTCTGTCTGTCTGTCTGTCTCTCTGTGTGATGCGTGTGTGTGCTTGGGTCTGTGTTTGTGTAATGTGTGTGTAGTGCGTGTGTGTGTGCGTGTGTGTGTGTGTGTAGTGTGTGACAATAGCAAGGAATAGACATAACAGGAGTGGTCGGCAGCCAGGGGGTGTGGCCAACAGGTAAGCCATGTTTAAACCTGTTCACCTTGTCTGCTGCAACACCTTGAAGCAGTCTACACTCCACTGAATCACAAACTTAACTGGATCATATTATATAGATATTTTGTATCATCAGGTATCATGTCTATCGTGGTGTATTTCAGCAGCGTGAGCGGATCCAGAGAGGTATGTGTTCTCACCTGTCTCATTCATTTACCTGGCTGCATCCACCTCACCACTCTGCCTCTTTAGCTGAGGGATATAAAGAAGTCGAACGGAACATCAACTTTCTTGGACTAACACTTGTACTTCTCTTACTAGCTCTGACTTACTAGCTCTGGCTTACTTATCTCTGACTTACTAGCTCTGACTTACTAGCTCTGACTTACTAGCTCTGGCTTACTAGCTCTGACTTACTAGCTCTGGCTTACTAGCTCTGGCTTACTAGCTCTGGCTTACTAGCTCTGGCTTACTTATCTCTGACTTACTAGCTCTGGCTTACTTATCTCTGACTTACTAGCTCTGACTTACTAGCTCTGACTTACTAGCTCTGACTTACTAGCTCTGGCTTACTAGCTCTGACTTACTAGCTCTGGCTTACTAGCTCTGGCTTACTAGCTCTGGCTTACTTATCTCTGACTTACTAGCTCTGGCTTACTTATCTCTGACTTACTAGCTCTGACTTACTAGCTCTGACTTACTAGCTCTGACTTACTAGCTCTGGCTTACTTATCTCTGACTTACTAGCTCTGGCTTACTTATCTCTGGCTTACTAGCTCTGGCTTACTAGCTCTGACTTACTAGCTCTGACTTACTAGCTCTGGCTTACTAGCTCTGACTTACTAGCTCTGGCTTACTTATCTCTGACTTACTAGCTCTGACTTACTAGCTCTGGCTTACTAGCTCTGACTTACTAGCTCTGGCTTACTAGCTCTGACTTACTAGCTCTGACTTACTAGCTCTGGCTTACTAGCTCTGGCTTACTAGCTCTGGCTTACTAGCTCTGACTTACTAGCTCTGACCGTAGCTGATAGCTGCTTTATCGACAAGAGTTGTGTACTGACTATGAGTTGTGGTTGTCTTACCTAGCTAGCTTAATATGAATGACAGGAAGCCGCTCTGAGCAAGAGAATCTGATAAATAACTCAAATGTAAAGGTTTTCCTGGCTGCACCTACCAGGCCACTCCCGACTCGGCCTGCCTCTGTCACGCTAACAGATTTCCGTGGACCACGGAACCAACCGTAAGCAGGCTATCGGGCGTCTCAGAGTAAAAGTGGTGATTAAGAATCAGTTGTGCTTTTTCACAACGCAATGATTTAGATTACATGGACAGATCCTAGATCAGAACTCGTAATCTGAGATACCGTCACACCGTACCTGAGCTCCACTATGAATGTGTTGGAGCTCTTACTGTCTCATATAGTAAACTACGACCTCTGTAATCATTATAATATTAAGTTATATAGTAAACTATGACCTCTATAATAATCAGAATATTAAGTTATACTGTACCGCTACAGTATAGATCGTTCATTTTTTTTTTTACAATATCCTTCTATAGGGGATTCTGATTCACCCCTATGGGCCCTGGTCAACAGTAGTGCACTTTATAGGGATAAGGGTGACATTTGGGAAGCAGACAATGTTATATCTAAATGATACATATGACAAAATAGTATTACTACTGTTCCCGTCAGCTAAAGCAACAGCAGAGCCAGATCTTCTCCTTCCTGGACTCTAAGAAGATCAAGTACCAGGCGGTGGACATCACCCAGGGGTCAGAGATCAAAGAGGAGATGAGGAAGAAGACAGGAAACCCTTTCGCTCTGCCACCACAGGTCTTCAACAAGGACGTCTACTGCGGGGTGAGTCTAGAAGACCGCTAGCACAAGGCCAGGGCTGAATTATAAATGGCCCCGTTTCCAATATAGTCCACTACTTTTGACCAGGGAGCCTATTGTGTATTGTGTGGGCCCTGGTCAATAGCACCAAGTAAGGAGTAGGTACACATTTGGGGAGCTACTGACTAGAGCTACTGACCAAACTACTGACTAGACTACTGACTAGACTACTGACTAGACTACTGACTAGAGATACTGACTAGAGATACTGACTAGAGATACTGACTAGAGATACTGACTAGACTAGAGATACTGACTAGACTAGAGATACTGACACTGACTAGAGATACTGACTAGACTACTGACTAGAGATACTGACTAGAGATACTGACTAGAGATACTGACTAGAGATACTGACTAGAGATACTGACTAGACTAGAGATACTGACTAGACTAGAGATACTGACTAGAAATACTGACTAGAAATACTGACTAGAGATACTGACACTGACTAGAGATACTGACTAGACTAGAGCTACTGACTAGAGATACTGATACTGACTACTGACTAGACTAGAGCTACTGACTAGAGATACTGATACTGACTACTGACTAGACTAGAGCTACTGACTAGAGATACTGATACTGACTAGAGATACTGACTAGAGATACTGACTAGAGCTACTGACTAGAGATACTGACTAGAGCTGCTGACTAGAGATACTGACTAGAGATACTGACTAGAGCTACTGACTAGAGCTACTGACTAGAGATGCTGACTAGAGCTACTGACTAGAGCTACTGACTAGAGCTACTGACTAGAGCTACTGACTAGAGCTACTGACTAGAGATACTGACACTGAGTAGACTACTGACTAGAGCTACTGACTAGAGCTACTGACTAGAGCTACTGACTAGAGCTACTGACTAGAGCTACTGACTAGAGCTACTGACTAGACTACTCTGGTTATAAGGAGCCATTTGGAATGCAGCCTGGGTGTGGACCAATATCTAATCATTACTCAGGCTGCACAATGCCCACAGCTTTAAGTCAACACACACACACACACACACACACACACACACACACACACACACACACACACACACACACACACACACACACACACACACACACACACACACACACACACACACACACACACACACACACACACACACACACCAGTAATTCTCGTTCAGGCAGCATTGGAATTCCACCACAGCAGGGTGTGGCACGGCCACCTGAAAACCTTCATGTGACCACGGTACGGCAAACATCCTTCCTATTGGGGTGGACTTTATGGTCACTGGCATACCCTCACACACCAGCAGCCCCCGCAGGGGGGGGTCCCTCCCCAGATAGCATATGAACACGTCCTAAGCCATGGCAGGGGCTTCCTCAGACCTGGCGGTACGTCACTGTGTCTGGCCCTGCCGTTTAACTGAGCGAAGAAGAAATGAACCTCTGATTGTAGACCAATACTGTTCCATGTTGTTGTTGGGGGTTTATCGTAGCTGGTCCTGTCTGTCTGTGATGCTGTTATTGTGTTTAAAGCGTTGTGTTTGTTCATGTGTCCAAATCCCATTTCCATCTATTTGCATCAGTATTACTCAGAATCAGTGAAACACACTGCATCCACAAACACAGCTCTCACGCTCCCCCTCCCTATCCACGCTCCCCCTCCCTATCCACGCTCCCCTCCCTATCCACGCTCCCCCTCCCTATCCACGCTCCCCCTCCCTATCCACGCTCCCCCTCCCTATCCACGCTCTCCCTCCCTATCCACGCTCCCCCTCCCTATCCACGCTCCCCCTCCCTATCCACGCTCTCCCTCCCTATCCACGCTCCCCCTCCCTATCCACGCTCCCCTCCCTATCCACGCTCCCCCTCCCTATCCACGCTCCCCCTCCCTATCCACGCTCCCCCTCCCTATCCACGCTCCCCCTCCCTATCCACGCTCCCCTCCCTATCCACGCTCCCCCTCCCTATCCACGCTCCCCTCCCTATCCACGCTCTCCCTCCCTATCCACGCTCCCCCTCCCTATCCAATTGATGTTTTTGTCCTCTCTCCCCCATCTCTCATCACTCTCTGCCATCTCTCATCGCTCTCTCTGCCCTCTCTCCCCATCTCTCATCGCTCTCTCTGCCCTCTCTCTCCCCATCTCATATCTCTCTCTGCCCTCTCTCTCCCCATCTCTCATCACTCTCTCTGCCCTCTCTCTCCCCATCTCTCATCACTCTCTCTGCCCTCTCTCTCCCCATCTCTCATCACTCTCTCTCTACTCTCTCCGCCCCATCTCATATCTCTCTCTGCCCCGCTCTCTCCCATCTCTCATCTCTCTCTCTACTCTCTCTCTCCCATCTCTCTACTCTCTCTCTACTCTCTCTCTCCCATCTCTCTACTCTCTCTCCCATCTCTCTACTCTCTCTCCCATCTCTCTACTCTCTCTCTCCCATCTCTCTACTCTACTCTCTCTCCATCTCTCTACTCTCTCTCCATCTCTCTACTCTCTCTCTCCCATCTATCTCTCTCTCTCTCTCCCATCTCTCTACTCTCTCTCTCTCCCATCTCTACTCTCTCTCTCCCATCTCTCTACTCTCTCTCTCTCCCATCTCTCTACTCTCTCTCTCTCCCATCTCTCTACTCTCTCTCTCTCCCATCTCTCTACTCTCTCTCTCTCCCATCTCTCTACTCTCTCTCTCTCCCATCTCTCTACTCTCTCTCTCTCCCATCTCTCTACTCTCTCTCTCTCCCATCTCTCACTCTCTCTCTACTCTCTCTCTCCCTCTCTCTCTCCTCTCCCATCTACTCTCTCTCTCCCATCTCTCTACTCTCTCTCTCCCATCTCCCTCTCTCTCTCCCATCTCTCTCTCTCTCCCATCTCTCTCTCTCTCTCTCCCATCCCATCTCTCTCTCATCTCTCATCTCTCTCTCTCCCATCTCTCATCTCTCTCTCCCATCTCTCATCTCTCTCTCTCTCCCATCTCTCATCTCTCATCTCTCCCATCTCTCTACTCTCTCTCTCCCATCTCTCTACTCTCTCTCTCCCATCTCTCTACTCTCTCTCTCCCATCTCTACTCTCTCTCTCCCATCTCTCATCTCTCTCTCTCCCATCTCTCATCTCTCTCTCTCCTCATCTCTCATCTCTCTCTCTCCCATCTCTCATCTCTCATCTCTCCCATCTCTCATCTCTCATCTCTCTCTACGCCCCATCTCATATCTCTCTCATCTCTCTCTCTCTCTCCCATCTCTCATCGCTCTCTCATCTCTCATCTCTCTCTCTGCCCCGCTCTCTCCCATCTCTCATTTCTCTCATCTCTCTCTCTACTCTCTCTCCCTCATCTCTCCTCGCTCTCTCTCCCATCTCTCATCTCTCTCTCTGCCCCGCTCTCTCCCATCTCTCATCTCTCTCTCTGCCCCGCTCTCTCCCATCTCTCATCGCTCTCTTTCCCTCATCTCTGTCGCTCTGCAGGACTTCTCTGTGTTTTATGAGGCGGTGGAGACTGGAAAAGCAGAGGCCTTCTTTAAGCTGTAACAGACAGAGGAAGATCACCTGCCAGAAGACTCTCCCCTCCACTTCAGAAAGTATTCACACCCCATGAGTTATTCCCCATTGTGTTGTGTTACAGCATGAATTCAAAATGGATTGAAAATGTTTGCAAATTTATTGAAAATGTAATACAGAAATATCTCATTTACATATGTATTCACACCCCTGAGTCAATACATGTTAGAATCACCTTAGGCAGCGAGTACAGCTCTCCCTGGATGTCTCTAAGAGCTCTGAGTCTCCCTGGATGTCTCTAAGAGCTCTGAGTCTCCCTGGATGTCTCTAAGAGCTCTGAGTCTCCCTGGATGTCTCTAAGAGCTCTGAGTCTCCCTGGATGTCTCTAAGAGCTCTGAGTCTCCTGGATGTCTCTAAGAGCTCTGAGTCTCCCTGGATGTCTCTAAGAGCTCTGAGTCTCCCTGGATGTCTCTAAGAGCTCTGAGTCTCCCTGGATGTCTCTAAGAGCTCTGAGTCTCCCTGGATGTCTCTAAGAGCTCTGAGTCTCCCTGGATGTCTCTAAGAGCTCTGAGTCTCCCTGGATGTCTCTAAGAGCTCTGAGTCTCCCTGGATGTCTCTTAAGAACTTTGCTCACCTGGATTATACAACATCTGCACACTATTCTTTTTTAAATTCTTCATGCTAGTCAAGTTTGCTAGACAGCCATTTCCATGTCTTGCCATAGATTTTCAAGCTAATTTAAGTCAAAACTGTAACTAGGCCACTCAGGAATATTCAGTGTAGTCTTGGTAAGCAACTACAGTGTAGATTTGGCCTTGTGTTTTAGGTTATTGTCCTGCTGAAAAGGTGAATTCATCTCCCAGTGTCGGTTGGAAAGTATACTGAACCAGGTTTTCCTCTTGGATTTTAACTGTGCTTAGCTCTATTCTGTTTCTTTTGATCCTAAAAATCTCCCTAGTCCTTGCCAATGACAAGCATACCTATAGCATGATGCAGCCACCACTATGCTTGAAAATATGAAGAGTGGTGCTCAGTAATGTGTTGAATTTGCCCCAAACATAACACTTTGTATTCAGGACATAAAGTGAATGTCTTTGCCAAATGTTTTGCAGTTTTACTTAAGGGCCTTGTTGCAAACAGGACGCATGTTTTGGAATATTTGTATTCTGTAAAGGCTTCCTTCTTTCACTCTGTCATTTAGGTTAGTATTGTGGAGTAACTACAGTGTTTATCCGTCCTCAGTTTTCTCCTATAACAGCCTTTAAACTCTGTAACTGTTTTAAAGTCACCATTGGCCTCATGATGAAATCCCTGAGGGGTTTCCTTCCTCTCCGGCAACTGAGTTTGGAAGGACGCCTGTATGTTTGTAGTGACTGGGTGTATTGATACACCATCCAAAGTGTAATTAATAACTTCACCATGCTCAAGGAATATTCAATGTCTGCATTTGTAAACACTATCATTGCACACAGAGTGAGTACATGCAACTTATGAGACTTGTTAAGCAAATATTTACTCCTGAATTGATTTAGGCTTGAATACTTGACTCATTTCAGCTTTTCATTTTTATTGATTTGTAAACATGTAAAAAAACAAACATAATTCTACTTTAAAATGGGGCATTGTGTGTAAGCCAGGGACACATCTCACAAGTTAAGGGGTGTGAATGCTTTCTGAATGTAAAACCATTGTCTTGTTTAGCTAAATAAAAGTTTTCATATATTTGTTATTGTGTTATTTATCATTGTTACAATGTTTTTATGTTATTTGTAGTAGTCCTCTCATGTAAGTCAAATCTCTTAACATAATAATACACATCAGCAGGAATCATAATTACACACACACACACACACACACACACACACACACACACACACACACACCACACACCACACACCACACACCACACACACACACACACACACACACACACACACACACACACACACACACACACACACACACACACACACACACACACACACACACACACACACACACACACACACACACACACACACACACACACCACACACCACACACCACACACACACACACACACACACACACACACACACACACACACACACACACACACACACACACACACACACACACACACACACACACACACACACACCACACACACACACACACACACCACACACACACACACACACACACACACACACACACACACACCACACACACCACACACACACACACACACACACACACCACACACCACACACCACACACCACACACACACCACACACACACACACACACACACACACACACACACACACACACACACACACCACACACACACACACACACACACACCACACACACACACAGACACACACACACACACACACACACACACACACACACACACACACACACACACACACCACACACACACACACACACACACACACACACACACACACACACACACACACACACCACACACACACACACACACACACACACACACACACACACACACACACACACACACACACACACACACACACACACACACACACACACACACACACACACACACACACACACACACACACACACACACACACACACACACACACACACACACACACACACACACACACACACACACACACACACACACCACCACACACCACACACCACACACACACACACCACACCACCACACACACACACACCACACCACCACACCACCACACACACACACACAGACACACAAAACAACTTCTGAACCTACACGTCCATGCATAACTGACCAAATGATGAAATACATTGCCTTGTATAGAGGCATGACTAGACTACTAAATACATTGCCTTGTATAGAGGCATGACTAGACTACAAAATACATTGCCTTGTATAGAGGCATGACTAGACTACTAAATACATTGCCTTGTAATTTTGAATTCTGTAAAGTAAGTGAGGAAGAGGTTAAAACTTTTTTAAATCTATCAACAATGACAATTAAAGTCTAAAATTAATTGTTTTAATTTCACCTTTATTTAACCAGGTATTTATATATATAACCCTTTATTTAACCAGGTATTTATATATATAACCCTTTATTTAACCAGGTATTTATATATATAACCCTAACCCTTTATTTAACCAGGTATATATATATAACCCTTTATTTAACCAGGTATTTATATATAACCCTTTATTTAACCAGGTATTTATATATAACCCTTTATTTAACCAGGTATTTATATATAACCCTTTATTTAACCAGGTATTTATATATAACCCTTTATTTAACCAGGTATATATATATAACCCTTTATTTAACCAGGTATTTATATATATAACCCTAACCCTTTATTTAACCAGGTATTTATATATAACCCTTTATTTAACCAGGTATTTATATATAACCCTTTATTTAACCAGGTATTTATATATAACCCTTTATTTAACCAGGTATATATATATAACCCTTTATTTAACCAGGTATTTATATATATAACCCTAACCCTTTATTTAACCAGGTATTTATATATATAACCCTTTATTTAACCAGGTATTTATATATATAACCCTTTATTTAACCAGGTATTTATATATATAACCCTAACCCTTTATTTAACCAGGTATTTATATATATAACCCTTTATTTAACCAGGTATTTATATATATAACCCTTTATTTAACCAGGTATTTATATATATAACGCTAACCCTTTATTTAACCAGGTATATATATATATAACCCTTTATTTAACCAGGTAGGCCAGTTGAGAACACCTTTATTTAACCAGGTAGGCCAGTAGAGAACAAGTTCTCATTTACAACTGCGACCTGGCCAAGATAAAGCAAAGCAGATACAACAACACAGAGTTACACGTGGAGTAAACAAACATACAGTCAATAATACAGTAGAAAAAAATAAAAATAAAAGTCTATATACAGGATAAGAGTGTCTGCTAAATGACTTAAATGTAAATGTAATGTAAATGTGACACCTGTATTTAATGAATTTATTTGTCAACATTACCGACAATGACAGCGGATGACAGTGCCACTTCTATTTGCCCTCTCTTCAATCTAAGCCCAAAGGAAAGTGTCTCAAGCCCTCAGGCCTGGAGGGAAGTAAAAGACATTCCTCTACCCAAGAATAGCAAAGCACCCTTTACTGGCTCAAACAGCTGACCAATCAGTCTGTTACCAACCCAAACCTAACTGTGCTTCGGACAGAGAGATCCTCCTCTCTCTACTGCAGCATGGCACGCTGTACCGGAGTGCCAAGTTGAGGACAAAAAGGCTTCTCAACAGTTTTTACCCCTAAGCCAGAAGACTCCTGAACAGGTAACCAAATGGTTACCCGGACTATTTGCACAAACCCTATTTTAAGCTGCTGCTACTCTATGTTCATCATATATGCATAGTCACTATAACCATATCTACATGTACATACTACCTCAATAAGCCTAACTAACCGGTGTCTCTATGTAGCCTCTCGACTGTATATAGCCTCTCTACTGAATATAGCCTCTCTACTGTATATAGCCTCACTAATGTATGTAGCCTCTCTACTGTATATAGCCTCTCTACTGTATGTAGCCTCTACTGAATATAGCCTCACTAATGTATGTAGCCTCTCTACTGTATATAGTCTCTCTACTGTATATAGTCTCTCTACTGTATATAGCCTCTCTACTGTATATAGCCTCTCTACTGTATATAGCCTCTCTACTGTATATAGTCTCTCTACTGTATATAGCCTCTCTACTGTATATAGTCTCTCTACTGTATATAGTCTCTCTACTGTATATAGCCTCTCTACTGTATATAGCCTCTCTACTGTATAAAGCCTCTCTACTGTATATAGCCTCTCTACTGTATAAAGCCTCTCTACTGTATATAGGCTCTCTACTGTATATAGGCTCTCTACTGTATATAGCCTCTCTACTGTATAAAGCCTCTCTACTGTATATAGCCTCTCTACTGTATAAAGCCTCTCTACTGTATATAGCCTCTCTACTGTATAAAGCCTCTCTACTGTATATAGCCTCTCTACTGTATAAAGCCTCTCTACTGTATATAGCCTCTCTACTGTATAAAGCCTCTCTACTGTATATAGCCTCTCTACTGTATAAGCCTCTCGACTGAATATAGCCTCACTACTGTATATAGCCTCTCTACTGTATATAGTCTCTCTACTGTATATAGCCTCTCTACTGTATATAGCCTCTCTACTGTATATAGCCTCTCTACTGTATATAGTCTCTCTACTGAATATAGCCTCACTAATGTATGTAGCCTCTCTACTGTATATAGTCTCTCTACTGTATATAGTCTCTCTACTGTATATAGCCTCACTAATGTATGTAGCCTCTCTACTGTATATAGTCTCTCTACTGTATATAGCCTCTCTACTGTATATAGCCTCTCTACTGTATATAGCCTCTCTACTGTATATAGCCTCTACTGTATATAGCCTCTCTACTGTATATAGTCTCTCTACTGTATATAGCCTTTCTACTGTATAAAGCCTCTCTACTGTATATAGCCTCACTAATGTATGTAGCCTCTCTACTGTATATAGTCTCTCTACTGTATATAGTCTCTCTACTGTATATAGCCTCTCTACTGTATATAGCCTCTCTACTGTATAAAGCCTCTCTACTGTATATAGCCTCTCTACTGTATAAAGCCTCTCTACTGTATATAGCCTCTCTACTGTATATAGGCTCTCTACTGTATATAGCCTCTCTACTGTATAAAGCCTCTCTACTGTATATAGCCTCTCTACTGTATAAAGCCTCTCTACTGTATATAGCCTCTCTACTGTATAAAGCCTCTCTACTGTATATAGCCTCTCTACTGTATAAAGCCTCTCGACTGTATATAGTCTCTCTACTGTACATAGCCTCTCTACTGTATAAAGCCTCTCTACTGTATATAGCCTCTCTACTGTATAAAGCCTCTTTACTGTATAAAGCCTCTCTACTGTATATAGCCTCTCTACTGTATGTAGCCTCTCTACTGTATAAAGCCTCTCTACTGTATATAGCCTCTCTACTGTATAAAGCCTCTCTACTGTATATAGCCTCTCTACTGTATAAAGCCTCTCTACTGTATAAAGCCTCTCTACTGTATATAGCCTCTCTACTGTATAAAGCCTCTCTACTGTATATAGCCTCTCTACTGTATATAGCCTCTCTACTGTACATAGCCTCTCTACTGTATATAGCCTCTCTACTGTATATAGCCTCTCTACTGTATATAGCCTCTCTACTGTATAAAGCCTCTCTACTGTATATAGCCTCTCTACTGTATTTCTGTACTTACCGATTGTTCACCTAATACCTTTTTTGCACTGTTGGTTAGAACATGTAAGTAAGCATTTCACTGTAAGGTCTACTACACCTGTTGTATTCAGCATTTCACTGTAAGGTCTACTACACCTGTTGTATTCAGCATTTCACTGTAAGGTCTACTACACCTGTTGTATTCAGCATTTCACTGTGAGGTCGACTACACCTGTTGTATTCAGCATTTCACTGTGAGGTCTACTACACCTGTTGTATTCAGCATTTCACTGTCAGGTCTACTACACCTGTTGTATTCTGCATTTCACTGTAAGGTCTACTACACCTGTTGTATTCTGCATTTCACTGTAAGGTCTACTACACCTGTTGTATTCAGCATTTCACTGTGAGGTCTACTACACCTGTTGTATTCAGCATTTCACTGTGAGGTCTACTACACCTGTTGTATTCAGCATTTCACTGTGAGGTCTACTACACCTGTTGTATTCAGCATTTCACTGTGAGGTCTACTACACCTGTTGTATTCAGCCTTTCACTGTAAGGTCTACTACACCTGTTGTATTCTGCGCAACTGACAAATAAACGTTGATTTGAGGTGCATGCTGCTACCTACTGTATGGGTTGATTTGAGGTGCATGCTGCTACCTACTGTATGGGTTGATTTGAGGTGCATGCTGCTACCTACTGTATGGGTTGATTTGAGGTGCACGCTGCTACTTACTGTATGGGTTGATTTGAGGTGCATGCTGCTACCTACTGTATGGGTTGATTTGAGGTGCACGCTGCTACTTACTGTATGGGTTGATTTGAGGTGCATGCTGCTACCTACTGTATGGGTTGATTTGAGGTGCATGCTGCTACCTACTGTATGGGTTGATTTGAGGTGCATGCTGCTAACTACTGTATGGGTTGATTTGAGGTGCATGCTGCTACCTACTGTATGGGTTGATTTGAGGTGCATGCTGCTAACTACTGTATGGGTTGATTTGAGGTGCATGCTGCTACCTACTGTATGGGTTGATTTGAGGTGCATGCTGCTACCTACTGTATGGGTTGATTTGAGGTGCATGCTGCTAACTACTGTATGGGTTGATTTGAGGTGCATGCTGCTACCTACTGTATGGGTTGATTTGAGGTGCATGCTGCTAACTACTGTATGGGTTGATTTGAGGTGCATGCTGCTACCTACTGTATGGGTTGATTTGAGGTGCATGCTGCTACCTACTGTATGGGTTGATTTGAGGTGCATTCTGCTACCTACTGTATGGGTTGATTTGAGGTGCACGCTGCTACCTACTGTATGGGTTGATTTGAGGTGCATGCTGCTACCTACTGTATGGGTTGATTTGAGGTGCATGCTGCTACCTACTGTATGGGTTGATTTGAGGTGCATTCTGCTAACTACTGTATGGGTTGATTTGAGGTGCATTCTGCTAACTACTGTATGGGTTGATTTGAGGTGCATGTTGCTACCTACTGTATGGGTTGATTTGAGGTGCATGCTGCTACTGTATGGGTTGATTTGAGGTGCATGCTGCTACCTACTGTATGGGTTGATTTGAGGTGCATGCTGCTACTGTATGGGTTGATTTGAGGTGCATGCTGCTACCTACTGTATGGGTTGATTTGAGGTGCATGCTGCTACCTACTGTATGGGTTGATTTGAGGTGCATGCTGCTACCTACTGTATGGGTTGATTTGAGGTGCATGCTGCTACCTACTGTATGGGTTGATTTGAGGTGCATGCTGCTACTGTATGGGTTGATTTGAGGTGCATGCTGCTACCTACTGTATGGGTTGATTTGAGGTGCATGCTGCTACCTACTGTATGGGTTGATTTGAGGTGCATGCTGCATGCATGCTGCTACCTACTGTATGGGTTGATTTGAGGTGCATGCTGCTACCTACTGTATGGGTTGATTTGAGGTGCATGCTGCTACCTACTGTATGGGTTGATTTGAGGTGCATGCTGCTACCTACTGTATGGGTTGATTTGAGGTGCATGCTGCTACCTACTGTATGGGTTGATTTGAGGTGCATGCTGCTACCTACTGTATGGGTTGATTTGAGGTGCATGCTGCTACCTACTGTATGGGTTGATTTGAGGTGCATGCTGCTACCTACTGTATGGGTTGATTTGAGGTGCATGCTGCTACCTACTGTATGGGTTGATTTGAGGTGCATGCTGCTACCTACTGTATGGGTTGATTTGAGGTGCATGCTGCTACTGTATGGGTTGATTTGAGGTGCATGCTGCTACCTACTGTATGGGTTGATTTGAGGTGCATGCTGCTACCTACTGTATGGGTTGATTTGAGGTGCATGCTGCTACCTACTGGGTTGCTAAACAAAAGAACAAAAAACGATCCATAATATAGAAACAGACACACACAATAAAAAAAGTCACATTCAAATTCAAGTCACATCTTTTGACATGAAGTTTTTGCCTCTGCTGTAAACTCATTGAGACCCCTAAAATAGTTCTGCTGCACTCACAATAATTCACCTTTTTCTCCGATTTATTCTTCGTTTTGTGATGTGTGTACAGTTTATGACCATTGCAATAAATGCTACAAAATCTACTAATTTTTATTTTATTTTTATTAACATGCAAATATATCAGGATGAATCCCTTCGGTTCCTGGAGTGAAATAATCTGGATAATCTCTTATCTGGGTTCATGCAACAAGTGGCAACAGCGTCTCTCTCTGTGGCGCCACTATGGAACGACGCCGTAAAGCGGTAGCGGAGGGTTGCCATGGCGCCGCTATGGAACGACACCGTAAAGCGGTAGCGGAGGGTTGCCATGGCGCCGCTATGGAACGACACCGTAAAGCGGTAGCGGAGGGTTGCCATGGCGCCACTATGGAACTACACCGTAAAGCGGTAGCGGAGGGTTGCCATAGCGCCGCTATGGAACGACACCGTAAAGCGGTAGCGGAGGGTTGCCATGGCGCCGCTATGGAACGACGCCGTAAAGCGGTAGCGGAGGGTTGCCATGGCGCCGCTATGGAACGACGCCGTAAAGCGGTAGCGGAGGGTTGCCATGGCGCCGCTATGGAACGACACCGTAAAGCGGTAGCGGAGGGTTGCCATGGCGCCGCTATGGAACGACACCGTAAAGCGGTAGCGGAGGGTTGCCATAGCGCCGCTATGGAACGACACCGTAAAGCGGTAGCGGAGGGTTGCCATGGCGCCGCGTCACAGTGACCAGAGCCGACCGACCTAAAGAGGGGCTCCAGGCGTGGAGTCTGCCATGTCGCTGTGCCTTTCCCCTAGCTAGCTTTTAGTAGATCTCCCCCCTAAATATAGAGGGCAGTAAATGACCCATATCGTAAATAGATAGCTAAAGAGCCATGGACATAATTCTGGCATAAATGCAGGGTTAAATGTTACTAGGGTTACAGGCTTTGTTGTTGTTAGCTAGACTGCTAATTTAGCTAACGTCGTTAGCTATATAACTAGCTATTCAGAGCTAACGAGCGGTGCTGGGTTAGCAAGGCAAATAGCTAGTTATCTAGACTAGTCAGCGACCAAGTTGACCAAAATAGAGACCATTCCGCGAAAGGAGAGAAGTCACGGAGACGTCAAGGTTCATCTAAAACGAGGTGGGTTGATCATACCTCTTTCCAAACTTTTTGAATTTAAAATGAGCCTAAACAAATAGCAAATCGATTTAAACTAAATGTTGATTAAACCTGGTGATGTAGGGAGGGGAGTGGGGGGTAGCTGGGGATTTACGTTTTGCAACGGAAAGGCTTTTATAACTAAGCCAAGATAGACCACAGTGTATCGTTTCCAATGGGAACTAATGAGTCATAGTGGCCAGACGAAGCAAGAAGTTGGTTTGCTAAGCGAAACACCCGCTGGGGATATCTTTATTGACGCCAGTCTAGTATACATCTGCGAAACACCCGCCGGGGATATCTTTATTGACGCCAGTCTAGTATACATCTGCGAAACACCCGCCGGGGATATCTTTATTGACGCCAGTCTAGTATACATCTGCGAAACACCCGGTGGGGATATCCGGTGGAAACACCCGGTGGGGATATCTTTATTGACGCCAGTCTAGTATACATCTGCGAAACACCCGCCGGGGATATCTTTATAGACGCCAGTCTAGTATACATCTGCGAAACACCCGCTGGGGATATCTTTATTGACGCCAGTCTAGTATACATCTGCATATTTCCGTCAGGGAACGCATAGCTCTTTGAAGTGCGCGTATGCAAATAACTTAACTCGCTTTTGCACTCCTTTATAAACAGCTTGATTTAAAAAAAAAAAATGTTTTTACAAAAGGGTGAAGTCTACAAAACTTAGTCCGTTCTGTTCATAACATATTTTAGTTTTGGTAACAGAAAGCTGCATTGAAATCAGAATGTTTTAATTGATGAGAAGATTTGCAGAATATCGGACAAAATCTATCTTGTTCCATCTTCTCCCACTGCCCACCTGTGGGCTTCCGCCTACTACCAAATTTGGTAGTGAGCGGAAACGCTAACCGGATGCTTCATATTTATACATCCAGTGAAATATCTGTGCGTTTACGGTTTACTCTTTACTGTTTAGGAACCAAACGGAAGCAAACAGGGTGTAAACAGAACGAAACGGGGCAGGACCTACCTGAATTTGTCCAATAGAAACACAATTTTCTGTTCAAAACGTTTGTTTGCGCTAACCTTTTTTGGACTCATCACACGCAATTCCTATTCTTGTATTCGATTTGAACATCGCAGCGGTCTAAGGCACTGCATCTCAGTGCTAGAGATGTCACTACAGACACTCTGGTTCGAATCCAGGCTGTATCACAACCGGCCTTGAATGGGAGTCCATAGGGCGGAGCACAAGTTGGCCCAGCATCTTCCGGGTTTGGTTGGGGGAGGCCATCATTGTAAATACGAATTTGTTCCTAACTGACTTACCCAGTTAAATAAAGGTGAAATACATGTTATTTTAAAGTAAGATGTGAAAGCTTCTCAGACCTGTCCAAAAATGTTATCCTCCTGAATTGCATTCATGTGAAATAGGCTACCCTGCCTCCCCAGGTTAGAGCGTTGGACTAGTAAACGGAAGGTTGCAAGTTCAAACCCCCAAGCTGACGTTCTTCCCCTGAACAGGCATTGAAAATAAGAATTTGTTCTTAACTGACTTGCCTAGTTAAATAAAGCTGCAAAAAAAATACAATGACAAAATGGCTAGGATGTTATGCCTTAGAGAGAATGATTAAGGACCAAATTAAGGATGTGTACCTATTGCCTTTGTGGTACACTAGGTTATATCAATGTTATTGACTGGTAGGGAGCCTACACAGTCAGTGATACAGTGTAATAGGACTAATCTGAATCATCGGATGACTTCTTCTGTGTATCCATCTTATCCATGAAGAATCTCCTGTCAGAGGGACCACATGGATACGGAGAACATGCCTCCCCCTTACGAGGACAACCGAGATGTGGAGCGTCAGAGTCGTCAGTCCCGCAGCAGGAGCACGGCTGGGAAAGGTTCCGAGGCGTCGGTACCAACTCTGAAACGGGACAAGAGTCGGGACGGAGAAAGAGATGAGAGGGACAGCTGTGCTGGGGACCAGGCTAAGACACGGACACAGGAAGTGGATCCCGACCGGGACCGCATGTCAGACAGAGAGCATCGGAGGAGCAGCTCTTTCTACTCTGAGGACTACGAGAACCTAACACCCTCGGAACACACGCTGTCGCCCTACTCCCGTACGCCCTCCCCCAGCCCTCGCAGAAAGGGACCTCGCGCCAAGAGGGTCTCCAGCAGTCCTCTACACAAAACAGGTACTGTACACCCACCCACACCAAGAGGGTCTCTGTACCCGCACCAAACACGTACTGTACACTCACACCTACCCACGCGATGTCTCCAGTAGATAGCAGTGTAGCTCGCTAGCACACTTCAAATGTGTGTCCCAGGTGTGTACTGTGTGTAACCCCGTGTGTGTTTCTCCTCCATAGGCGTCCGTCGGGGTGTGTCTCGCCCTCCCCGCGTGGGTGCCCAGCCCCAGCGGGCTCAGCGTTGGGGGGTACGGACCGAGTCCCAGAGCCTGATCAAGGACACCACGGCACCCCCTAAAGATCTTGACCTGGTGACCAAGCGCATGCTGTCGGCCCGTCTGTTGAAGATCAACGAGTTACGCAACGCCCTGGCAGAGCTACAGCTCCACACCGACCAGATAACTAAGGAGAACCGCATCCTCAGACAGGTAAATCTACTAACCCTGACCTCTAACCCTGACCCCTAACCCTGACCCTCAGACAGGTAGCTAACTAACCCTGTCCTCTAACCCCCCTAACCCTGACCCTCAGACAGGTAGCTAACTAACCCTGTCCTCTAACCCTGACCCCTAACCCTGACCCCTAACCCTGACCCTCAGACAGGTAGCTAACTAACCCTGACCCCTAACCCTGACCCTCAGACAGGTAGCTAACTAACCCTGACCCCTAACCCTGACCCTCAGACAGGTAGCTAACTAACCCTGACCCCCCTGACCCTCAGACAGGTAGCTAACTAACCCTGACCCCTAACCCTGACCCTCAGACAGGTAACCTAACTAACCCTGACCCCTTTTAGCATGGGTATTGCCAAGGGCTTCCACAATTTATAAGTAGTCAACAATACATGAATGACACGTAATATTTGGTTTAGGTCACTCACCAATATGAGGTTTATGTTTTTCTTTCAAACGCAAAAGAAGAATAAAATGGACTACTTTAAAATGGAGATAGCCTCAATGGGTGAGGTCACAGACGCCATAATAAATCAGATACAGAATCTATTTCAAACGGCCTGTCTGTGTGTGATTCCTATAGCTCCAGCACCGCCAGGAGAGGGCGCTGCAGCGATACGACGACACGGAGAGTGAGATCGCCCAGCTGCTGTCGCGCCACGCCAACGAGACCACAGCTCTGCGGGAACGTCTACGGCGGACACAGGAGAGGGAGCGGGACGCTGAGAGGCGACTCAAAGACACACAGGTACGGAAAGCCAGAGGACTCCTACTGACCAGATCTAAATGCAGAAAGTGTTTGCTTTTTGTTGAAGACTATAAAATAAATCAAATAGGTTACAGTGTGAGGTGGCCAGAAGTGCTGCCTGTCCATCTGACTGTCCCTCCCTCCCTCCCTCCCTCCCTCCCCCTCCCTCCCTCCCTCCCTCCCTCCCTCCCTCCCTCCCTCCCTCCCTCCCTCCCTCCCTCCCTCCCTCCCTCCCTCCCTCCCTCCCTCCCTCCCTCCCTGCCTGCCTGCCTGCCTGCCTGCCTGCCTGCCTGCCTGCCTCCCTCCCTCCCTCCCTCCCTGCCTGCCTGCCTGCCTCCCTCCCTCCCTCCCTGCCTGCCTGCCTGCCTCCCTCCCTCCCTCCCTCCGTCCCTCCCTCCCTCCGTCCCTCCAGGAGCAGCTGCAGCGTAGCCAGTCGTCCCTGGGTCGTCTGAGGCGTCTGGCAGAACAGCAGGAGTTAGGTCCCAGGGAGGAGCTCACCAGGAGACTGGAGCAGGAGAGGGCCAAGGACCAGGAGAACCAGCTAAAGATCAAGGTACAGTAGCTACTAACACACTACATAGGCCATCTCCTGCACATGTTAAAACAAATATCACACATCACAGAGCTCTAAGGGTGAAGGACAGGACACTAGTTCTCACACACACGCAGGCAGGGCAGGGAGGGCGGGCGGGCGGGCAGGCAGGCAGAGCAGTAGCTATCCTCTTGGTGACGTGGTTTATGTTCCTGGGCAATGGTTGGTTCCATCATGTTGTTTGGCATCGATTATTGTAGGGGCGATAGACCAATATGACACCAATGTCTATGAAAATTCCACATACCGGATTTTTAAGAGGGTCGTTAGCATTTTAGTTTTCAGAGTATTTCCTGCACCTACCTAACTCAAATTCCAGATGTCGGATTACAACGAGACTGTAGCGTCCCATAAAGCGACTATTGGACTTTCAAAAAAATGTCGGATTGTTTTAAGTTTGTAGGTGCAAGAGTTTTATTAAATGTATCAATTATCGGTTTCACATGCTAATTTCTGTCCATTAAGAACCAACGGTGTGCTAGCTTCTTGTAGCATTTCTGATACAGTGCCAGTCAAACGATCATTCAAGGGTTTTTCTTTTATTTTTACTATTTTCTAAATTGTAGAATAATAGTGAAGACCTCAAAATGGAATCATGTAGTAACCATAAAAGTGTTAAACAAATCAAAACATACTTTATATTTGAGATTCTTCAAAGTAGCCACCCTTTACAGGTGCCTTGTCTTCCTAGGTTTTGGCCTTTCTAGGGAGTTTTTCCTAGCCACCGTGCTTCTACACCTGCATTGCTTGTTGTTTGGGGTTTTAGGCTGGGTTTCTGTACAGCACTTTGAGATATCAGCTGATGTACGAAGGGCTATATAAATAAATTTGATTTGATTTACCTTGATGAAAGCTTTGCACACTCTTGGCATTCTCTCAACCAGCGTCATGAGGTAGTCACCTGGAATACATTTCAATTAACAGGTGTGCCTTGTTAAAAGTTAATTTGTGGATTTTATTTCCTTCTTAATGCAACAAAAGATCTTTGTTTCTTGGGACCTAGAACTAGTATCTCTGTTTTTTTCAGAGTTTAATAGTAGAACGTTTGCAGCCATCCACTTCCTTATGTCTGAAACACAGGCTTCCAGGGAGGGCAATTTTGGGGCTTCACCATGTTTCATTGAAATGTACAGCTGTGTGTCATCCACATAGCAGTGAAAGTTAACATTATGTTTCTGAATGACATCCCCAAGAGGTGGAATATACACTGCTCAAAAAAATAAAGGGAACACTTAAACAACACAATGTAACTCCAAGTCAATCAACACTTCTGTGAAATCAAACTGTCCACTTAGGAAGCAACACTGATTGACAATACATTTCACATGCTGTTGTGCAAATGGAATAGACAACAGGTGGAAATTATAGGCAATTAGCAAGACACCCCCAATAAAGGAAGTGGTTCTGCAGGTGGTGACCACAGACCACTTCTCAGTTCCTATTCTTCCTGGCTGATGTTTTGGTCACTTTTGAATGCTGGTGGTGCTTTCACTCTAGTGGTAGCATGAGACGGAGTCTACAACCCACACAAGTGGCTCAGGTAGTGCAGCTCATCCAGGATGGCACATCAATGCGAGCTGTGGCAAGAAGGTTTGCTGTGTCTGTCAGCGTAGTGTCCAGAGCATGGAGGCGCTACCAGGAGACAGGCCAGTACATCAGGAGATGTGGAGGAGGCCGTAGGAGGGCAGCAACCCAGCAGCAGGACCGCTACCTCCGCCTTTGTGCAAGGAGGAGCAGGAGGAGTACTGTCTTCTTCTCCCTTTAATCTTCTCCCATAAATATGTGGTCTAAGCTGCAGGGTAAAACCAATGGCACCCCTCCTGATGGAACAACAGCAGACCTTTTATTGCAGACTGAACATGGTGACATCAAAGAACAACATACAGTACATTTAACATGAATAGTTCAAATACATTATTTAAACATACTTTTAGTTTCCTGTTACATATATATTACAACTAGTACACAAATAGACTCCACATGTACAAACAAAACTTAAATATAGCTTTTAACCGTCACATACAGCAATATTAAAATGGAATGTTGAGTTCAGACAACGTTGGAGCATTGTTACATCATCAAGAGGAGACGGGAAGACTAGGGGGTAGGGAGTAGGGAGTAGGGAGTAGGGGGTAGGGAGGAGTAGGGGGTAGGGAGGAGGGAGTAGGGGGTAGGGAGTAGGGGGTAGAGAGTAGGGGGTAGGGAGTAGGGGGTAGGGAGTAGAGAGTAGGGGGTAGGGAGTAGAGAGTAGGGGGTAGAGAGTAGGGGGTAGAGAGTAGGGAGTAGGGGGTAGGGAGTAGGGGAGTAGGGGGTATGGAGTAGGGAGTATGGAGTAGGGGGTATGGAGTAGGGAGTATGGAGGAGTAGGGAGTATGGAGTAGGGGGTAGGGGGTATGGAGTAGGGGGTATGGAGTAGGGGGTATGGAGTAGGGGGTAGGGAGGAGTAGGGAGTAGGGGGTAGGGAATAGGGGGTAGGGTCTTAGGGGATCGGACTGATCTCAACACCACAAAGTATTCTGTCCGTCATATCAGACCAATGCCTACTTCTCCCTTAAAACATAGTTGTTGATGTTCCTAATGTCCAGTTCCCTCTCCTTCTCCTACAAGGGTTAGAGTTAGCTTCTATAACGCAAATTAAAGTGTGTGTGTGTGTGTTTAGGATCTGGAGCGCAGAGTGGAACTGAGCAGCAGTAGTTACCAGAGACAGCTAGCTACAGAGAGGAGGAAGACCATCAGTACCCAGGACCAGGTCTCAGACCTGCAGGAGGAGGTGGAACGACTCAGCAACAAACTGAAGGTAAACACACAGACACACACACACACACACAGACACACACACACAGATACACACACACACCCACGCACACGGACACACACACACACACACACGGACACACACACACACACACACACGGACACACACACAAACACACACACCCACTCACACGCGCACACACCCACGCACACGGACACACACACACACACACGCGCACACACACACGGACACACACACGGACACACACACGGACAAACACACACGGATAAACACAGACACACACGGTACGTTGCTCATTGACCTTTATACTCCATCTACTGTATATCATGTGTCCACTGCATTCTGAAAACTATTCAGACCCTTTTTCCTTTCATGCTACAGCCGTATTCCAAAATAGATTCAATCGTTTTCTTCCCTCGCCAATCTACACACAATACCCCATAATGACAAAGCGAAAATAGCTTTAAATATATATTTTTTTAATGTATTTAAAATAAAACCCTAAAATATCATATTTACATAAGTATTCATACTTTTGTTGAAGCACCTTCTTGGGTATGACACTAAACGTTTGGCACACCTGTATTTGGGGAGTTTGGCTACTTTTAAGAATCTAAAATCTAAAATATATTTTCATTTGTTTAACACTTTTCTGGTTACTACATGATTCCATATGTGCTATTTCATAGTTTTGATGTCTTCACTATTATTCTACAATGTAGGAAATAGTCAAAAATAAAGAAGAACCCTAGAATGAGTAAGTGTGTCCAAACCTTTGACTGTTACTGTACATAAATAATGTATTTCAGTTTTTTATTTGTAATCAATTTCCTCAAAATTCTTAAAACCTGTTTTCGCTTTGTCATTATGGGGTATTGTGATGTCATTATGGGGTATTGTGATGTCATTATGGGGTATTGTGATGTCATTATGGGGTATTGTGATGTCATTATGGGGTATTGTGTGTAGATTAATGAGGAACATTTTCTATTTAATCCGTTTCAGAATAAGGCTGTAACGTAACAAAATGTGGAAAAAGTCAAGGGGTCTGAATACTTTCTGAATGCACAAGGAGACATACACACACACACACACACACTCTCTACGTTGCGTTATAAAAGATAACTCTAACCCTTGTAGGAGAAAGAGAGGGAACTGGACACTAGGAACATCTATGCCAACCGCTTGTTGAAACCATCGCCCAGGAACACAGACAACACTACAAAGAGGAAAGGTAGGGTCGCTAAAGGTATATCATTTAATTTATATATATACCAGTAGAGGAGCCTAAAGGTATATCATTTAATTTATATATATATATATATATACCAGTAGGGGAGTCTAAAGGTATATCATTTAATTTATATATATATATATATATATATATATATATATATATATATATATATATATATATACCAGTAGGGGAGTCTAAAGGTATATCATTTAATTTATATATATTTATATATATATACCATTAGGGGAGTCTATAGGTATATCATTTAATTTATATATATTTATATATATACCATTAGGGGAGTCTAAAGGTATATCATTTAATTTATATATATTTATATATATATACCATTAGGGGAGTCTATAGGTATATCATTTAATTGATATATATTTATATATATATACCATTAGGGGAGTCTATAGGTAATAATAGTCCACAGTTAGAGAGAAGAAATTGTGATAAAAAAATAAAAAGATTGTAATAAAATGTAAAGTTTGGTTGCACCCTACTGCTCTGTCTGTGTGTGTGTGTGTGTGTGTGTGTGTGTGTGTGTGTGTGTGTGTGTGTGTGTGTGTGTGTGTGTGTGTGTGTGTGTGTGTGTGTGTGTGTGTGTGTGTGTGTGTGTGTGTGTGTGTGTGTGTGTGTACGTGTCTGTGTGTGTGTGTGTGCGTGCGTACGTGTCTGTGTGTGTGTGCGTGTCTGTCTATGTGTGTGCGTGTCTGTCTATGTGTGTGTGTGTGCGTGTCTGTCTATGTGTGTGTGTGTGCGTGTGTGTGTATAGGCCCCAGTATGTCCAGCTCTAAGGCAGTACAGACAGTGAACGAGAACTTGAGTCTCGACTTCCCGTCACCTCCCCCGGCTGTCACCGAGGGCAACTATCACTACAACGACCAAGCCCCCGATGACTACCTGTCACTCAAGCCAGGTGTCTCTAGTACACCTTACAGCTCTAGGGTGAGTCACAAATAGTGCCCTATTTGCTCTGTAGTGCACTACTTTTGAACCGTATTCCCTACATACAGTGCCTTGCAAAAGTATTCAGATCGCATGGATTTCTTCAGATGTTATTGTGTTACAAAGTGGGATTAAAATCCATTTAATTAAACAACATGCGTAAACAACATGCATAAACAACATGCGTAAACAACATGCGTAAACAACATGCGTAAACAACATGCGTAAACAACATGCGTAAACAACATGCGTAAACAACATGCGTAAACAACAGGCGTAAACAACATGCGTAAACAACATGCGTAAACAACATGCGTAAACAATAGGCGTAAACAACATGCGTAAACAACATGCGTAAACAACATGCGTAAACAACATGCGTAAACAACATGCGTAAACAATAGGCGTAAACAACATGCGTAAACAACATGCGTAAACAACATGCGTAAACAACATGCGTAAACAACATGCGTAAACAACATGCGTAAACAACATGCGTAAACAACATGCGTAAACAACATGCGTAAACAACATGCGTAAACAACATGCGTAAACAACATGCGTAAACAACATGCGTAAACAACATGCGTAAACAACATGCGTAAACAATAGGCGTAAACAACATGCGTAAACAAACGTAAACATGCGTAAACAACATGCGTAAACAACATGCGTAAACAACATGCGTAAACAACATGCGTAAACAACATGCGTAAACAACATGCGTAAACAACATGCGTAAACAACATGCGTAAACAACATGCGTAAACAACAGATGTAAACAACATGCGTAAACAATAGGTGTAAACAACATGCGTAAACAACATGCGTAAACAACATGCGTAAACAATAGGTGTAAACAACATGCGTAAACAATAGGTTGTAAACAACATGCGTAAACAACATGCGTAAACAATAGGTGTAAACAACATGCGTAAACAACATGCGTAAACAATAGGTGTAAACAACATGCGTAAACAACAGATGTAAACAACATGCGTAAACAATAGGTGTAAACAACATGCGTAAACAACATGCGTAAACAACAGATGTAAAAAACATGCGTAAACAACATGCGTAAACAACATGCGTAAACAATAGGTGTAAACAACATGCGTAAACAATAGGTGTAAACAACATGCGTAAACAACAGGTGTAAACAACATGCGTAAACAATAGATGTAAACAACAGATGTAAACAACATGTGTAAACAACATGCGTAAACAACAGGCGTAAACAACAGATGTAAACAACATGCGTAAACAACATGCGTAAACAACATGCGTAAACTACAGGTGTAAACAACAGGTGTAAACAACATGCGTAAACAACATGCGTAAACAACATGCGTAAACAACAGGTGTAAACAACAGGTGTAAACAACAGGTGTAAACAACAGGTGTAAACAACATGCGTAAACAACATGCGTAAACAACATGCGTAAACAACATGCGTAAACAACATGCGTAAACAACAGGCGTAAACAACAGGTGTAAACAACATGCGTAAACAACATGCGTAAACAACAGATGTAAACAACATGCGTAAACAACAGGTGTAAACAACAGGTGTAAACAACAGGTGTAAACAATAGGTGTAAACAACATGCGTAAACAACATGCGTAAACAACAGGTGTAAACAACAGATGTAAACAACATGCGTAAACAACAGATGTAAACAACAGATGTAAACAACAGATGTAAACAACAGATGTAAACAACATGCGTAAACAACAGATGTAAACAACAGATGTAAACAACATGCGTAAACAACCATGCGTAAACAACAGATGTAAACAACAGATGTAAACAACATGCGTAAACAACAGTTGTAAACAACATGCGTAAACAACAGATGTAAACAACATGCGTAAACAGATGTAAACAACATGCGTAAACAACATGCGTAAACAACATGCGTAAACAACATGCGTAAACAACAGATGTAAACAACATGCTTAAACAACATGCGTAAACAACATGCGTAAACAACATGCGTAAACAACAGATGTAAACAACATGCGTAAACAACATGCGTAAAAAACAGATGTAAACAACATGCGTAAACAACATGCGTAAACAACATGCGTAAACAACATGCGTAAACAACAGATGTAAACAACATGCGTAAACAACATGCGTAAACAACATGCGTAAACAACATGCGTAAACAACATGCGTAAACAATAGGTGTAAACAACATGCGTAAACAACATGCATAAACAACATGCGTAAACAACAGATGTAAACAACATGCGTAAACAACAGATGTAAACAACATGCATAAACAACATGCGTAAACAACAGATGTAAACAACATGCATAAACAACATGCGTAAACAAGAGATGTAAACAACATGCGTAAACAACAGATGTAAACAACATGTGTAAACAACATGCGTAAACAACATGCGTAAACCATAGGTGTAAACAACATGCGTAAACAACAGGTGTAAACAACATGACTCGGAATAAAATGACAGATAGTAAAAAGTAGCAACCAGTACTGAGGTAATATCTAGGTAATAACTAGGCTATATACACATGGTACCAGTACTGAGGTAATAACTAGGCTATGTACACATGGTACCAGTACTGAGGTAATAACTAGGCTATATACACATGGTACCAGTACTGAGGTAATAACTAGGCTATGTACACATGGTACCAGTACTGAGGTAATAACTAGGCTATGTACACATGGTACCAGTACTGAGGTAATAACTAGGCTATATACACATGGTACCAGTACTGAGGTAATAACTAGGCTATGTACACATGGTACCAGTACTGAGGTAATAACTAGGCTATGTACACATGGTACCAGTACTGAGGTAATAACTAGGCTATGTACACATGGTACCAGTACTGAGGTAATAACTAGGCTATATACACATGGTACCAGTACTGAGGTAATAACTAGGCTATATACACATGGTACCAGTACTGAGGTAATAACTAGGCTATATACACATGGTACCAGTACTGAGGTAATAACTAGGCTATATACACATGGTACCAGTACTGAGGTAATAACTAGGCTATGTACACATGGTACCAGTACTGAGGTAATAACTAGGCTATGTACACATGGTACCAGTACTGAGGTAATAACTAGGCTATATACACATGGTACCAGTACTGAGGTAATAACTAGGTAATAACTAGGCTATGTACACATGGTACCAGTACTGAGGTAATAACTAGACTATATACACATGGTACCAGTACTGAGGTAATAACTAGGCTATATACACATGGTATCAGTACTGAGGTAATAACTAGGCTATATACACATGGTATCAGTACTGAGGTAATAACTAGGCTATATACACATGGTACCAGTACTGAGGTAATAACTAGGTAATAACTAGGCTATGTACACATGGTACCAGTACTGAGGTAATAACTAGGTAATAACTAGGCTATATACACATGGTACCAGTACTGAGGTAATAACTAGGCTATATACACATGGTACCAGTACTGAGGTAATAACTAGGCTATATACACGGGGTACCAGTACTGAGGTAATAACTAGGCTATATACACATGGTACCAGTACTGAGGTAATAACTAGGCTATATACACATGGTACCAGTACTGAGGTAATAACTAGGCTATATACACATGGTACCAGTACTGAGGTAATAACTAGGTAATAACTAGGCTATATACACATGGTACCAGTACTGAGGTAATAACTAGGTAATAACTAGGCTATATACACATGGTACCAGTACTGAGGTAATAACTAGGCTATATACACATGGTACCAGTACTGAGGTAATAACTAGGTAATAACTAGGCTATATACACATGGTACCAGTACTGAGGTAATAACTAGGCTATATACACATGGTACCAGTACTGAGGTAATAACTAGGTAATAACTAGGCTATATACACATGGTACCAGTACTGAGGTAATAACTAGGCTATATACACATGGTACCAGTACTGAGGTAATAACTAGGTAATAACTAGGCTATATACACATGGTACCAGTACTGAGGTAATAACTTGGCTATGTTCACATGGTACCAGTACTGAGGTAATAACTAGGCTATATACACATGGTACCAGTACTGAGTGGATGTGCAGCAGTACGAGGTAGTTTGAGGTAGATATGTACATATAACTAGGAATAAAATGACAGATAGAAAAAGTAGCAACGGCGTATGTGACGAGTATAAAGAGTGCAGAAAGTGTCAATGCAGAAAGACCGGGTGGTTATTGATTAACTATTGAACTATTGATCAGTCTTATGGCTTGGGGGTAGAAGCTGTTCAGGGTAGCAGAGAGAACAGTTTGTCTTGTTGGCTTGGAGTCTTCAGTCAAGATGCTCTCAATGATGCAGCTGTAGAACTTTATGAGGATCTGAGGGGGCCAAGCAGAATCTTTTAGACTATTCGAAGAGGGAAGCAAGCTATTGTTTGGTGAATGTTAAAAACAGCAGTCAATAGTTTGAAAGAAGAGCGAACGTGCAATCGCAGTAGACTATAGCAGTTAATTCAGACCCATAACCATTCAGACCAATAACCATTCAGATGGTGGTAGACTATAGCAGTTATTAATTCAGACCCAGAACCATCCAGACCCATAACCATTCAGATGGTGGTAGACTATAGTAGTTATTAATTCAGACCCATAACCATTCAGATGGTGGTAGACTATAGCAGTTATTAATTCAGACCCATAACCATTCAGATGGTGGTAGACTATAGCAGTTATTAATTCAGACCCATAACCATTCAGACCCATAACCATTCAGATGGTGGTAGACTATAGCAGTTATTAATTCAGACCCATAACCATTCAGACCCATAACCATTCAGACCCATAACCATTCAGATGGTGGTAGACTATAGCAGTTATTAATTCAGACCCATAACCATTCAGACCCATAACCATTCAGACCCATAACCATTCAGATGGTGGTAGACTATAGCAGTTATTAATTTAATTCAGACCCATAACCATTCAGACCCATAACCATAACCAGTTATTAATTCAGACCCATAACCATTCAGATGGTGGTAGACTATAGCAGTTATTAATTCAGACCCATAACCATTCAGATGGTGGTAGACTATAGCACACCTCCAATAAGCCTCGCTTCCAATACGCCACTCCTCCAATAAGCCATGCCTCCAATAAGCCATGCCTCCAATAAGCCATGCCTCCAATAAGCCATGCCCCAATAAGCCACACCTCCAATAAGCCGCTCCTCCAATAAGCCGCTCCTCCAATAAGCCGCTCCTCCAATAAGCCACGCCTCCAATAAGCCACTCCTCCAATAAGCGATGCCTCCAATCTGATAGGCTGCTACCTCCTATAATATATAATTGAAAAGGTAAAAAATGTAACCATTCCCACTGGTTTTGAACAGCTTGTTGATGGAATAACCAAGATGTCTGTATGGATGTCCTCTCTCCCCCTCTCCCTTTGTCTCGCTCTCTCTCCTTCTCTGGACAGGAGGTTGACATAGCAGAGCGAAGGCCAAAGGAGACTGAGGAGAGAAAGGAGAGAGGGGAGCGAGAGAGGGTACAGAAGGAGGGAGAGAGGGAGAAGCAGAGGATTGACCTGGAGTTGGACACACTTGAGGAAAAGACCAAGAGACTGAGAGATGGTGAGAGAACTACAACCACAGCATCAACATAACCATGTCCTGAACATACTCTGACCAGCACCACCACCATAACCATATCCTGAACGTACTCTGACCAGCACCACCACCATAACCATATCCTGAACGTACTCTGACCAGCACCACCACCATAACCATATCCTGAACGTACTCTGACCAGCACCACCACCATAACCATATCCTGAACGTACTCTGACCAGCACCACCACCATAACCATATCCTGAACGTACTCTGACCAGCACCACCACCATAACCATATCCTGAACGTACTCTGACCAGCACCACCACCATAACCATATCCTGAACGTACTCTGACCAGCACCACCACCATAACCATATCCTGAACGTACTCTGACCAGCACCACCACCATAACCATATCCTGAACGTACTCTGACCAGCACCACCACCATAACCATATCCTGAACGTACTCTGACCAGCACCACCACCATAACCATATCCTGAACGTACTCTGACCAGCACCACCACCATAACCATATCCTGAACGTACTCTGACCAGCACCACCACCATAACCATATCCTGAACAGCACCACCACCATAACCATATCCTACTCTGACCAGCACCACCACCATAACCATATCCTGAACGTACTCTGACCAGCACCACCACCATAACCATATCCTGAACGTACTCTGACCAGCACCACCACCATAACCATATCCTGAACGTACTCTGACCAGCACCACCACCATAACCATATCCTGAATGTACTCTGACCAGCACCACCACCATAACCATATCCTGAACGTACTCTGACCAGCACCACCACCATAACCATATCCTGAACGTACTCTGACCAGCACCACCACCATAACCATATCCTGAACGTACTCTGACCAGCACCACCACCATAACCATATCCTGAACGTACTCTGACCAGCACCACCACGCGTATAACCATATCCTGAACGTACTCTGACCAGCACCACCACCATAACCATATCCTGAACGTACTCTGACCAGCACCACCACCATAACCATATCCTGAACGTACTCTGACCAGCACCACCACCTATAACCATATCCTGAACGTACTCTGACCAGCACCACCACGCATAGCCATATCCTGAATGTACTCTGACCAGCACCACCACCATAACCATATCCTGAACATACTCTGACCAGCACCACCACCATAACCATATCCTGAACGTACTCTGACCAGCACCACCACGCGTATAACCATATCCTGAACCATATTTCTCTCTTTCTGTCTCTCTCTGTACACAGTCTGGGAGAAAGAGGAGGAGGAGAGTAAGAGGCTGATCCATAAGGAGGAAGAGAACAGGAAGAGGCGTGGCCAAGTCCAGGAAGAGGTTGCGAGGCGGAACCAAGAGGCGCTAGCCAGTCAGGAAGTGGCGGAGGCAGAGCGTCGCAGGAAGGAGCAACTATTGGCAAAGCTGAGGGAAATTGACAAGCAGAACGAGCCACCCCAGAACGCTGGGCTATTCTACGAGGTTGACCCAGAACCCCTGGAGTCTAGCTCAGGTTCCACTGCACGTTCTCCTCCACGGCTCTCCGACCCACGGAATCAGAACCCTTCCATCTACAGCTTCACTGAGCCGGAGGAGATGGGCGGTCTGCGTGGGGGAGCGGGGAGCAAGGAGGGGGGCAAGTCAGGGCGAGGCGGGGCAGAGAGCGGTTTGGGTCCAGGAGCGGGGACTGGGAGGAGAGGGATGAGGGCTCAGAACTCAAGCGAGGACCTGGCTTTCGGTAGCTACGCCCCGTCCTTTGGACGGCCGGCCCCACGAGGGGGTACAGGCTTCCCAACCCCACCGCCGCCCTCGGCTCTGGACGCTTTGCTGGGGCGGTCAGAGAGAGAGGAGAGAGGAGGACTAGGACCAGGCCCGGGAAAGGAGACAAAGTCTACTTTGTTGCAGCAGCTCTTTGGCCCCCCATCCAGCCCCTCCCCGATCTCCGACAGCCCCCCAGACGTCCTCCTTAACCCTCCCACTTCCACCCTCACCGGGCCCCGCAACTGCAGAGAGGGCTTTTTCCCCTTTGAGCCCAGGGCCCCAACAGGCCCCCTTGGACCCTTCCTTTCCTCCCTCCACGTGACCGAGAGCAGGCCGACCGTACGAGCTGTTGCTTCCTTCGACGACGACATCGAGGAACTCAAACTTTGATCAAATCACTTTTTTATTAAAAAAAATATATATTTGTCTGTTGAGTAGGAACTCGCGGTCTGATTAGTCAACGAAGGAGGAAGTGACACTTGGATTGGCCGTTGAGGCTGTTAATCACTATACTAAGGGTGGGACCCGGTGGTTGGGTTTTCACAGGGTTTTAAAAGCACTAAGTCGTATTTGTTCTGCTATCAGATCAATCTCAGCCTGGTTACGGACTGTTTTATGTGATAGATCAATGTGTCTCAGTGTGTGTGTCAATACCATGTGTGTATGTTGCTCAGGAGAGTCTGTAAAATCAGGGAAGAACGGCAGCATTGTCAGACAGACTTAGGCTCCGCCTCAAAATGGTGCCCTAATGAAGACCGCTTAAACGTTGAATGATGCACAGATGAAGCAGCTGTAATGTTGACAGATTTATTGACGTTTGTTATTGAATTGTTGCGTCAGAGATACATTGTATATACAAAAGTATGTGGACACCCCTTCAAATTAATGGATTTCACTGTTTCAGCCACACCTGTTGCTGACAGATGTATAAAATCGAGCACACAGCCATGCGATCTCCATAGACAAACATTGTCAGTAGAATGGCCCTTACTGAAGACCACAGTGACTTTCAACGTGGCACCGTCATAGGTCAGTTCGTGAAATTTCTGCCCTGCTAGAGCTGCCCCGGGTCAACTGTAAGTGCTGATATTGTGATGTGGAAATGTCTAGGAGCAACAACGGCTCAGCCGTGAAGCGGTAGGCCACACAAGTTCACAGAACGGGTCCGCCGAGTTGCTGAAGTGTGTAGCGCATACAAAACCGTCTGTTGCAAAACTCACTACCGAGTTCCAAATTACCTCTGGAAGCAAAGTCAGCACAATAACTGTCAGTCGGGACCTTTAGGAAATGGGTTTCCATGGTTGAGCAGCCGCATACAAGCCTAATATCACTATGCGCAATGCCAAGCGTCGGCTGGAGTGGTGTAAAGCTCGCCGCCATTGGACTCTGGAGCAGTGGAAACTAATCACGTTTCACCATCTGGCAGCGTGACGGATGAATCTGGGTTTAGCAGATGCCAGGAAAACGCTACCTGCCCCAATGCATACAGACAACTGTAAAGTTTGGTGGAGGAGGAATAATGGTCTGGGGCTGTTTTTCATGGTTCGGGCCTCTTAGTTCCAGTGAAGGGAAATCTTAACGCCACAACATACAATGACATTCTAGAAGATTCTGTGCTTCCAACTTTGTGGCAACAGTTTGGGGAAGGCCCTTTCCTGTTTCAGCATGACAGTGCCCCCGTGCACAAAGCTAGATCTATACAGAAATGGTTTGTTGAGATTTGTGTGGAAGAACTTGACTGGCCTGCACAGAGCCCTGACCTCAACCCCATCGAACACCTTTGGGATGAATTGGAATGTCGACTTCGAGCCCAACATCAGTGCCCGAATGGAAGCAAGTCCCCACAGCAATGTTCCAACCTCTAGTGGAAAGCCTTCCCAGAAGACTGGAGGCTGTTATAGCAGCAATGTTCCAACATCTAGTGAAAATCCTTCCCAGAAATCTGGAGGCTGTTATAGCAGCAATGTTCCAACACCTAGTAGAAAGCCTTCCCAGAGAGTGAAGTCTGTTATAGCAGCAATGTTCCAACATCTAGTGGAAAGCCTTCCCAGAAGACTGGAGGCTGTTATAGCAGCAATGTTCCAACATCTAGTGGAAAGCCTTCCCAGAAGAGTGGAGGCTGTTATAGCAGCAATGTTCCAACATCTAGTGGAAAGCCTTCCCATAACAGTGTAGGCTGTTATAGCAGCAATGTTCCAACATCTAGTGGAAAGCCTTCCCAGAAGACTGGAGGCTGTTATAGCAGCAATGTTCCAACATCTAGTGGAAAGCCTTCCCAGAAGAGTGGAGGCTGTTATAGCAGCAATGTTCCAACATCTAGTGGAAAGCCTTCCCAGAAGAGTAGAGGCTGTTATAGCAGCTAAAGGGGGACCAACTCCATATTAATACCCATGATTTTGGAATGAGATGTTGGACAAGCAGGTGTCCACATACTTTTGGTCATGTAGTGTAGCTTGAGTGTACAGCTATTACTTTTATTTTGAAGTGTGTATCAAATGGCACATTTTTTCCATATTTAGTGCACTACTTTAGACCAGCCCATCGAGCTCTGGCCAATGTAGTGCACTACTTTAGACCAGCCCATCGAGCTCTGGCCAATGTAGTGCACTACTTTAGACCAGCCCATCGAGCTCTGGCCAATGTAGTGCACTACTTTAGACCAGCCCATCGAGCTCTGGCCAATGTAGTGCACTACTTTTAACCAGCCCATCGAGCTCTGGCCAATGTAGTGCACTACTTTAGACCAGCCCATCGAGCTCTGGCCAATGTAGTGCACTACTTTTAACCAGCCCATCGAGCTCTGGCCAATGTAGTGCACTACTTTTAACCAGCCCATCGAGCTCTGGCCAATGTAGTGCACTACTTTTAACCAGCCCATCGAGCTCTGGCCAATGTAGTGCACTACTTTTAACCAGCCCATCGAGCTCTGGCCAATGTAGTGCACTACTTTTAACCAGCCCATCGAGCTCTGGCCAATGTAGTGCACTACTTTAGACCAGCCCATCGAGCTCTGCTCTAGTGCACTACTTTAGACCAGCCCATCGAGCTCTGGCCAATGTAGTGCACTACTTTAACCAGCCCATCGAGCTCTGGCCAATGTAGTGCACTACTAACCAGCCCATCGAGCTCTGGCCAATTTACTACCAGCCCATCGAGCACTACTTTAACCAGCCCATCGAGCTCTGGCCAATGTAGTGCACTACTTTTAACCAGCCCATCGAGCTCTGGCCAATGTAGTGCACTACTTTTAACCAGCCCATCGAGCTCTGGCCAATGTAGTGCACTACTTTTAACCAGCCCATCGAGCTCTGGCCAATGTAGTGCACTACTTTTAACCAGCCCATCGAGCTCTGGCCAATGTAGTGCACTACTTTTAACCAGCCCATCGAGCTCTGGCCAATGTAGTGCACTACTTTAGACCAGCCCATCGAGCTCTGGCCAATGTAGTGCACTACTAGCTCTGGCCAATTTAACCAGCCCATCGAGCTCTGGCCAATGTAGTGCACTACTTTAGACCAGCCCATCGAGCTCTGGCCAATGTAGTGCACTACTTTAGACCAGCCCATCGAGCTCTGGCCAATGTAGTGCACTACTTTAGACCAGCCCATCGAGCTCTGGCCAATGTAGTGCACTACTTTAGACCAGCCCATCGAGCTCTGGCCAATGTAGTGCACTACTTTTAACCAGCCCATCGAGCTCTGGCCAATGTAGTGCACTACTTTAGACCAGCCCATCGAGCTCTGGCCAATGTAGTGCACTACTTTAGACCAGCCCATCGAGCTCTGGCCAATGTAGTGCACTACTTTTAACCAGCCCATCGAGCTCTGGCCAATGTAGTGCACTACTTTAGACCAGCCCATCGAGCTCTGGCCAATGTAGTGCACTACTTTTAACCAGCCCATCGAGCTCTGGCCAATGTAGTGCACTACTTTTAACCAGCCCATCGAGCTCTGGCCAATGTAGTGCACTACTTTTAACCAGCCCATCGAGCTCTGGCCAATGTAGTGCACTACTTTAACCAGCCCATCGAGCTCTGGCCAATGTAGTGCACTACTTTTAACCAGCCCATCGAGCTCTGGCCAATGTAGTGCACTACTTTAGACCAGCCCATCAGCTCTGGCCAGTGCACTACTTTTAACCAGCCCATCGAGCTCTGGCCAATGTAGTGCACTACTTTAACCAGCCCATCGAGCTCTGGCCAATGTAGTGCACTACTTTTAACCAGCCCATCGAGCTCTGGCCAATGTAGTGCACTACTTTAGACCAGCCCATCGAGCTCTGGCCAATGTAGTGCACTACTTTTAACCAGCCCATCGAGCTCTGGCCAATGCCCATCGAGCTCTGGCCAACTACTTTAGACCAGCCCATCGAGCTCTGGCCAATGTAGTGCACTACTTTTAGACCAGCCCATCGAGCTCTGGCCAATGTAGTGCACTTAACCAGCCCACTTTAGACCAGCCCATCGAGCTCTGGCCAATGTAGTGCACTACTTTTAACCAGCCCATCGAGCTCTGGCCAATGTAGTGCACTACTTTTAACCAGCCCATCGAGCTCTGGCCAATGTAGTGCACTACTTTAGACCAGCCCATCGAGCTCTGGCCAATGTAGTGCACTACTTTTAACCAGCCCATCGAGCTCTGGCCAATGTAGTGCACTACTTTAGACCAGCCCATCGAGCTCTGGCCAATGTAGTGCACTACTTTAGACCAGCCCATCGAGCTCTGGCCAATGTAGTGCACTACTTTAGACCAGCCCATCGAGCTCTGGCCAATGTAGTGCACTACTTTAGACCAGCCCATCGAGCTCTGGCCAATGTAGTGCACTACTTTAGACCAGCCCATCGAGCTCTGGCCAATGTAGTGCACTACTTTAGAGCTCTGGCCAGCCCAGCCCATCGAGCTCTGGCCAATGTAGTGCACTACTTTAGACCAGCCCATCGAGCTCTGGCCAATGTAGTGCACTACTTTAGACCAGCCCATCGAGCTCTGGCCAATGTAGTGCACTACTTTAGACCAGCCCATCGAGCTCTGGCCAATGTAGTGCACTACTTTTGACCAGCCCATCGAGCTCTGGCCAATGTAGTGCACTACTTTTAACCAGCCCATCGAGCTCTGGCCAAGTGTAGCTCTGCCACTACTTTTAACCAGCCCATCGAGCTCTGGCCAATGTAGTGCACTACTTTTAACCAGCCCATCGAGCTCTGGCCAATGTAGTGCACTACTTTTAACCAGCCCATCGAGCTCTGGCCAATGTAGTGCACTACTTTTAACCAGCCCATCGAGCTCTGGCCAATGTAGTGCACTACTTTAACCAGCCCATCGAGCTCTGGCCAATGTAGTGCACTACTTTTTTTAACCAGCCCATCGAGCTCTGGCCAATGTAGTGCACTACTTTTAACCAGCCCATCGAGCTCTGGCCAATGTAGTGCACTACTTTTAACCAGCCCATCGAGCTCTGGCCAATGTAGTGCACTACTTTTAACCAGCCCATCGAGCTCTGGCCAATGTAGTGCACTACTTTTAACCAGCCCATCGAGCTCTGGCCAATGTAGTGCACTACTTTTAACCAGCCCATCGAGCTCTGGCCAAAGTAGTGCACTACTCTGGCCAATGTAGTTCTAACCAGCCCATCGAGCTCTGGCCAATGTAGTGCACTACTTTTAACCAGCCCATCGAGCTCTGGCCAATGTAGTGCACTACTTTTAACCAGCCCATCGAGCTCTGGCCAAAGTAGTGCACTATATAGGGAATAGGGCCCTGGTCTATAGTAGTGCATTATATAGGGAATAGGGTCCTGGTCTAAAGTAGTGCACTATATAGGGAATAGGGCCCTGGTCTATAGTAGTGCATTATATAGGGAATAGGGTCCTGGTCTAAAGTAGTGCACTATATAGGGAATAGGGCTCTGGCCAAAGTAGTGCACTATATAGGGAATAGGGCTCTGGTCTAAAGTAGTGTACTATATAGGGAATAGGGTCCTGGCCAAAGTAGTGCACTATATAGGGAATAGGGCCCTGGCCAAAGTAGTGCACTATATAGGGAATAGCGCTCTGGTCTAAAGTAGTGCACTATATAGGGAATAGGGCTCTGGTCTAAAGTAGTGTACTATATAGGGAATAGGGTGTCATTTGGGACTACCTGAAAGGGACAATGGGTACAGACCTGTTTGGCAGTTAGGTTTCAAACTTCTAGACTCTTTTAATTTGCTCTTAACCCTCACGAGTCATTTACCCCGCCCTGCGGAAATGGAATTAGCATACTACAAAAATCACCATTAAAAAAAATGTGTCTGTTCATGCTAGAGATATATCTGGTTGGCCGAGCTAATAGCGGTGTTTATCAGATCAGGAGACGTCCTGAAAATCGGTCTTCTCACAAAAACCTCTGTAGGCTACATGCTAATATGACCCCTCTGTGGGAAGGTGAGTCTCTCACAGACATGTTTATGTATGTTGTGTTGCTCTAGGACACCCAAGGGGTTAAATATGTGTCAAAAATAAAATAGTTTCCTGATCTTTGTTATATCTCTGGTATAAGACAGACACTTCAGAACTTCCTTTGGAGTTTTTGTTTTGGGGGGGGGGCTATCTGATGTTCCATGTGTGAATCTGATATTCAAAGCGCTTCAATATTTATAGTCAATTCTGGGCTAATAGCAGTAAGGCCAAATGTTATGTTTCATCATTTTAAATAAATATTTAGTTATACATAGGTATGACCAACTTAAAACAATTGCATATGTTAGCTTAGTAGAACCCCCCCCCCCCCCCTCTCCTCAGTCTTAACCTCTAAAGCAGTGGTCACCAATCGATTGCGATCTCCAAACATTTCTGTATAAAAGACCCAACGATAAAGCCTTGTGTTCCTATGTTTTTAATATTAGTCTCGGGCTGTTGGTGGTGCAGGCAGGGTGGCCGGTTGCGCACCGGGCACCCTGCCGAGTCTGTAGTAAAGTAGCAGGAAGAAGAACGCTACGGCAAACTTGATACTGAGAGATTTCAAATAATTTAAAACCATGACTAGAGAGAGACTGTCAACGAATGCAGCACAGAGCTGCTGTTTTTATGAGTGAGTTCATGTTTAAGGTCTTACTCAGCACTGTCAACACTCTAACCATTAGGCTACCCTGCCGCCCCACTAGAGAGAGACTGTCAACACTCTAACCATTAGGCTACCCTGCCGCCCCACTAGAGAGAGACTGTCAACACTCTAACCATTAGGCTACCCTGCCGCCCCACTAGAGAGAGACTGTCAACACTCTAACCATTAGGCTACCCTGCCGCCCCACTAGAGAGAGACTGTCAACACTCTAACCATTAGGCTACCTTGCCGCCCCACTAGAGAGAGACTGTCAACACTCTAACCCCTAGGCTACCCTGCCGCCCCACTAGAGAGAGACTGTCAACCAAAAATAGAGAAGAGCTGCTGTTTTTATGAGTTCATGTTTAAGGTCTTACTCAGCACTGTCAACACTCTAACCATTAGGCTACCCTGCCGCCCCACTAGAGAGAGACTGTCAACACTCTAACCATTAGGCTACCCTGCCGCCCCACTAGAGAGAGACTGTCAACACTCTAACCATTAGGCTACCCTGCCGCCCCACTAGAGAGAGACTGTCAACACTCTAACCATTAGGCTACCCTGCCGCCCCACTAGAGAGAGACTGTCAACACTCTAACCATTAGGCTACCCTGCCGCCCCACTAGAGAGAGACTGTCAACACTCTAACCATTAGGCTACCCTGCCGCCCCACTAGAGAGAGACTGTCAACACTCTAACCATTAGGCTACCCTGCCGCCCCACTAGAGAGAGACTGTCAACACTCTAACCATTAGGCTACCTTGCCGCCCCACTAGAGAGAGACTGTCAACACTCTAACCATTAGGCTACCCTGCCGCCCCACTAGAGAGAGACTGTCAACACTCTAACCATTAGAGAAGAGCTGCTGTTTTTATGAGACTTCATGTTTAGGCTACCCTTACTCAGAGACTGTCAACACTCTAACCATTAGGCTACCCTGCCGCCCCACTAGAGAGAGACTGTCAACACTCTAACCATTAGGCTACCCTGCCGCCCCACTAGAGAGAGACTGTCAACACTCTAACCATTAGGCTACCCTGCCGCCCCACTAGAGAGAGACTGTCAACACTCTAACCATTAGGCTACCCTGCCGCCCCACTAGAGAGAGACTGTCAACACTCTAACCATTAGGCTACCCTGCCGCCCCACTAGAGAGAGACTGTCAACACTCTAACCATTAGGCTACCCTGCCGCCCCACTAGAGAGAGACTCTAACCAAGGCTACCCTCGCCCCACTAGAGAGAGGCTCAACACCTAACCATTAGGCTACCCTGCCGCCCCACTAGAGAGAGACTGTCAACACTCTAACCATTAGGCTACCCTGCCGCCCCACTAGAGAGACTGTCAACACTCTAACCATTAGGCTACCCTGCCGCCCCACTAGAGAGAGACTGTCAACACTCTAACCATTAGGCTACCCTGCCGCCCCACTAGAGAGACTGTCAACACTCTAACCATTAGGCTACCCTGCCGCCCCACTAGAGAGAGACTGTCAACACTCTAACCATTAGGCTACCCTGCCGCCCCACTAGAGAGAGACTGTCAACACTCTAACCATTAGGCTACCCTGCCGCCCCACTAGAGAGAGACTGTCAACACTCTAACCATTAGGCTACCCTGCCGCCCCACTAGAGAGAGACTGTCAACACTCTAACCATTAGGCTACCCTGCCGCCCCACTAGAGAGAGACTGTCAACACTCTAACCATTAGGCACTTTGCCGCCCCATTAAGAGAGACTGTCAACCTATTTCCATCAGGCTACCCTGCCGCCCCACTAGAGAGAGACTGTTCAACAGTCTGAACCTTGAGGATAGACCCTGTTTAACAGTCCCATGGAGAGAGACTGTCAACACTCTAACCATTAGAAGCTGTTTAACAGTCTGATGCCCCTTGAGAGAGAAGACTGTTTCAACAGTCTGATGGCCATTGAGGCTAGAAGCTGTTTAACAGTCTGATAGAGAGAGACTGTTTAACAGTCTGGTGGCCTTGAGGTAGAAGCTGTTTAACAGTCTGCCGCCCCACTGAGATAGAAGCTGTTTCAACAGTCTGAATCATTGAGGCTAGAAGCTGTTTAACAGTCCCACTGGAGATAGACTGTTTAACAGTCTGAACCTTGAGGCTACCCTGTTTAACAGTCTGAACTTGAGATAGACTGTTCAACAGTCTGATGGAGATAGAAGCTGTTTAACAGTCTGCCGCCCCTTGAGATAGAAGACTGTTCAACAGTCTAACCATTGAGATAGCTAAGCTGTTTAACAGTCTGATGGAGAGAGAGAGCTGTTTAACAGTCTAACCATTGAGATAGACCCTGTTTAACAGTCCCATGGAGATAGACTGTTTAACAGTCTAACCATTAGAAGCTGTTTAACAGTCTGATGCCCCACTTGAGATAGAAGACTGTTTAACAGTCTAACCATTAGGCTGTTTAACAGTCTGAGGGCCTTGAGATAGAACTGTTTAACAGAGGGCCTTGAGATAGACTGTTTAACAGTCTAACCATTGAGATAAGCTGTTTAACAGCCCCACTAGAGAGAGACTGTCAACACTCTGAGATAGAAGCTGTTTAACCCTGCCGCCCTTGAGATAGAAGACTGTTTAACAGTCTGATGGAGCTACCCTGTTTAACAGTCCCACTAGAGATAGACTGTTTAACAGTCTAACCATTGAGATAGAAGCTGCCCCACTGAGAGATAGAACTGTTTAACAGTCTAACCATTAGGCTGTTTACAGTCTGCCGCCTTGAGATAGAAGACTGTTCAACACTCTGATGGATTCAAAGCTTTTATAAACCATTAAATGTGCTTTTAACAGTTTCCACTAGAAGCTGTTTAACAACAAGCACTGTTTAACAGCTCTAATGAATGAGGAGGAAAGCTGATTTAACAGTCTGTTGGAGATAGAAGCTGTTTAACAGTCTGATGTCTCTTAATATCAAGGAATGTTTGACAGTCTGTTCATAGGAATAACAACATGAATTTGTTTACAGTCTGAGAACCAGTGAGATAGAAGCTGTTTCCATCAGCTGGGGACGGTAGAAGCTCTTGTTTCAGTGTGATGGAGGAAGCTGGGAGTCTGAGGAGGGATGTTGAGCAGTCTGGACCCTCAGTAGAAGCTGTTTAACAGTCTGATGGAGATGAACCCTCAGTCTGATAGAAGCTGTTTCAGTCTGCTGAGACGGACTGTTTAACAGTCTGCTGCTGAGATCTGTTTAACAGTCTGAGACTGACCCTCAGTCTGCTGTTTCCCTCTGCTGAGACGGACTGTTTCAGTCTGATGCTCTCTCCTCTGATGAGACTGACCATCAGTCTGCTGCTGTTTAACAGTCTGATGAGACTGTTTAACAGTCTGATGGCCTTGAGATGCTGTTTAACAGTCTGCTGAGATAGATCCTGTCTAACAGTCTCCCTGGCACTTGAGATAGAGCTGTTTCAGTCTGCTGCTAGAAGCTCTTTAACAGTCTGAGACTGACCCTCAGTAGAAGCTGTTTAACAGTCCGATGAGACTGACCCTCAGTCTGCTGCTCTGTCCTCTGCTGAGACAGACCATCAGTCTGCTGTTTAACAGTCTGATGGAGACAGACTGTTTAACAGTCTGCTGCTGTTTAACAGTCTGCTGGAGACAGACTGTTTAACAGTCTGCTGCTCTCTCCCTCTGCTGAGACTGTTTAACAGTCTGATGGAGATGCTGTTTAACAGTCTGATGGAGATGAGCTGTTTAACAGTCTGATGGCTCTCCCTAAGATAGAAGCTGTTTAACAGTCTGATGATAGAAGCTGTTTAGACAGTCTGATCAGATAGAAGCTGTTTAACAGTCATGCCCTTAAAATAAAAAACTGTTTAAAGTTATGGAAATGAAGCTGTTTACTCAGTCTGATGGAGATAGTAAGCTGTTTAACAACAATGGATCTGTTTAACAGTCTGATGGAGATAGAAGCTGTTCAAATGTTGAAATATAATCTTTTTAACAGTCCATGGACAACAATGCATTGACATGAAATAGAAGCTGTTTAAAGTCTGATGGAGATAGAAGCTGTTTAACAGTCTATGGCCTAGAACTGTTTAACAGTCTGGAGACAAACCTGATTACTACATAACTGTTTAACAGTTGATGTTGATAGAATTTGTTTAACAGTCTGATGTTAATACAAAAATCAGAGCGGTAGATCTGTTTAACAGTTTGGACTCGATAAGGTTGTTTAACACTGATGGAGATAGAGCTGTTTAACAGTCTGATGGTGATAGAAGCTGTTTAACAGTCTGATGTGTGTGCTGTTTAACAGTCTGATGGAGATAGAAGCTGTTTAACAGTGTGATGGAGTGAAGCTGTTTAACAGTCTGATGGAGATAGAAGCTGTTTAACAGTCTGATGGTGTGTAGAAGCTGTTTAACAGTCTGATGGAGATCAAAGCTGTTTAACAGTCTGATGGCCTAGCTGTTTAACGGAGCTGTTTCAAACTGTTTGTGTCCCTGGACCCCTGTTTAACATTTTTATAGGGACCAGTCTGAGAATCAGAAGAAGCTGTTTAACATGATGGCATACAAGGAGTTTAACAGTTTGGCCAGACGTAGAACTGTTTAACAGTGGAGGAGAAGAAGCTGTTTAGTCAGCCACCAATTGAGATAGAAGCTTCTCCCAGTCTGATAAAAAGATGAGAGAGGGCTGTAATTTTCATCATAGGTACACTTCAGTCTGATGACAGATAAAGCTGTTTAGAAGTCTGAAAAAAGCTGTTTTTAACAGTCTGATGTTGAGCATAGAAGCTGTTTAACAGTGTGTTAGTGATGGCTGTTTAACAGTCTGATGGCCTTGAGGTAGAAGCTGTTTAACAGTCTGATGGCCTTGAGATAGAAGCTGTTTAACAGTCTGATGGAGATAGAAGCTGTTTAACAGTCTGATGGAGATAGAAGCTGTTTAACAGTCTGATGGCCTTGAGATAGAAGCTGTTTAACAGTCTGATGGAGATAGAAGCTGTTTAACAGTCTGATGGCCTTGAGATAGAAGCTGTTTAACAGTCTGATGGCCTTGAGATAGAAGCTGTTTAACAGTCTGATGGCCTTGAGATAGAAGCTGTTTAACAGTCTGATGGCCTTGAGATAGAAGCTGTTTAACAGTCTGATGGCCTTGAGATAGAAGCTGTTTAACAGTCTGATGGAGATAGAAGCTGTTTAACAGTCTGATGGCCTTGAGATAGAAGCTGTTTAACAGTCTGATGGCCTTGAGATAGAAGCTGTTTAACAGTCTGATGGCCTTGAGATAGAAGCTGTTTAACAGTCTGATGGCCTTGAGATAGAAGCTGTTTAACAGTCTGATGGAGATAGAAGCTGTTTAACAGTCTGATGGCCTTGAGATAGAAGCTGTTTAACAGTCTGATGGCCTTGAGATAGAAGCTGTTTAACAGTCTGATGGAGATAGAAGCTGTTTAACAGTCTGATGGCCTTGAGATAGAAGCTGTTTAACAGTCTGATGGAGATAGAAGCTGTTTAACAGTCTGAGGGCCTTGAGATAGAAGCTGTTTAACAGTCTGATGGAGATAGAAGCTGTTTAACAGTCTGATGGCCTTGAGATAGAAGCTGTTTAACAGTCTGATGGAGATAGAAGCTGTTTAACAGTCTGATGGAGATAGAAGCTGTTTAACAGTCTGATCTAGAAGCTGATGGCCTTGAGATAGAAGCTGTTTAACAGTCTGATGGCCATGAGACTGTTTAACAGTCTGATGGCCTTGAGATAGAAGCTGTTTAACAGTCTGATGGAGATAGAAGCTGTTTAACAGTCTGATGGCCTTGAGATAGAAGCTGTTTAACAGTCTGATGGAGATAGAAGCTGTTTAACAGTCTGATGGCCTTGAGATAGAAGCTGTTTAACAGTCTGATGGCGATAGAAGCTGTTTAACAGTCTGATGGAGATAGAAGCTGTTTAACAGTCTGATGGCCTTAAGATAGAAGCTGTTTAACAGTCTCTCGGTCCCTGCTTTGATGCCCCTGTACCGACCTCGCCTTCTGGATGATAGAAGCTGTTTTTTCAGTCTCTCGGTCCCTGCTTTGATGCCCCTGTACCGACCTCGCCTTCTGGATGATAGAAGCTGTTTAACAGTCTCTCGGTCCCTGCTTTGATGCCCCTGTACCGACCTCGCCTTCTGGATGATAGAAGCTGTTTTTTCAGTCTCTCGGTCCCTGCTTTGATGCCCCTGTACCGACCTCGCCTTCTGGATGATAGAAGCTGTTTAACAGTCTCTCGGTCCCTGCTTTGATGCCCCTGTACCGACCTCGCCTTCTGGATGATAGAAGCTGTTTTTTCAGTCTCTCGGTCCCTGCTTTGATGCCCCTGTACCGACCTCGCCTCTCAAGACTTTGGTATCTTGATCATTTGCAGCTATTTAAGTCAATCAACAGCGTGAGATTGAGCCTATGGGGAAGAAAGTGAATTAGCACGGAATAGATTGAGCAATAAAGGCCTGTGGTCTTCTTAAATTAGATTGTTTTTTAATATGTGGAGCACAGCATCACGGAGGAGTTGAGAAGGAAGGGGACTCCCTCAAACTTGTATTCTATAGGCTGGGATCCACACTATGCAGCTGTTATTCTATAGGCTGGGATCCACACTATGCAGCTGTTATTCTATAGGCTGGGATCCACACTATGCAGCTGTTATTCTATAGGCTGGGATCCACACTATGCAGCTGTTATTCCATAGGCTGGGATCCACACTATGAAGCTGTTATTCTATAGGCTGGGATCCACACTATGCAGCTGTTATTCTATAGGCTGGGATCCACACTATGCAGCTGTTATTCTATAGGCTGGGATCCACACTATGCAGCTGTTATTCTATAGGCTGGGATCCACACTATGCAGCTGTTATTCTATAGGCTGGGATCCACACTATGCAGCTGTTATTCTATAGGCTGGGATCCACACTATGCAGCTGTTATTCTATAGGCTGGGATCCACACTATGCAGCTGTTATTCTATAGGCTGGGATCCACACTATGCAGCTGTTATTCTATAGGCTGGGATCCACACTATGCAGCTGTTATTCTATAGGCTGGGATCCACACTATGCAGCTGTTATTCTATAGGCTGGGATCCACACTATGCAGCTGTTATTCTATAGGCTGGGATCCACACTATGCAGCTGTTATTCTATAGGCTGGGATCCACACTATGCAGCTGTTATTCTATAGGCTGGGATCCACATGTCCACTGGTCCACACTATGCAGCTGTTGTTCTATAGGCTGGGATCCACACTATAACAGCTGTTGTTCTATAGGCTGGGATCCACACTATGCTCAGCTAATTGTCAAATCTATAGGCTGGGATCCACACTATGCAGCTGTTATTCTATAGGCTGGGATCCACACTATGCAGCTGTTGCAAGAGCACCGTTTTTCACAGGCGATGTCCACTGGTCACGATAGTGGGAAGTGTGCTTCAATGTAGTTATCAATAATAACAGTTAAATGATAGATCAGCAGTGTGATTCACATCAATGCTCAATAATAAGTCAAATCAAATGATCAAATCAAATATATACACATGGTACCAGTACTGAGGTAATAACTAGGCTATATACACATGGTACCAGTACTGAGGTAATAACTAGGCTATGTACACATGGTACCAGTACTGAGGTAATAACTAGGCTATGTACACATGGTACCAGTACTGAGGTAATAACTAGGCTATATACACATGGTACCAGTACTGAGGTAATAACTAGGCTATATACACATGGTACCAGTAGGTAATAACTAGGCTATATACACATGGTACCAGTACTGAGGTAATAACTAGGCTATGTACACATGGTACCAGTACTGAGGTAATAACTAGGCTATATACACATGGTACCAGTACTGAGGTAATAACTAGGCTATATACACATGGTACCAGTACTGAGGTAATAACTAGGCTATATACACATGGTACCAGTACTGAGGTAATAACTAGGCTATGTACACATGGTATACACACATGGTATCAGTACTGAGGTAATAACTAGACTATGTTCACATGGTACCAGTACTGAGGTAATAACTAGGCTATGTACACATGGTACCAGTACTGAGGTAATAACTAGACTATGTACACATGGTACCAGTACTGAGGTAATAACTAGACTATGTACACATGGTACCAGTACTGAGGTAATAACTAGGCTATATACACATGGTACCAGTACTGAGGTAATAACTAGGCTATGTACACATGGTACCAGTACTGAGGTAATAACTAGGCTATGTACACATGGTACCAGTACTGAGGTAATAACTAGACTATGTACACATGGTACCAGTACTGAGGTAATAACTAGGCTATGTACACATGGTACCAGTACTGAGGTAATAACTAGACTATGTACACATGGTACCAGTACTGAGGTAATAACTAGGCTATGTACACATGGTACCAGTACTGAGGTAATAACTAGGCTATGTACACATGGTACCAGTACTGAGGTAATAACTAGGCTATATACACATGGTACCAGTACTGAGGTAATAACTAGGCTATGTACACATGGTACCAGTACTGAGGTAATAACTAGGCTATGTACACATGGTACCAGTACTGAGGTAATAACTAGGCTATGTACACATGGTACCAGTACTGAGGTAATAACTAGGCTATATACACATGGTACCAGTACTGAGGTAATAACTAGGCTATATACACATGGTACCAGTACTGAGGTAATAACTAGGCTATATACACATGGTACCAGTACTGAGGTAATAACTAGGCTATATACACATGGTACCAGTACTGAGGTAATAACTAGGCTATGTACATGGTACCAGTACTGAGGTAATAACTTGGCTATGTACATGGTACCAGTACTGAGGTAATAACTTGGCTATGTACATGGTACCAGTACTGAGGTAATAACTTGGCTATGTACATGGTACCAGTACTGAGGTAATAACTTGGCTATGTACATGGTACCAGTACTGAGGTAATAACTTGGCTATGTACATGGTACCAGTACTGAGGTAATAACTTGGCTATGTACATGGTACCAGTACTGAGGTAATAACTTGGCTATGTACACATGGTACCAGTACTGAGGTAATAACTTGGCTATGTACACATGGTACCAGTACTGAGGTAATAACTTGGCTATGTACACATGGTACCAGTACTGAGGTAATAACTTGGCTATGTACACATGGTACCAGTACTGAGTTAATAACTAGGCTATATACACATGGTACCAGTACTGAGGTAATAACTAGACTATGTACACATGGTACCAGTACTGAGGTAATAACTAGGCTATATACACATGGTACCAGTACTGAGGTAATAACTAGGCTATATACACATGGTACCAGTACTGAGGTAATAACTAGACTATGTACACATGGTACCAGTACTGAGGTAATAACTAGGCTATATACACATGGTACCAGTACTGAGTTAATAACTAGGCTATACACACATGGTACCAGTACTGAGTTAATAACTAGGCTATATACACATGGTACCAGTACTGAGGTAATAACTAGGCTATGTACACATGGTACCAGTACTGAGGTAATAACTTGGCTATGTACACATGGTACCAGTACTGAGGTAATAACTAGGCTATATACACATGGTACCAGTACTGAGGTAATAACTAGGCTATATACACATGGTACCAGTACTGAGGTAATAACTAGGCTATGTACACATGGTACCAGTACTGAGGTAATAACTAGGCTATATACACATGGTACCAGTACTGAGGTAATAACTAGGCTATATACACATGGTACCAGTACTGAGGTAATAACTAGGCTATATACACATGGTACCAGTACTGAGGTAATAACTAGGCTATATACACATGGTACCAGTACTGAGTGGATGTGCAGCAGTACGAGGTAGTTTGAGGTAGATATGTACATATAACTAGGAATAAAATGACAGATAGTAAACAGTAGCAACGGCGTATGTGACGAGTATAAAGAGTGCAGAAAGTGTCAATGCAGAAAGACCGGGTGGTTATTGATTAACTATTGAACTATTGATCAGTCTTATGGCTTGGGGGTAGAAGCTGTTCGGGGTCCTGTTGGTTTCTATACTTGGTGCGTCGTATGCCACGTGCCCTGCGGTATCAGAGAGAACAGTCTATGACTTGGGTGGCTGGATGCCAAGCAGTTGCCGTACCAGGCGGTGATGAAGTCATGAGGTTCTCGATGGTGCAGCTGTATCACTTTCTGAGAATCGGAGGGCCCTCAGGCTCCCGAGGCGAAAGAGCTGTCCTCTTCACAACTGTGTTGGTGTGTGTGAACCATGATAGATCCTTAGTGATGTGAACACCAAGGAACTTGAAGCTCTCGGCCTTTCAGTCCACAATCATCTCAGGACAGCGGAGTCAATCACCACCTTCCGGAGACACCTGAAACCCCACCTCTTTAAGGAATACCTAGGATAGGATAAAGTAATCCTTCTCACCCCCCCCCCCTTAAAAGATTTAGATGCACTATTGTAAAGTGGCTGTTCCACTGGATGTCGTAAGGTGAATGCACCAATTTGTAAGTCGCTCTGGATAAGAGCGTCTGCTAAATGACTTAAATGTAATGTAAATGTTTGTCTTGCTCACGTTGAGGGAGAGGTTGTTGTCCTGGCACCACACTGCATCTCCTCGTCGTCGGTGATCAGGCCTACCACTGTTGTGTCATCAGCAAACTTGATGATGGTGTTGGAGTTGTGCTTGGCCACGCAGTCGTGGGTGAACAGGGAGTGCAGGTTGTTGAGGGTCAGTGTGGCGGATGTGTCGTTGATTACCCTCATTACCTGGGGGCGACTCGTCAGGAAGTCCAGGATCCAGTTGCAGAGGGAGCTCCTTCGCTTTGTGATGAACTTGGAGTGCATGAACTGTGCTGTAGTTAATGAACAGCATTCTCACATAGGTGTTCCTTTTGTCCAGGTGGGGAAAAAGCCAATGTGGAGTGCAATAGAGATTGCGTCATCTGTGGATCTGTTGGGGTGGTATGGAAATTGGAGTGGGTCTAGGGTTTCTGGGATAATGGTGTGGATGTGAGCCATGACCAGCCTTTTAAAGCATTTCATGGCTACAGATGTGAGTGCTACGAGGCATTTAGACAGGTTACCTTAGCGTTCTTGGACACAGGGGGGGTCTAGATTTAGATTATGGCGACAGCATAGTCTTACTGCGATCCGACACGTAAAAAAAGACATGACAAAATAATCAAGATGAGATTAAACTAGAGCCTGCGGGACAAAGCCAAGCATCTCTTTATCACAGATTTATACATTTATACAACCATTGAATCTATATGTTAACAATCTAAGGTAATGCCAGTTTAGACTCCTCCACTTGCACAACCCCCACATCCTTCATTACCAGATTCAGCTGAAGTCTAAAACTTAGGAAATTGTTTGTAACAAATACAATGCTGTTAGATTTAGAGATGTTCAGGACCAGTTTCTTACTGGTCACCAATTCTAAATGGATTGCAACAGTTTATTACAGGTTTCAGTGACTTCATTAGCTATGGTTGCTGATGCGTGTATGGTTGAATCATGAGCATACATAGACACACAGATTTAGTTTAATGCCAGTGGCAGGTCATTGGTAAAAATAGAAAAGAGTAGAGGGCCAAGAGAGCTGCCCTGCGGTACACCACACTTTACATGTTTAACATTAGAGAAGGTTCCATTAAAGAAACCCTTATTTGTTCTATTAGACCTGCAGTTCCCAAACTAGGGTTCGTGACCTCATGTGGGGTCACCTGATAAAAATGGGGTTGCAGGAGAATTTCTCAAATCCTGAAATATATACAGTTAAAGTCAACAGTTTGGACACACCTACTCATTCAAGGGTTTTTATTTATTTGTACTATTCTACACTATAGAATAATAGTGAAGACATCAAAACTATGAAATAACACATAGAACCATGTAGTAACCAAAAAAAGTGTTAAACAAATCAAAATATATTTTATATTTGAGATTCTTCAAAGTAGCCACCCTTTGCCTTGATGACAGCGTTGCACACTCTAGGCATTCTCTCAACCAGCTTAACCTGTAATGCTTTTCCAACAGTCTTGATGGAGTTCCCACATATGCTGAGCACCTGTTGGCTGCTTTTTCTTCAATCTGCAGTCCAAATCATCTCAAACAACTCAATTATGTTGAGGTCGGGTGATTGTTGAAGCCAGGTAATCCAATGCATCACTCCCATCTTGCTCAAGTAGCCCTTACATAGCCAGGAGGTGTGTTGGGTCATTGTCCTCTTCAAAAACAAATGATTGTCCAACTAAGAGCAAACCAGATGGGTTGGCGTATCACAGCAGAATGCTTTGGTAGCCTTGCTGGTTCAGTGTGCCTTGAATTCTAAACAAATCCCAGTGTCACCAGCAAAGCACCCCCACACCATCACACCTCCTCCTCCATGTTTCATGGTGGGAACCACAGATAGGTAGATCATTCGTTCACCTTCTCTGCGTCTCACAAAGACAATTTCTAAGGCTGGTAAACTCTAATGGTAACTCTAATGAACTTATCCTCTGCAGCAGAGGTAACTCTGAGTCTTCCTTTCCTGTGGTGGTCCTGATGAAAGACAGTCTCATCATAGGTCTTGATGGTTTTTGCGACTGCACTTGAAGGAACTGTCAAAGTTCTTGAGATTTTCTAGATTGACAGACCTTCATGTCTTAAAGTAATAATGGACTGTTGTTTATCTTTGCTTATTTGAGTTGTTCTTGCCATAATACGGACTTGGTCTTTTACCAAATAGGGCTATCTTCTGTATACCACCCCTACCTTGTCACAACACAACTGATTGGCTCAAACGCATTAAGAAGGAAAGAAGGAAAGAAATTCCACAAATAATCTTTTAACAAACCACACCTGTTAATAGCTTGTTTATATTTTGAAAATGCCAGAACTGTTACCTGGATTAAGCCATCCCCTATAAAAACAGGGCGGCAGGTAGCCTAGTGGTTAGAGTGGAGGGGCGGCAGGTAGCCTAGTGGTTAGAGTGGAGGGGCGGCAGGTAGCCTAGTGGTTAGAGTGGAGGGGCGGCAGGTAGCCTAGTGGTTAGAGTGGAGGGGCGGCAGGTAGTCTAGTGGTTAGAGTGTAGAGGAGGTAGGTAGTCTAGTGGTTAGAGTGGAGGGGCGGCAGGGTAGGGTAGCCTAGTGGTTAGAGTGTAGAGGAGGTAGGTAGTCTAGTGGTTAGAGTGGAGGGGCGGCAGGGTAGCCTAGTGGTTAGAGTGTAGAGGTGGCAGGGTAGCCTAGTGGTTAGAGTGTAGAGGTGGCAGGGTAGCCTAGTGGTTAGAGTGGAGGGGCGGCAGGGTAGCCTAGTGGTTAGAGTGTAGGTGGCAGGGTAGCCTAGTGGTAGCCTAGTGGTTAGAGGTGGCAGGGTAGCCTAGTGGTTAGAGTGTAGGGGCGGCAGGTAGCCTAGTGGTTAGAGTGGAGGGGCGGCAGGTAGCCTAGTGGTTAGAGTGTAGGGGCGGCAGGTAGCCTAGTGGTTAGAATGTAGGGGCGGCAGGTAGCCTAGTGGTTAGAGTGTAGGGGCGGCAGGGTAGCCTAGTGGTTAGAGTGTAGGGGCGGCAGGTAGCCTCGTGGTTCGAGCGTTGGCGGATCAAATCCCTGAGCTGACAAGGTAAAACTGTCGTTCTGCCACTGAACAAGACAGTTAACCCACTGTTCCTTGGCCGTCATTATAAATAAGAATTTGTTCTTAACTGACTTGCCTAGTTAAATACAATTTTAAAAATACAGACGCTAAATAACATATTTAATACATTAGTTTCATCTACACTAGCCTAACCAAAAAGGGGGTAGCCTATAGTCAGGGCTCAATATCCTCATTAAAGTTATCCCATGTTTGCTGTTGTTGAGATATGAGAGCAATCTAATCAGACTTCCCTCTACCTATTTATGCCACAATACGCGTGTTCAAAGGAGGGTCCTAGTAATGATGAGTTCATTATCATTGGATCCAAGCCTCCAAACAGTTCCAGAAGCTGCCAGAAGAGGAAGCAGAAGCAGCTGTTCCACCTTTATCTCTCAGTACATCTAACGGTCTTGTTGATGGTATCACGTTAACTTATATACTATAGTAACGTATATACTATAGTAACTTATACTATAATAACATAAATACTATAATAACATATACTATATTTACTTATATACTATAATAACGTATATACTATAGTAACGTATATACTATAGTAACTTATACTATAATAACATAAATACTATAATAACATAATTACTATAATAACATAGACTAAATTAACTTATATACTATAATAACATAACTATGATAGCAATAAATTACATCTGTTATAATTTAAATATAATAGCATATATACTTTAATAACTTATATACCATTATAACAGATACTATAGTAACTTATACTATAATAACATAAATACTATATTAACGTATGTACTATAATAACATAACTATTATAACATATACTGTAATAACGTACATACTATTATAACTTAAATAAAATATAACTTAAATAAACTTAAATAAAAAATAATAACTAAAATAACATATACTATAATAACATAAATATATATATATATAAAATAAAAAAATTATTTAAGGAAACATTTCTGTAATTTTTTGTTGACATAGTTGTTCAAAGTGTCTATTTCACCCTATTTGCATGTGTCCCCCTTTGTAAAAACAGTAGGGTTTCTGTTGTTGAATTAAATCAAACAAAATAATCTAAATCTTTTGCTTCTGTCACAGTTGCTTCCGCGTTGGCCCATCGCAGCCGGGGGGCACGGGGCTAACGGTCTCAATGGCGCCCTAGTCCTATGGGTCCTGGTCAAAAGCAGTGCACTATAAAGGGAATATGGCGCCATTTGGGAGACCTGCAGGCCGAGACTTGACTGGCATTCCCGAGGCGTCTCCTGGCAACCTCGGTCTCCTGACTCAACTGTTTTTGCCCCTATGCTCCCCAACGAGTGATGGGCATTCAGAGTATTTTTGGTTAGTCGGCTCAATTGACTCGGTTCACGTAAAGTAGCCGGCTCATTTGGCTCCCAAACCGTTCTATGTTCAAAATGCTCAAAAATGGACCAACCATAGCAAAATTGCAAATCTCCAATATAAAGACCAAAAGTTAGACTACCATTATGTCAGATGGCCAGCAAAACATTTTTTTTTACGCACTGAAAAATCAGCGTGCACCAGATTGACACGCTCTCCCGCTATGTGTTGCTTCTACAGTGAGGATTCACTCTCTTTACATAATTATTTGGTCGTTTATCTGCAGAAAAACGTTGTTTTGAGCTTCAAAAGCAGTAGCAGTATGCAAATAAGCGAGACAAATGAACGGCTCTTTCACCGATGAGATTCGGTTCCCGACGTTGAACAAAAAGATTCATTCAAAAAGAGCCGTTCGCTCGTGAACGACCCATCACTATCCCCTACATTTAAACAAGTGGACTGAATTTGGACTGAAATAACTGTTACTTATATCACTGATAGCGGGTGTACGCAAGCCGCTCTAAATGAATTGCCTTTAATCAGGGATGGACTGGATTTAATCCGATCGCGCAATAGGTTACGAGAACGATCCAGGTAAATGTGCGCCATGTATGCGTCTGATTTAGTTTGGTAATAGGGGATTCCGACACTGCTTTACATTCTATTACATTCAGGCCTACACAAGAGAAAAATACTTGAGCATGATGTATTTTAGCCGTAGAAAAAGCTATATGGCGATAGAACAGCGCAACATTTAACATTATTGGTTTATCCAGTGAATTGGAATATCACATTGCGCATTTCAATACATGTATCATCTTCAATCTCTGAAGTCATTCAGTCATGATATACTACTGCGTAACGCAGCACAGTGCTGTAGGGTCAATCAAAAAAAAACATTTTTATAAAGGGTTTCTCCCCGGAAAATGAAATGCCAGAAACTGCCATAAGAATTAAGACACGGTTGAAATATTAACTCGGACTGCATGCGTAGCCTAATGTCTGGCCTTTTCTCACGGTAGCTCTAATGACGGGTAAAAGCTTTGTAGATACAGTTTACATATTCAGAACGGGCTTCGATCTTACTGCAATGTTATTGCAAAAGAGGACACAGCCTAATGTAAATATAGAGGGCACAGTGCACGCATTGTTTCCTATTTATTTAGCGCACATTATTTTATCACAGTTCCTTGTTGATCAATATAATATCTCTATAGCCTTCTGTATGATCAATAGTGATATTTTGTGTGTGTGTGTGAGAGAGAGAGAGAGAGAGAGAGAGAGAGAGAGAGAGAGAGAGAGAGAGAGAGAGAGAGAGAGAGAGAGAGAGAGAGAGAGAGAGAGAGAGAGAGAGAGAGAGAGAGAGAGAGAGAGAGAGAGAGAGAGAGAGAGAGAGAGAGAGAGAGAGAGAGAGAGAGAGAGAGAGAGAGAGAGAGAGAGAATATGTTTTATGAACAACAGTTTCAGTCGAGACATTCCATGCAGCAGGTAGTCATGACTACCAGAGTGAAAATTAACAGTTCAGCAGTATCCTAATTATGAACAAGTTTTTTTGTCTACAAAAGAGTCAGATCTGAACTGAATCACCACCCACTAAATGTCATGTTACTGAACTGAATCAACAAACACTAAATGTCATGTTACTGAACCACCAAACACTAAATGTCATGTTACTGAACCACCAAACACTAAATGTCATGTTACTGAACTGAATCACCAAACACTAAATGTCATGTTACTGAACTGAATCACCAAACACTAAATGTCATGTTACTGGACTGAATCACCAAACACTGAACAGAGTGCCCCATGGTGACGGTGGGGTTATGGTATGGGCAGGCATAAGCTACGGACAACGAACATAATTGCATTTTATCAATGGCAATTTTAATACACAGAGTTACTGTGACGAGATCCTGAGGCCCATTGTTGTGCCATTCATCTACCTTCATCACCTCATGATAATGCACGGCCCCAATTCCTGGAAGCTGAAAATGTCCCAGTTCTTCCATGACCTGCATACTCACCAGACATGTCACCCATTGAGCATGTTTGGGATGCTCTGGATCGACATGTACGACAGCGTGTTCCAGTTCCCGCCAGTATCCAGCAACTTCTCACAGCCATTGAAGAGCAGTGGGACAACATTCCACAGGACACAATCAACAGCCTGATCAACTCTATGTGAAGGAGACGTGTCGCGCTGCATGAGGCAAATGGTGGAACCAGATACTGACTGGTTCTCTGATCCACACCAGATACTGACTGGTTTTCTGATCCACACCAGATACTGACTGGTTTTCTGATCCACACCAGATACTGACTGGTTCTCTGATCCACACCAGATACTGACTGGTTTTCTGATCCACACCAGATACTGACTGGTTTTCTGATCCACACCAGATACTGACTGGTTTTCTGATCCACACCAGATACTGACTGGTTTTCTGATCCACACCAGATACTGACTGGTTTTCTGATCCACACCAGATACTGACTGGTTTTCTGATCCACACCAGATACTGACTGGTTTTCTGATCCACACCAGATACTGACTGGTTTTCTGATCCACACCAGATACTGACTGGTTCTCTGATCTAAAAATCACGTGAAATAGGGACTAATGCATTTATTTACATTGACTAATATCCATATATGAAATGTAACTCAGTAAAATATTTTTAAAATCGTTTATATATTGCGTTTTATATTTTGTTCAGTGTAGTAAGACGAGAGAGAAGAGAGGTGTGTTTGGCAGGACTGCTGATCTCCCTAAGATCATTGATTGGTCGATGCGTATTAATTGGTCGATGCGTATTAATTGGTCGATGCGTATTAATTGGTCGATGCGTATTAATTGGTCGATGCGTATTAATTGAGGTTGGGGTCGGAGAGAGATTAGGTCTGGGGCATGTATCAACCGTCTCAGAGTAGGAGTGCTGACATAGGATGACATTTCTACCACATTGTTGAATACTTGTTTCTGATTGGTTTGAAAGGCATGCTGGGTTGTGCTTTATTTATCTGTAATGCACGGCAACAACCAACAGCTATGAAGAAGGTTCCCAAACCCAAACCATATCGGTAGTTAGTTCTATTTGTTATACAACAAAAACATTTCCTCGGGGACCTCCATCTTGTTCAAAGGATTTGATTTGATCCAGAGCTAAACACACATGATTCAACATGAATCAGAATGGATTCAACATGAATCAGGATGGATTCAACATGAATCAGAATGGTTTCAACATGAATCAGGATGGATTCAACATGAATCAGGATGGATTCAACATGAATCAGAATGGATGGATTCAACATTAATCAGAATGGATGGATTCAACATGAATCAGAATGGATGGATTCAACATGAATCAGAATGGATGGATTCGATATGAATCAGAATGGATTCAACATGAATCAGAATGGATGGATTCAACATGAATCAGAATGGATGGATTCGATATGAATCAGAATGGATTCAACATGAATCAGAATGGATTCAACATGAATCAGAATGGATTCAACATGAATCAGAATGGATTCAACATGAATCAGAATGGTTTCAACATGAATCAGGATGGATTCAACATGAATCAGAATGGTTTCAACATGAATCAGAATGGTTTCAACATGAATCAGAATGGATGCAACATGAATCAGGATGGATTCAACATGAATCAGAATGGTTTCAACATGAATCAGAATGGATTCAACATGAATCAGAATGGTTTCAACATGAATCAGAATGGATTCAACATGAATCAGAATGGTTTCAACATGAATCAGAATGGATTCAACACGAATCAGGATGGATTCAACATGAATCAGAATGGTTTCAACATGAATCAGAATGGATGGATTCGATATGAATCAGAATGGATTCAACATGAATCAGAATGGATTCAACATGAATCAGAATGGATTCAACATGAATCAGAATGGATTCAACATGAATCAGAATGGTTTCAACATGAATCAGGATGGTTTCAACATGAATCAGGATGGATTCAACATGAATTAGAATGGTTTCAACATGAATCAGGATGGATTCAACATGAATTAGAATGGTTTCAACATGAATCAGGATGGTTTCAACATGAATCAGGATGGTTTCAACATGAATCAGAATGGTTTCAACATGAATCAGGATGGATTCAACATGAATCAGAATGGTTTCAACATGAATCAGAATGGTTTCAACATGAATCAGAATGGATGGATTCGATATGAATCAGAATGGATTCAACATGAATCAGAATGGATTCAACATGAATCAGAATGGATTCAACATGAATCAGGATGGATTCAACATGAATCAGAATGGTTTCAACATGAATCAGGATGGTTTCAACATGAATCAGGATGGATTCAACATGAATCAGAATGGTTTCAACATGAATCAGAATGGATGGATTTGATATGAATCAGAATGGATTCAACATGAATCAGAATGGATTCAACATGAATCAGAATGGATTCAACATGAATTAGAATGGATTCAACATGAATCAGAATGGATGGATTCAACATGAATCAGAATGGATGGATTCAACATGAATCAGAATGGTTTCAACATGAATCAGAATGGATTCAACATGAATCAGAATGGATTCAACATGAATCAGAATGGTTTCATGAACATGAATCAGAATGGATTCAACATGAATCAGAATGGATGGATTCAACATGAATCAGAATGGATGGATTCAACATGAATCAGAATGGATGGATTCAACATGAATCAGAATGGATGGATTCAACATGAATCAGAATGGATGGATTCAACATGAATCAGAATGGATGGATTCAACATGAATCAGAATGGATGGATTCAACATGAATCAGAATGGATGGATTCAACATTAATCAGAATTGATTCAACATGTTAATTCATTATGAATGAGTTCATTGTGAAGCCATTGCAAAGATGACTTGACAACCCCTGCATTCTAATCAAATCAAACTTTATTTATACAGAACATTTCAGACATGGAACACAGCACAATGTGCTTCCCAGGAAAAAACTATGAAAATATGAAGTGAAATATTTACTACACAGCATGAGGATAAAAAATGAATTATATGATCCATTATGACAACTGTCTTAGTTACTATGGATTTGAATGTAGATGTACATTATGTGTGAAAGGCAGGTCAGTGATCAATGACCTGATAGAAATGAAACCAAGGGCAGGTTTAATGTCAGACAGTACCTGTATACTGTACGGCTGCATTCCAAACGGTTCCCTGTTACCTGTATACTGTATGGCTGCATTCCAAACGGTTTCCTGTTACCTGTATACTGTACGGCTGCATTCCAAACGGTTCCCTGTTACCTGTATACTGTACAGCTGCATTCCAAACGGTTTCCTGTTACCTATATACTGTACGGCTGCGTTCCAAACGGTTCCCTGTTACCTGTATACTGTACGGCTGCATTCCAAACGGTTTCCCTGTATACTGTACGGCTGCATTCCAAACGGTTTCCCTGTATACTGTACGGCTGCATTCCAAACGGTTTCCTGTTACCTATATACTGTACGGCTGCATTCCAAACGGTTTCCTGTTACCTGTATACTGTACGGCTGCGTTCCAAACGGTTCCCTGTATACTGTACGGCTGCGTTCCAAACAGTACTGCTGCATTCCAAACGGTACTCCTGCATTCCAAACGGTTCCCTGTTACCTTCATAGTGCACCACGTATGACTAGGGAATAGTAGGGCTCAATTTGGGACACAGAAGCCTGTATAAAACTCCCACGTCAACAGACAGTGGGAACTAAGGCTGAGCTGAATCATTTTAGTCAAGTCATTTCTGATTTGCTCAGACCAGAGAAGCTTCAATCTGCTTTACTCAGCAAGTGTGAGGGGGGGGGACATTATATTTGACATCATTGTTTTCTCTGTTCGTGTCTTTGATTCGTAGACACAAGAGGACGTCTCATCCTCATCCCAGACTGGAAACACCAAGGATACACAGAGGAAGCTTTGAAGCGGGAGCTCTAAATGAAGGAGGCTTTTTTCAAAATGACTTAAATCCTAATCTGGATTACCTCTGTCTTTGTGCTGTCCTCATAGAGAAACCATCAGAGCCAGTCAGAATGGTGACGCATCACACCCACAGAGAATGGTCTATTACATTGAATTAAACCACAACACAAAGGGCCACAACCACCATTTTACAGTGTAGAGCTACAACAATCTAGAACACAGGTAGAACAAAGAATTGTTCTAATCTATTTTCACAAGATCTACAACCACCCGCTCACAAACACAAGTCAGAGCGACGGAGGCCCCGGTGAAGAGTACATCATACTGCGACCAACTTCTCTTGACTACGACCACTAGTTTGATTCTGGTAGCCAGGTGTGGTTCTTATTCCCGGTGTTGTCATGGAAGCAGGCTCCACCCCTAGGATCAAGGTGTATAGTGCCTGGGACCAGGTGGAGGAGACAGACCAGGTGAGAAACAATCTGTCCCTCATGACCACACCCGGTATGCTGCCAAAAGAGAATGGGCCTCCCATCTGTGCCTGGTTTCTCTCTAGGTTTCTTCCTTTTAGGGAGTTTTTCCTTAGCCTCGCGAGCCACACTGATCTTCTAGGGAGTTCTTCCCCAATAGTCTCGCGAGCCACACTGATCTGCTAGGGAGTTTTTCCCCAATAGTCTCGCGAGCCACACTGATCTGCTAGGGAGTTCTTCCCCAATAGTCTCGCGAGCCACACTGATCTGCTAGGGAGTTTTTCCCCAATAGTCTCGCGAGCCACACTGATCTTCTAGGGAGTTTTTCCCCAATAGTCTCGCGAGCCACACTGATCTGCTAGGGAGTTTTTCCCCAATAGTCTCGCGAGCCACACTGATCTGCTAGGGAGTTTTTCCCCAATAGTCTCGCGAGCCACACTGATCTGCTAGGGAGTTTTTCCCCAATAGTCTCGCGAGCCACACTGATCTGCTAGGGAGTTTTTCCCCCAATAGTCTCGCGAGCCACACTGATCTGCTAGGGAGTTTTTCCCCAATAGTCTCGCGAGCCACACTGATCTGCTAGGGAGTTTTTCCCCCAATAGTCTCGCGAGCCACACTGATCTGCTAGGGAGTTTTTCCCCAATAGTCTCGCGAGCCACACTGATCTGCTAGGGAGTTTTTCCCCAATAGTCTCGCGAGCCACACTGATCTGCTAGGGAGTTTTTCCCCAATAGTCTCGCGAGCCACACTGATCTGCTAGGGAGTTTTTCCCCAATAGTCTCGCGAGCCACACTGATCTGCTAGGGAGTTTTTCCCCCAATAGCCTCGCGAGCCACACTGATCTTGCGAGCTTCATAGATGCAACACATATTTATGTCCGCTCGCGATATTAGTGTGGCTCGCGAGGCTAGATTCTCCGACATGTGCTTCTACTTTGGGGTTTAGGCCGGGTTACTGTAAAGCACCATTTTCTGTATTAAAAACAGGCTTAATAATTTGTTTGATTGATTGACCAGGTGGAGGAGGAGGAGGAGGAGAAGGAGGAGGGTTCGGCTTCAGAAAACCATATGATGAACCTCAAGGCCCTGGCGCAGAAGCTGAGGCTGGAAACACAGAGGCTGTCCTACCTCGAGTGGAAGGCCCGTTTAGAGGCCCATAGCACCAAAACCCTGATTGTACCACAGCAGAGCACCAGGGACTTAGTGGAGCCAGAAGAGCAATGGGTAGTGCCCCAGAGTGAGGGCAGGTCAGACAGTGAGAGCACCAAATCTCTGGCTGAACCACAGCTACAGCAGGAGCTCCACGCAGAGCAACAAGAGGAGCAGGAGAAGGCCAAACGACAACCGGGGGAGCCCAGAGAGAGCCTCCTGACCTCAGGTTTGACCTGGCAGCGCAGCCTGCCCTCTGGAGTGCCGAGGAGACTTAAGAACATCGATGAGGCTGTGGGGTGGCTCAGGAAAGAACTGGTGAGAGCAACAGAAGTATTGGTGACTGTTTCTTGGTTCAGTGCTGTATCTCCAATACAACTGAATTCAAGTGAGAGGGGCTTCCTGTCAATGTTAGGAAGAGGGGCTTCCTGTCAATGTTAGGGAGAGGGGCTTCCTGCCAATGCTAGGGAGAGGGCTTCCTGTCAATGCTAGGGAGAGGGGCTTCCTGTCAATGCTAGGGAGAGGGCTTCCTGTCAATGTTAGGAAGAGGGGCTTCCTGTCAATGCTAGGGAGAGGGGCTTCCTGTCAATGCTAGGGAGAGGTGCTTCCTGCCAATGCTAGGGAGAGGGCTTCCTGTCAATGCTAGGGAGAGGGGCTTCCTGCCAATGCTAGGGAGAGGGCTTCCTGCCAATGCTAGGGAGGGGCTTCCTGCCAATGCTAGGGAGAGGGGCTTCCTGCCAATGCTAGGGAGAGGGCTTCCTGTCAATGCCCTCTGTTGGTAAGGCCAGACTACACCCTCTGTTGGTAAGGCCAGACTACACCCTCTGTTGTTAAGGCCAGACTACACCCTCTGTTGTTAAGGCCAGACTACACCATCTGTTGTTAAGGCCAGACTACACCCTCTGTTGGTAAGGCCAGACTACACCCTCTGTTGGTAAAACCAGACTACACCCTCTGTTGGTAAGGCCAGACTACAGCTCGGGCTGTTGCGGTGACCATATTACCAACACACTGGCATTAACATCTACTGTCAACATTAGAAACAAACTATTCAATCCGATCACACCTGAAACCCCAGGGTTGTCTGTCTGTCTCCCCCAGGACCAGTATGACCAGTCGTCCAGTCCATTAGAAACAAACTATTCAATCCGATCACACCTGAAACCCCAGGGTTGTCTGTCTGTCTCCCCCAGGACCAGTCGTCCAGTCCATTAGAAACAAACTATTCAATGACCAGTCGTCCCCAGGACCAGTCCATTAGAAACAAACTATTCAATCCGATCACACCTGAAACCCCAGGGTTGTCTGTCTGTCTCCCCCAGGACCAGTATGACCAGTCGTCCAGTCCATTAGAAACAAACTATTCAATCCGATCACACCTGAAACCCCAGGGTTGTCTGTCTGTCTCCCCCAGGACCAGTATGACCAGTCGTCCAGTCCATTAGAAACAAACTATTCAATCCGATCACACCTGAAACCCCAGGGTTGTCTGTCTGTCTCCCCCAGGACCAGTATGACCAGTCGTCCAGTCCATTAGAAACAAACTATTCAATCCGATCACACCTGAAACCCCAGGGTTGTCTGTCTGTCTCCCCAGGACCAGTATGACCAGTCGTCCAGTCCATTAGAAACAAACTATTCAATCCGATCACACCTGAAACCCCAGGGTTGTCTGTCTGTCTCCCCAGGACCAGTATGACCAGTCGTCCAGTCCATTAGAAACAAACTATTCAATCCGATCACACCTGAAACCCCAGGGTTGTCTGTCTGTCTCCCCCAGGACCAGTATGACCAGTCGTCCAGTCCATTAGAAACAAACTATTCAATCCGATCACACCTGAAACCCCAGGGTTGTCTGTCTGTCTCCCCAGTTGTCCAGTCCATTAGAAACAAACTATTCAATCCGATCACACCTGAAACCCCAGGGTTGTCTGTCTCTCCCCAGGACCCAGTCCATTAGAAACAAACTATTCAATCCGATACCTGACCAGGGTTGTCTGTCTGTCTCCCCAGGACCAGTATGACCAGTCCATTAGAAACAAACTATTCAATCCGATCACACCTGAAACCCCAGGGTTGTCTGTCTGTCTCCCCAGGACCAGTATGACCAGTGACCGTCCAGTCCATTAGAAACAAACTATTCAATCCGATCACACCTGAAACCCCAGGGTTGTCTGTCTGTCTCCCCCAGGACCAGTATGACCAGTCGTCCAGTCCATTAGAAACAAACTATTCAATCCGATCACACCTTTTAAAGGTAATGTTCCTACGTTCACTGAAACCCCAGGGTTGTCTGTCTGTCTCCCCCAGGACCAGTATGACCAGTCGTCCAGTCCATTAGAAACAAACTATTCAATCCGATCACACCTTTTAAAGGTAATGTTCCTACGTTCACAGAGACCGTATTCACGGTAAACTTTGCATCTGTCGGCTCAATCGGAAATGAACGTTACATGTCATTAGCATTACAATGCAGATCTTCCACGGTCGGATTTGAATCTATCCCTAAATCTCTATCCCCTCCCCCCCTCCAGAATGAAATGCCTCTCCAGGACCAGCAGTTGGCCCATCAGCTGATGCGTCTCCATAGCGACATCAACAAATTGAAGATCGAGCAGACGTGTCACCAGCACCGCCGCATGCTCAACGATGCCACCTACGGGCTGGAGGAGAGAGATGAGTTGAGCGACCTGCTCTTTGACTCCCCCGTCACCCCCGGGTTCGGACTCTCCACCCCGCTGAGACTCATAGGGGTCACCAAGATGAACATAAACTCTCGACGCTTTTCCCTCTGCTAGCTAGCGAGAGAGAGAGAGAGAGGGGGAGAGAGAGAGGGAGAGAGAGAGGGAGAGAGAGGAGCATGTAGTTTGTTTTCTATGTCAGTGGGAGGAGCATATAGTTTGTTTTCTATGTCAGTGGGAGGAGCATATAGTTTGTTTTCTATGTCAGTGGGAGGAGCATATAGTTTGTTTTCTATGTCAGTGGGAGGAGCATATAGTTTGTTTTCTATGTCAGTGGGAGGAGCATATCATTTGTTTTCTATGTCAGTGGGAGGAGCATATAGTTTGTTTACTATGTCAGTGGGAGGAGCATGTAGGTTGTTTACTATGTCAGTGGGAGGAGCATATCGTTTGTTTTCTATGTCAGTGGGAGGAGCATATAGTTTGTTTACTATGTCAGTGGGAGGAGCATATAGTTTGTTTACTATGTCAGTGGGAGGAGCATGTAGGTTGTTTACTATGTCAGTGGGAGGAGCATATAGATGGTTTCCAGAATGATGTAAATCCCCCCCAACAGAAGCAGCTACAAATCCTCCTCTTAACATTTACATTTAAGTCATTTAGCAGACGCTCTTATCCAGAGCGACTTACAAATTGGTAACATCAGCCTTAACAAGGCTTTTCCTGAAACTGAACCTGACTATTAGATATGATGGCACTTTTAAAACATTCTGATCCGGTCCTAGGCCGGGGTTCCACATTCTGATCCGGTCCTAGGCCGGGATTCCACATTCTGATCCGGTCCTAGGCCGGGATTCCACATTCTGATCCGGTCCTAGGCCGGGGTTCCACATTCTGATCCGGTCCTAGGCCGGGGTTCCACATTCTGATCCGGTCCTAGGCGGGGTTCCACATTCTGATCCGGTCCTAGGCCGGGGTTCCACATTCTGATCCGGTCCTAGGCCGGGGTTCATTCTGATCCGGTCCTAGGCCGGGGTTCCACATTCTGATCCGGTCCTAGGCCATTCTGATCCGGTCCTAGGCCGGGGTTCCACATTCTGATCCGGTCCTAGGCCGGGGTTCCACATTCTGATCCGGTCCTAGGCCGGGTTCCACATTCTGATCCGGTCCTAGGCCGGGGTTCCACATTCTGATCCGGTCCTAGGCCGGGGTTCCATTCTGATCCGGTCCTAGGCCGGGATTCTGATCCGGTCCTAGGCCGGGGTTCCACATTCTGATCCGGTCCTAGGCCGTTCCACATTCTGATCCGGTCCTAGGCCGGGGTTCCACATTCTGATCCGGTCCTAGGCCGGGGTTCCACATTCTGATCCGGTCCTAGGCCGGGGTTCCACATTCTGATCCGGTCCTAGGCCGGGATTCCACATTCTGATCCGGTCCTAGGCCGGGGTTCCACATTCTGATCCGGTCCTAGGCCGGGGTTCCACATTCTGATCCGGTCCTAGGCCGGGGTTCCACATTCTGATCCGGTCCTAGGCCGGGGTTCCACATTCTGATCCGGTCCTAGGCCGGGGTTCCACATTCTGATCCGGTCCTAGGCCGGGTTCCACATTCTGATAGGCCGGTCCTAGGCCGGGGTTCCACATTCTGATCCGGTCCTAGGCCGGGGTTCCACATTCTGATCCGGTCCTAGGCCGGGGTTCCACATTCTGATCCGGTTCCTAGGCTAGGGGTTCCACATTCTGATCCGGTCCTCCGGGGTTATTCTGGTCCTAGGCCGGGGTTCCACATTCTGATCCGGTCCTAGGCCGGGGTTCCACATTCTGATCCGGTCCTAGGCCGGGGTTCCACATTCTGACGGTCCTCCATTCTGATCCTAGGCCGGGGTTCCACATTCTGATCCGGTCCTAGATTCCACATTCTGATCCGGTCCTATCCGGTCCCGGGGTTCCACATTCTGATCCGGTCCTAGGCCGGGGTTCCACATTCTGATCCGGTCCTAGGCCGGGTTCCACATTCTGATCCGGTCCGGGGTTCCATTCATTCTGATCCGGTCCTAGGCCGGGGTTCCACATTCTGATCCGGTCCTAGGCCGGGGTTCCATTCTGATCCGGTCCTGATTCTGATCCGGTCCTAGGCCGGGTTCCACATTCTGATCCGGTCCTAGGCCGGGTTCCACATTCTGATCCGGTCCTAGGCCGGGGTTCCACATTCTGATCCGGTCCTAGGCCGGGGTTCCACATTCTGATCCGGTCCTAGGCCGGGGTTCCACATTCTGATCCGGTCCTAGGCCGGGGTTCCCATTCTGATCCGGTCCTAGGCCGGGGTTCATTCGGTCCTAGGCCGGGGTTCCACATTCTGATCCGGTCCTAGGCCGGGGTTCCACATTCTGATCCGGTCCTAGGCCGGGGTTCCACATTCTGATCCGGTCCTAGGCCGGGGTTCCACATTCTGATCCGGTCCTAGGCCGGGGTTCCACATTCTGATCCGGTCCTAGGCCGGGTTCATTCTGATCCGGTCCTAGGGGCCGGGGTTCCACATTCTGATCCGGTCCTAGTTCCACATTCTGATCCGGTCCTAGGCCGGGGTTCCACATTCTGATCCGGTCCTAGGCACATTCTGATCCGGTTCCACATTCTGATCCGGTCCTAGGCCGGGGTTCCACATTCTGATCCCGGTTCCTGATCCGGTCCTAGGGGTTCCACATTCTGATACGGTCCTAGGCCGGGGTTCCACATTCTGATCCGGTCCTAGGCCGGGGTTCCACATTCTGATCCGGTCCTAGGCCGGGGTTCCACATTCTGATCCGGTCCTAGGCCGGGGTTCCACATCCTGATCCGGCTTTAGGCCGGGATTTAATCAAACACGCACTGCGCTTGACTTTAAAAGCTCATTTTGACGCATGAGCCGACATCCACAGCGTTCGTCATGAATGCACTCTGCACACTTTGTGGAAATTGACTTCAGAAGGTGCATCGTCAGCAGTGCGTTTAGCACCAACCCCCCAGCCTTATAACTACACACCTCTAGCCGTTGTAGCCGTTATCTTCTGCTTCCAGCCCAATGACTGTAACCTTTTTCCCCTCCTGAAGTGAAATCTACATCTGTTCTACATCGTCTGTTCTGTTACATGTACAATAATGCCTTAATATTGTTTCTTACAAAAAAGTGTGTCTATTTAACATGGATAGTAACTAAATAATGACAATGAATAAAAGTAGTGATGCCTTCTGTTATATTTAAATTGTACTGTTATATATATAGACCAGGGGTGTCAAACATACAGCCTACAGGTGGTTTGAGTCAAAAAAATGTATACAAGTTTGAAATAAAAAAAATCAAAAATTACGGGGTGTGGGGGGGGGGGGGGACTCAATACACTTTAAAACGACTAAAACCAAATCAAAACAGAAATTATAATGGATCTACATCCAAAGTATGTCCCACTTGCTTATAGTCACCTAAATGAAAGCTAGACATTCGGGAGTATCGTAAAATCACAAAAAACGACGGATAGAGGAAATGTTTTGCAAATTTTGACGGCGAGGAAATATCACCAATTCTCAGTGCGGCCCTTCAGACCTCGTTGAAGATGCAGCCTCCGTGGCAAAGGAAGTTTGACACCCCTGATATAGACTATAAATAAAATATGGTAAGCAGTGTTGTGCTTCATGTAGGTGTTTATCTCTCAGTTGTTACTCTTGTGAATGGTTAACCGAGCCGTAGTCAGGTCTAGGAGTTCTTGGTACAGAAGATAGAAGAGATACTCAGAAGGTAGAAGAGATACTCAGAAGAGATACTCAGAAGGTAGAAGAGATACTCGGAAGGTAGAAGAGATACTCGGAAGGTAGAAGAGATACTCGGAAGGTAGAAGAGATACTCGGAAGGTAGAAGAGATACTCGGAAGGTATGAGAGATACTCGGAAGGTAGAAGAGTAGAAGAGATACTCAGAAGGTATGAGAGAGAAAGAAGATACTCGGAAGATAGAAGAGATACTCAGAAGGTAGAAGAGATACTCAGAAGGTAGAAGAGATACTCAGAAGGTAGAAGAGATACTCAGAAGGTAGAAGAGATACTCAGAAGGTAGAAGAGATACTCAGAAGGTAGAAGAGATACTCAGAAGGTAGAAGAGATACTCAGAAGGTAGAAGGGATACTCAGAAGGTAGAAGAGATACTCAGAAGGTATGAGAGATACTCAGAAGGTATGAGAGAGACTCAGAAGGTAGAAGAGATACTCAGAAGGTAGAAGAGATACTCAGAAGGTAGAAGAGATACTCAGTCAGAGGTGTAGATGACTAGACAGAACAGGCCCGAGGCTCCAGTATAACAGGCCATTGATCAGGAATGGGAATAACTAACAGGAATGAATGGGGCAGGGGGCTCACAGAATGGGAATAATTCATTTATCTCCAAGGAATCAGGGGGGTCCAAGGAATGGGAATAACTAACAGGTTAAGGGGGGCTCACCTCCAAGGAATGGGGGGCCTCACCTCCAAGGAATGGGAATAACTAACAGGTTAAGGGGGGGCTCACCTCCAAGGAATGGGAATAACTAACAGGTTAAGGGGGGGCTCACCTCCAAGGAATGGGAATAACTAACATGTTAAGGGGGGCTCACCTCCAAGGAATGGGAATAACTAACATGTTAAGGGGGGCTCACCTCCAAGGAATGGGAATAACTAACATGTTAAGGGGGGCTCACCTCCAAGGAATGGGAATAACTAACATGTTAAGGGGGGGGGCTCACCTCCAAGGAATGGGAATAACTAACATGTTAAGGGGGGCTCACCTCCAAGGAATGGGAATAACTAACATGTTAAGGGGGGGGGCTCACCTCCAAGGAATGGGAATAACTAACATGTTAAGGGGGCTCACCTCACCCAAGGAATGGGAATAACTAACATGTTAAGGGGGGCTCACCTCCAAGGAATGGGAATAACTAACATGTTAAGGGGGGGTCTCACCTCCAAGGAATGGGAATAACTAACATGTTAATGGGGGGGGGGCTCACCTCCAAGGAATGGGAATAACATGACATCAGTCCCACAGGGTCATTCTTGAGCTGCGGTAATATATATATATTTTTAAATAAATGTTTTTTTGTTGTTGAATGGATTATTGATATTTACCTTCATCCCCGTCACAGACAACAAGAATATGATTATAAAATATACTTGTTATAAAATCAACATGTTCCTAATGCCCAAATAAATACAATTATTAGATATATAAAATCTCATAAATTTTTGATTTTATTAAAACCCTGAAATAGACATATTGTGTGTGTCATTGGGCTCATCATTTTAAGTTAAAAAAACAAGCTTTCAATTCAGCATTGTAACATGAATCTAATCCTCTTGGGATTGTCCTTAACATTTCAGACTGAGCTCTGAAAACATCAAATTAATATTTATTAGTTTCTGCCATTTCATTGAACAAATATTGTCATGGTCATGTGACAGGGTCATGTGACAGGGTCATGTGACAGGGTCGAATACTGTAACGGCGTAGAAGAGACATATCGGCTTTCGTATAAACTAGTTTACTATCACAATTCCTCCAATATTTACCCCAAAACATTGCATTTCATTGTCTGCAACTATGTTAAAAGGACCTTAGATATATTTAGAATAATCTGGGTTTTATTAACCAAACTGCAGTAGATATCAAACCAAATGAAAACACATCAGGCATTATGGTAATTAATAAAATTCAACAGGGTTTCATCAGAAGAGTGTCGTCAAACTGAAGGAAACATTTTTCCAAGAGCATTTAGAACGCTAGAACAGCTGTAACTACATCACCGGTGTCACCATGACTACCCTTCTTCTGAAGGAAACATTTTTCCAAGAGCATTTAGAACGCTAGAACAGCTGTAACTACATCACCGGTGTCACCATGACTACCCTTCTTCTGAAGGAAACATTTTTCCAAGAGCATTTAGAACGCTAGAACAGCTGTAACTACATCACCGGTGTCACCATGACTACCCTTCTTCTGAAGGAAACATTTTTCCAAGAGCATTTAGAACGCTAGAACAGCTGTAACTACATCACCTGGTGTCACCATGACTACCCTTCTTCTGAAGGAAACATTTTTCCAAGAGCATTTAGAACGCTAGAACAGCTGTAACTACATCACCGGTGTCACCATGACTACCCTTCTTCTGAAGGAAACATTTTTCCAAGAGCATTTAGAACGCTAGAACAGCTGTAACTACATCACCGGTGTCACCATGACTACCCTTCTTCTGAAGGAAACATTTTTCCAAGAGCATTTAGAACGCTAGAACAGCTGTAACTACATCACTGCTGTCACCATGACTACCTTCTTCTCTGAAGGAAACATTTTTCCAAGAGCATTTAGAACGCTAGAACAGCTGTAACTACATCACCGGTGTCACCATGACTACCCTTCTTCTGAAGGAAACATTTTTCCAAGAGCATTTAGAACGCTAGAACAGCTGTAACTACATCACCGGTGTCACCATGACTACCCTTCTTCTGAAGGAAACATTTTTCCAAGAGCATTTAGAACGCTAGAACAGCTGTAACTACATCACTGCTGTCACCATGACTACCCTTCTTCTGAAGGAAACATTTTTCCAAGAGCATTTAGAACGCTAGAACAGCTGTAACTACATCACCGGTGTCACCATGACTACCCTTCTTCTGAAGGAAACATTTTTCCAAGAGCATTTAGAACGCTAGAACAGCTGTAACTACATCACCGGTGTCACCATGACTACCCTTCTTTCTCAGGAGCGCCATGTTCATTTATTCATTAGTGGTTTTCTTCCTGAGAGTCTGGCCCACACATCTCTCTCAACCTCTACGTAGGTCGGGATGTCAGACGCTGTCGAGGGGGGAGGGGGGGTTGGGGGGGTGTCATCTCAAACTGGATACCCGGGGGTTGTCCTCTCCATACATTTCACTTGTACACTAATTTCATCCGTGCCGAAGGATGATGGTCTGGATAGAGGTCATCATCCTATTCCACTACACACCCCTGACCAAGAGGACCTGGATTTCCCCACTGGATTTGTCTCATTGGCTGTTCTGGAGCAGCCAGGACATTCCTGTCTGAAACTGAAGTGCTTTGTGTTAAAGCCTGTACAGTTGTTTTGGGGTCCTTTGTCGAAACAAAAGGCAGCTGACGTCACGAGACATGAGCTCAGCAGGAGTATGGGTGATGACCTGGTGTATTCTCATGGTGGAGGGCACCGTTTTTTAATCGGGCTTGGTGTCATTTCCATGACACGTTGTGGAGGAGTGGAGTTCCTCAGTGCTCCTTTCCTCTCCTTGATTCTTTTGTTCTACTGTTTTATGACGCTGGTCTCTGTCACTTAAAATCACCAATCTTTTTCTTTCTCCCCTGCCTCAATATTTATTTTCTCATCTCTGACGTGCTCTCTCTCATCTCTGACGTGCTCTCTCTCATCTCTGATGCTCTCTCTCATCTCTGACGTGCTCTCTCTCATCTCTGACGTGCTCTCTCTCATGCTCTCTCTCATCTCTGACGTGCTCTCTCTCATCTCTGACGTGCTCTCTCTCATCTCTGACGTGCTCTCTCTCATCTCTGACCCGCTCTCTCTCATCTCTCTCTCATATCTGACGTGCTCTCTCTCATCTCTCTCTCATCTCTGACGTGCTCTCTCTCATCTCTGATGTGCTCTCTCTCATCTCTGACGTGCTCTCTCATCTCTCTCTCATCTCTGACGTGCTCTCTCTCATCTCTCTCTCATCTCTGACGTTCTCTCTCTCATCTCTGACGTGCTCTCTCTCATCTCTGACGTGCTCTCTCTCATCTCTGATGTGCTCTCTCTCATCTCTGATGTGCTCTCTCTCATCTCTGACGTGCTCTCTCACATCTCTCTCTCATCTCTGACGTGCTCTCTCTCATCTCTGACGTGCTCTCTCTCATCTCTGATGTTCTCTCTCTCATCTCTGACGTGCTCTCTCTCATCTCTGATGTGCTCTCTCTCATCTCTGACGTGCTCTCTCTCATCTCTGATGTGCTCTCTCTCATCTCTGACATGCTCTCTCTCATCTCTCTCTCATCTCTGACGTGCTCTCTCTCATCTCTGACACGCTCTCTCTCATCTCTGACACGCTCTCTCTCATCTCTCTCATCTCTGACACGCTCTCTCTCATCTCTCATCTCTCTCTCATCTCTGATGCTCGCTCTCATCTCTGATGTCTCTCTCATCTCTGACGTGCTCTCTCTCATCTCTGACGTGCTCTCTCTCATCTCTGACGTGCTCTCTCTCATCTCTGATGTCTCTCTCTCATCTCTGACGTGCTCTCTCTCATCTCTGACGTGCTCTCTCTCATCTCTCTCTCATCTCTGACGTGCTCTCTCTCATCTCTGACGTGCTCTCTCTCATCTCTGATGTGCTCTCTCTCATCTCTGACGTGCTCTCTCTCATCTCTGCTCTCTCTCATCTCTGACGTGCTCTCTCTCATCTCTGATGTGCTCTCTCTCATCTCTCTCTCATCTCTGACGTGCTCTCTCTCATCTCTGACGTGCTCTCTCTCATCTCTGATGCTCTCTCTCATCTCTGACGTGCTCTCTCTCTCTCTGCTCTCTCTCATCTCTGCTCTCTCTCATCTCTCATCTCTGATGCTCTCTCTCATCTCTGACGTGCTCTCTCTCTCTCATGTGCTCTCTCTCATCTCTGACGTGCTCTCTCTCATCTCTGATGCTCTCTCTCATCTCTGACGTGCTCTCTCTCATCTCTGTCGTGCTCTCTCTCATCTCTGATGTGCTCTCTCTCATCTCTGACGTGCTCTCTCTCATCTCTGACGTGCTCTCTCTCATCTCTGACGTGCTCTCTCTCATCTCTGATGTGCTCTCTCTCATCTCTGACGTGCTCTCTCTCATCTCTGACGTGCTCTCTCTCATCTCTGACGTGCTCTCTCTCATCTCTGATCTCTCTCTCATCTCTGACTCTCTCTCATCATCTCTGATCTCTGTGCTCTCTCTCATCTCTGACGTGCTCTCTCTCATCTCTGACGTGCTCTCTCTCATCTCTGACGTGCTCTCATCTCATCTCATCTCGTGCTCTCTCATCTCTGACGTGCTCTCTCTCATCTCTGACGTGCTCTCTCATCTCATCTCTGATCTCTGTGCTCTCTCTCATCTCTGATGTGCTCTCTCTCATCTCTGATCTCTCTCTCATCTCTCATGCTCTCTCTCATCTCTGATGTGCTCTCTCTCATCTCTGACGTGCTCTCTCTCATCTCTGCTCTCTCTCATCTCTGACGTGCTCTCTCTCATCTCTGACGTGCTCTCTCTCATCTCTGATGTGCTCTCTCTCATCTCTGACGTGCTCTCTCTCATCTCTGTGCTCTCTCTCATGCTCTCTCTCATCTCTGATGTGCTCTCTCTCATCTCTGATCTCTGTGCTCTCTCTCATCTCTGACGTGCTCTCTCTCATCTCTGACGTGCTCTCTCTCATCTCTGATGTGCTCTCTCTCATCTCTGATGTGCTCTCTCTCATCTCTCTCTCTCATCTCTGATGCTCTCTCATCTCATCTCTCATCTCTGACATGCTCTCTCTCATCTCTGATGTGCTCTCTCTCATCTCTGACGTGCTCTCTCTCATCTCTGATGTGCTCTCTCTCATCTCTGATGCTCTCTCTCATCTCTCGTGCTCTCTCTCATCTCTGTGCTCTCTCTCATCTCTGACGCTCTCTCTCATCTCTCTCTCTCATCTCTGACGTGCTCTCTCTCATCTCTGATCTCTGATGCTCTCTCTCATCTCTGACGTGCTCTCTCTCATCTCTGACGTGCTCTCTCTCATCTCTGATGCTCTCTCTCATCTCTGATGTGCTCTCTCTCATCTCTGACGTGCTCTCTCTCATCTCTGACCCGCTCTCTCTCATCTCTCTCTCATCTCTGACGTGCTCTCTCTCATCTCTGATGCTCTCTCTCATCTCTGATGCTCTCTCTCATCTGTCTCTCATCTCTGATGCTCTCTCTCATCTCTGATGTGCTCTCTCTCATCTCTCTCTCATCTCTGATGCTCTCTCTCATCTCTGACGTGCTCTCTCTCATCTCTGATGCTCTCTCTCATCTCATCTCTGATGCTCTCTCTCATCTCTGATGCTCTCTCTCATCTCTGATGCTCTCTCTCATCTCTCTCTCTCATCTCTGATGCTCTCTCTCATCTCTGATGCTCTCTCTCATCTCTGACGTGCTCTCTCTCATCTCTGACGTGCTCTCTCTCATCTCTGATGCTCTCTCTCATCTCTCTCTCATCTCTGACGTGCTCTCTCTCATCTCTGATGCTCTCTCTCATCTCTGATGCTCTCTCTCATCTCTGACGTGCTCTCTCTCATCTCTGATGCTCTCTCTCATCTCTGACGTGCTCTCTCTCTCTCTTCTCTCTCTCATCTCTGATGCTCTCTCTCATCTCTGACGTGCTCTCTCTCATCTCTCTCTCATCTCTCTCTCATCTCTCTCTCATCTCTCTCTCATCTCTGATGCTCTCTCTCATCTCTGACGTGCTCTCTCTCATCTCTGATGTGCTCTCTCTCATCTCTGATGCTCTCTCTCTCATCTCTGCTCTCTCTCATCTCTGACGTGCTCTCTCTCATCTCTGATGCTCTCTCTCTCTCATCTCTGATGCTCTCTCTCATCTCTGACGTGCTCTCTCTCATCTCTCTGATGCTCTCTCTCATCTCTCTCTCTCTCATCTCTCTCTCTCTCATCTCTGACGTGCTCTCTCTCATCTCTGTGCTCTCTCTCATCTCTGATGCTCTCTCTCATCTCTGACGTGCTCTCTCTCATCTCTGATGTGCTCTCTCTCATCTCTGACGTGCTCTCTCTCATCTCTCTCTCATCTCTGACGTGCTCTCTCTCATCTCTGACGTGCTCTCTCTCATATCTCTGATGCTCTCTCTCATCTCTGACGTGCTCTCTCTCATCTCTGACGTGCTCTCTCTCTCTCATCTCTGACGTGCTCTCTCTCATCTCTGACGTGCTCTCTCTCATCTCTGATCTCTCTCTCATCTCTGATGCTCTCTCTCATCTCTGACGTGCTCTCTCTCATCTCTGACGTGCTCTCTCTCATCTCTGATGCTCTCTCTCATCTCTGATGCTCTCTCTCATCTCTGACGTGCTCTCTCATCTCTGATGCTCTCTCTCATCTCTGATGCTCTCTCTCATCTCTGACGTGCTCTCTCTCATCTCTGATGCTCTCTCTCATCTCTCTCTCATCTCTGACGTGCTCTCTCTCATCTCTGACGTGCTCTCTCTCATCTCTGACGTGCTCTCTCTCATCTCTCATCTCTCTCTCATCTCTGATGCTCTCTCTCATCTCTGATGCTCTCTCTCATCTCTGATGCTCTCTCTCATCTCTGATGCTCTCTCTCATCTCTGATCTCTGTGCTCTCTCTCATCTCTGACGTGCTCTCTCTCTCTCTCTCATCTCTGATGCTCTCTCTCATCTCTGACGTGCTCTCTCTCATCTCTCTCTCTCTCATCTCTGATCTCTCTCTCATCTCTGATCTCTGTGCTCTCTCTCATCTCTCTCTCTCATCTCTGACGTGCTCTCTCTCATCTCTGACGTGCTCTCTCTCATCTCTGATGCTCTCTCTCATCTCTGACGTGCTCTCTCATCTCTCTCTCTCTCATCTCTGATGTGCTCTCTCTCATCTCTGACGTGCTCTCTCTCATCTCTCTCTCATCTCTGATGCTCTCTCTCATCTCTGATGTGCTCTCTCTCATCTCTGACGTGCTCTCTCTCATCTCTGACGTGCTCTCTCTCATCTCTGATGCTCTCTCTCATCTCTGATGCTCTCTCTCATCTCTGATGTGCTCTCTCTCATCTCTGATGCTCTCTCTCATCTCTGATGTGCTCTCTCTCATCTCTGATGCTCTCTCTCATCTCTGACGTCTCTCTCTCATCTCTGATGCTCTCTCTCATCTCTGACGTGCTCTCTCTCATCTCTGATGCTCTCTCTCATCTCTCATCTCTGACGTGCTCTCTCTCATCTCTGATGCTCTCTCTCATCTCTGATGTGCTCTCTCTCATCTCTGATCTCTCTCTCATCTCTGACGTGCTCTCTCATCTCTGATCTCTCATCTCTGATGCTCTCTCTCATCTCTGACGTGCTCTCTCTCATCTCTGATGCTCTCTCTCATCTCTGACGTGCTCTCTCTCATCTCTCTGATGCTCTCTCTCATCTCTGACGTGCTCTCTCTCATCTCTGACGTGCTCTCTCTCATCTCATCTCTCATCTCGTGCTCTCATCTCTCTCTGATCTCTGCTCTCTCTCATCTCTGATGCTCTCTCTCATCTCTGACGTGCTCTCTCTCATCTCTGACGTGCTCTCTCTCATCTCTGATGTGCTCTCTCTCATCTCTGACGTGCTCTCTCTCATCTCTGACGTGCTCTCTCTCATCTCTGATGCTCTCTCTCATCTCTGATGTGCTCTCTCTCATCTCTGACGTGCTCTCTCTCATCTCTGACGTGCTCTCTCTCATCTCTCTCTGCTCTCTCTCATCTCTGATGCTCTCTCTCATCTCTGACGTGCTCTCTCTCATCTCTGATGCTCTCTCTCATCTCTGACGTGCTCTCTCTCATCTCTGATGCTCTCTCTCATCTCTGATGTGCTCTCTCATCTCTGATGTGCTCTCTCTCATCTCTGATGTGCTCTCTCTCATCTCTGACGTGCTCTCTCTCATCTCTGATCTCTGATGCTCTCTCTCATCTCTGATGCTCTCTCTCATCTCTGACGTGCTCTCTCTCATCTCTGACGTGCTCTCTCTCATCTCTGACGTGCTCTCTCTCATCTCTGATGCTCTCTCTCATCTCTGATGCTCTCTCTCATCTCTGACGTGCTCTCTCTCATCTCTGACGTGCTCTCTCTCATCTCTGACGTGCTCTCTCTCATCTCTCTCTCATCTCTGACGTGCTCTCTCTCATCTCTGACGTGCTCTCTCTCATCTCTGATGCTCTCTCTCATCTCTCTCTCATCTCTGACGTGCTCTCTCTCATCTCTGACGTGCTCTCTCTCATCTCTGACGTGCTCTCTCTCATCTCTGATGCTCTCTCTCATCTCTGATGCTCTCTCTCATCTCTGATGCTCTCATCTCATCTCTGATCTCTGTGCTCTCTCTCATCTCTGACGTGCTCTCTCTCATCTCTGACGTGCTCTCTCTCATCTCTGATGTGCTCTCTCTCATCTCTGACGTGCTCTCTCTCATCTCTCTCTCTCTCATCTCTGATGCTCTCTCTCATCTCTGATGCTCTCTCTCATCTCTGACGTGCTCTCTCTCTCATCTCTCTCTCATCTCTGATGCTCTCTCTCATCTCTGACGTGCTCTCTCTCATCTCTGATGCTCTCTCTCATCTCTGACGTGCTCTCTCTCATCTCTGACGTGCTCTCTCTCATCTCTGACGTGCTCTCTCTCATCTCTGATGCTCTCTCTCATCTCTGATGCTCTCTCTCATCTCTGACGTGCTCTCTCTCATCTCTGACGTGCTCTCTCTCATCTCTGATGCTCTCTCTCATCTCTGACGTGCTCTCTCTCATCTCTGACGTGCTCTCTCTCATCTCTGACGTGCTCTCTCTCATCTCTGACGTGCTCTCTCTCATCTCTGATGCTCTCTCTCATCTCTGACGTGCTCTCTCTCATCTCTGACGTGCTCTCTCTCATCTCTGATGTGCTCTCTCTCATCTCTGATCTCTCTCTCATCTCTGATGTGCTCTCTCTCGTGCTCTCTCTCATCTCTGATCTCTGTGCTCTCTCTCATCTCTGACGTGCTCTCTCTCATCTCTCGTGCTCTCTCTCATCTCTCTCTCATCTCTGATGCTCTCTCTCTCTCATCTCTGACGTGCTCTCTCTCATCTCTGACGTGCTCTCTCTCATCTCTGACGTGCTCTCTCTCATCTCTGATGCTCTCTCTCATCTCTGACGTGCTCTCTCTCATCTCTCTCTCATCTCTGATGCTCTCTCTCATCTCTGACGTGCTCTCTCTCATCTCTGATGCTCTCTCTCATCTCTGACGTGCTCTCTCTCATCTCTGATGCTCTCTCTCATCTCTGACGTGCTCTCTCTCATCTCTGACGTGCTCTCTCTCATCTCTGACGTGCTCTCTCTCATCTCTGACGTGCTCTCTCTCATCTCTGACGTGCTCTCTCTCATCTCTCTCATCTCTCTCTCATCTCTGACGTGCTCTCTCATCTCTCTCTCTCATCTCTGACGTGCTCTCTCTCATCTCTGATGTGCTCTCTCTCATCTCTGACGTGCTCTCTCTCATCTCTGACGTGCTCTCTCTCATCTCTGACGTGCTCTCTCTCATCTCTGATGCTCTCTCTCATCTCTGACGTGCTCTCTCTCATCTCTGATGCTCTCTCTCATCTCTGATGCTCTCTCTCATCTCTGATGCTCTCTCTCATCTCTGATGCTCTCTCTCATCTCTGATGCTCTCTCTCATCTCTGACGTGCTCTCTCTCATCTCTGACGTGCTCTCTCTCATCTCTGACGTGCTCTCTCTCATCTCTCTCTCATCTCTGACGTGCTCTCTCTCATCTCTGATGCTCTCTCTCATCTCTCTCTCATCTCTGACGTGCTCTCTCTCATCTCTGATGCTCTCTCTCATCTCTGACGTCTCTCTCATCTCTCTCTCATCTCTGACGTGCTCTCTCTCATCTCTGACGTGCTCTCTCTCATCTCTGACGTGCTCTCTCTCATCTCTGACGTGCTCTCTCTCATCTCTGACGTGCTCTCTCTCATCTCTGACGTGCTCTCTCTCATCTCTGATGCTCTCTCTCATCTCTGACGTGCTCTCTCTCTCTGACGTGCTCTCTCATCTCTGATGTGCTCTCTCTCATCTCTGATGTGCTCTCTCTCATCTCTGATGCTCTCTCATCTCTCATCTCTGTGCTCTCTCTCATCTCTGATGCTCTCTCTCATCTCTGATCTCTCTCTCATCTCTGACGTGCTCTCTCTCATCTCTGACGTGCTCTCTCTCATCTCTGATGCTCTCTCTCATCTCTGATGCTCTCTCTCTCTCTCTGATGCTCTCTCTCATCTCTGATGCTCTCTCTCTCTCTCATGACGTGCTCTCTCTCATCTCTGACGTGCTCTCTCTCATCTCTGATGTCTCTCATCTCTGATGTGCTCTCTCTCATCTCTGATGCTCTCTCTCATCTCTGACGTGCTCTCTCTCATCTCTGACGTGCTCTCTCTCATCTCTGATGCTCTCTCTCATCTCTGACGTGCTCTCTCTCATCTCTGACGTGCTCTCTCTCATCTCTGACGTGCTCTCTCTCATCTCTGATGCTCTCTCTCATCTCTGATGTGCTCTCTCTCATCTCTGATGTGCTCTCTCTCATCTCTGATGCTCTCTCTCATCTCTGACGTGCTCTCTCTCATCTCTGATGCTCTCTCTCATCTGCTCTGATCTCTCATCATCTCTGTGCTCTCATCTCTCATCTCTGATGCTCTCTCTCTCTCATCTCTGATGCTCTCTCTCATCTCTGATGTGCTCTCTCTCATCTCTGACGTGCTCTCTCTCATCTCTGATGCTCTCTCTCATCTCTGATGCTCTCTCTCATCTCTGATGTGCTCTCTCTCATCTCTGACGTGCTCTCTCTCATCTCTGATGCTCTCTCTCATCTCTGATGTGCTCTCTCTCATCTCTGATGCTCTCTCTCATCTCTGACGTGCTCTCTCTCATCTCTGATGCTCTCTCTCATCTCTGTGCTCTCTCTCATCTCTGATGCTCTCTCTCATCTCTGACGTGCTCTCTCTCATCTCTGACGTGCTCTCTCTCATCTCTGACGTGCTCTCTCTCATCTCTGATGCTCTCTCTCATCTCTGATGTGCTCTCTCTCATCTCTGATGCTCTCTCTCATCTCTGACGTGCTCTCTCTCATCTCTGATGCTCTCTCTCATCTCTGACGTGCTCTCTCTCATCTCTGATGCTCTCTCATCATCTCTGATGCTCTCTCTCATCTCTGACGCTCTCTCTCATCTCTGATGTGCTCTCTCTCATCTCTGATGCTCTCTCTCATCTCTGATGCTCTCTCTCATCTCTCTGATCTCTGACGTCTCTCATCTCTGACGTGCTCTCTCTCATCTCTCATCTCTGCTCTCTCTCATCTCTGATGCTCTCTCTCATCTCTCTCTCTCATCTCTGATGTGCTCTCTCTCATCTCTCTCATCTCTCTCTCATCTCTGACGTGATGCTCTCTCTCATCTCTGATGCTCTCTCTCATCTCTGATGCTCTCTCTCATCTCTGACGTGCTCTCTCTCATCTCTCGTGCTCTCTCTCATCTCTGACGTGCTCTCTCTCATCTCTGATGTCTCTCTCTCTGCTCTCTCATCTCTGACGTGCTCTCTCTCATCTCTGACGTGCTCTCTCTCATCTCTGATGCTCATCTCTCATCTCTGACGTGCTCTCTCTCATCTCTGACGTGCTCTCTCTCATCTCTGACGTGCTCTCTCTCATCTCTGACGTGCTCTCTCTCATCTCTGACGTGCTCTCTCTCATCTCTGACGTGCTCTCTCTCATCTCTGATGTGCTCTCTCATCTCTCTCTCATCTCTGATGCTCTCTCTCATCTCTGATCTCTCATGCTCTCTCTCATCTCTGATGCTCTCTCTCATCTCTGACGTGCTCTCTCTCATCTCTGATGCTCTCTCTCATCTCTGACGTGCTCTCTCTCATCTCTGATGCTCTCTCTCATCTCTGACGTGCTCTCTCTCATCTCTGACGTGCTCTCTCTCATCTCTGATGCTCTCTCTCATCTCTCTATCATCTCTGACGTGCTCTCTCTCATCTCTCTCTCATCTCTGATCGTGATGCTCTCTCATCTCTGACGTGCTCTCTCTCATCTCTGATGCTCTCTCTCATCTCTGATCTCTCTCTCATCTCTGACGTGCTCTCTCTCATCTCTCTCTCATCTCTCTCTCATCTCTGATGCTCTCTCTCATCTCTGACGTGCTCTCTCTCATCTCTGACGTGCTCTCTCTCATCTCTGATGCTCTCTCTCATCTCTGACGTGCTCTCTCTCATCTCTGACGTGCTCTCTCTCATCTCTGATGCTCTCTCTCATCTCTGACGTGCTCTCTCTCATCTCTGATGTGCTCTCTCTCATCTCTGATGCTCTCTCTCATCTCTGACGTGCTCTCTCTCATCTCTGATGCTCTCTCTCATCTCTGATGCTCTCTCTCATCTCTGACGTGCTCTCTCTCATCTCTGATGCTCTCTCTCATCTCTGATGCTCTCTCTCATCTCTGACGTGCTCTCTCTCATCTCTGATGCTCTCTCTCATCTCTGATGCTCTCTCTCATCTCTGACGTGCTCTCTCTCATCTCTGATCTCTGTGCTCTCTCTCATCTCTGACGTGCTCTCTCTCATCTCTGACGTGCTCTCTCTCATCTCTGATCTCTGTGCTCTCTCATCTCTGCTCTCTCATCTCTGATGCTCTCTCTCATCTCTGACGTGCTCTCTCTCATCTCTGACGTGCTCTCTCTCATCTCTGACGTGCTCTCTCTCATCTCTGACGTGCTCATCTCTCTCTCATCTCTGACGTGCTCTCTCTCATCTCTGACGTGCTCTCATCTCTCATCTCTCTCTGACGTGCTCTCTCTCATCTCTGACGTGCTCTCTCATCTCATCTCTGATCTCTGTGCTCTCTCTCATCTCTGACGTGCTCTCTCTCATCTCTCTCATCTCTCTCTCATCTCTGACGTGCTCTCATCTCATCTCTGACTGTGCTCTCTCTCATCTCTGATGCTCTCTCTCATCTCTGTGCTCTCTCTCATCTCTGACGTGCTCTCTCTCATCTCTGATGTGCTCTCTCTCTCTCATCTCTGATGCTCTCTCTCATCTCTGACGTGCTCTCTCTCATCTCTCTCTCATCTCTGACGTGCTCTCTCTCATCTCTGACGTGCTCTCTCTCATCTCTGACGCGATCTCTCTCATCTCTGATGTGCTCTCTCATCTCTGATGTGCTCTCTCATCTCTCTCTCATCTCTGACGTGCTCTCTCTCATCTCTGATGCTCTCTCTCATCTCTGACGTGCTCTCTCTCATCTCTGACGTGCTCTCTCTCATCTCTGACGTGCTCTCTCTCATCTCTGACGTGCTCTCTCTCATCTCTGATGCTCTCTCTCATCTCTGATGCTCTCTCTCATCTCTGATGCTCTCTCTCATCTCTGATGTGCTCTCTCTCATCTCTGACGTGCTCTCTCTCATCTCTGATGCTCTCTCTCATCTCTGATGCGTCTCTCATCTCTGATGCTCTCTCTCATCTCTGATGCTCTCTCTCATCTCTGACGTGCTCTCTCTCATCTCTGATGTGCTCTCTCTCATCTCTGATGTGCTCTCTCTCATCTCTGACGTGCTCTCTCTCATCTCTCTCTCATCTCTGACGTGCTCTCTCTCTCTCTCTCATCTCTGACGTGCTCTCTCTCATCTCTGATGCTCTCTCTCATCTCTCTCTCATCTCTGACGTGCTCTCTCTCATCTCTGACGTGCTCTCTCTCATCTCTGACGTGCTCTCTCTCATCTCTGACGTGCTCTCTCTCATCTCTGATGCTCTCTCTCATCTCTGACGTGCTCTCTCTCATCTCTGATGCTCTCTCTCATCTCTGACGTGCTCTCTCTCATCTCTGATGCTCTCTCTCATCTCTGACGTGCTCTCTCTCATCTCTGACGTGCTCTCTCTCATCTCTGACGTGCTCTCTCTCATCTCTGACGTGCTCTCTCTCATCTCTCTCTCATCTCTGACGTGCTCTCTCTCATCTCTGACGTGCTCTCTCTCATCTCTGACGTGCTCTCTCACATCTCTCTCTCATCTCTGACGTGCTCTCTCTCATCTCTGACGTGCTCTCTCTCATCTCTGACGTGCTCTCTCTCATCTCTGACGTGCTCTCTCTCATCTCTGACGTGCTCTCTCTCATCTCTGACGTGCTCTCTCTCATCTCTGACGTGCTCTCTCTCATCTCTCTGATGCTCTCTCTCATCTCTGATGCTCTCTCTCATCTCTGATGCTCTCTCTCATCTCTGACGTGCTCTCTCTCATCTCTGATGCTCTCTCTCATCTCTGATGCTCTCTCTCATCTCTGACGTGCTCTCTCTCATCTCTCTCTCATCTCTCTCTCATCTCTCTCTCATCTCTGATGCTCTCTCTCATCTCTGATGCTCTCTCTCATCTCTGATGCTCTCTCTCATCTCTGATGCTCTCTCTCATCTCTGATGCTCTCTCTCATCTCTGACGTGCTCTCTCTCATCTCTGACGTGCTCTCTCTCATCTCTGACGTGCTCTCTCTCATCTCTGATGCTCTCTCTCATCTCTGACGTGCTCTCTCTCATCTCTGATGCTCTCTCTCATCTCTGACGTGCTCTCTCTCATCTCTGACGTGCTCTCTCTCTCTCATCTCTGACGTGCTCTCTCTCATCTCTGACGTGCTCTCTCTCATCTCTGACGTGCTCTCTCTCATCTCTCTCTCATCTCTGACGTGCTCTCTCTCATCTCTGACGTGCTCTCTCTCATCTCTGACGTGCTCTCTCTCATCTCTCTCTCATCTCTGACGTGCTCTCTCTCATCTCTCTCATCTCTCTCTCATCTCTGACGTGCTCTCTCTCATCTCTCTCAGCTCTCTCTCATCTCTGACGTGCTCTCTCTCATCTCTGACGTGCTCTCTCTCATCTCTGACGTGCTCTCTCTCATCTCTGACGTGCTCTCTCTCATCTCTGACGTGCTCTCTCTCATCTCTGACGTGCTCTCTCTCATCTCTGATGCTCTCTCTCATCTCTGACGTGCTCTCTCTCATCTCTGACGTGCTCTCTCTCATCTCTGACGTGCTCTCTCTCATCTCTGATGTGCTCTCTCTCATCTCTGACGTGCTCTCTCTCATCTCTGACGCTCTCTCTCATCTCTGACGTGCTCTCTCTCATCTCTGACGTGCTCTCTCTCATCTCTGACATGCTCTCTCTCATCTCTGATGCTCTCTCTCATCTCTGATGCTCTCTCTCATCTCTGATGCTCTCTCTCATCTCTGATGCTCTCTCTCATCTCTGATGCTCTCTCTCATCTCTGATGCTCTCTCTCATCTCTGATGCTCTCTCTCATCTCTGACTCTCATCTCTCTCTCATCTCTGATCTCTGATGCTCTCTCTCATCTCTGATGCTCTCTCTCATCTCTGATGCTCTCTCTCATCTCTGATGCTCTCTCTCATCTCTGATGCTCTCTCTCATCTCTGATGCTCTCTCTCATCTCTGACGTGCTCTCTCTCATCTCATCTCTGACGTGCTCTCTCTCATCTCTGACGTGCTCTCTCTCATCTCTGATGTGCTCTCTCTCATCTCTGATGCTCTCTCTCATCTCTGACGTGCTCTCTCTCATCTCTGCTCTCTCTCGTGCTCTCTCTCATCTCTGACGTGCTCTCTCTCATCTCTGATGCTCTCTCTCATCTCTGATGTGCTCTCTCATCTCTGACGTGCTCTCTCTCATCTCTGATGCTCTCTCTCATCTCTGACGTGCTCTCTCTCATCTCTGACGTGCTCTCTCTCATCTCTGACGTGCTCTCTCTCATCTCTCTCTCATCTCTGACGTGCTCTCTCTCATCTCTCTCTCATCTCTGACGTGCTCTCTCTCATCTCTCTCTCATCTCTGACATGCTCTCTCTCATCTCTCTCTCATCTCTGACGTGCTCTCTCTCATCTCTGACGCGCTCTCTCTCATCTCTGATGTGCTCTCTCATCTCTCTCTCATCTCTGATGTGCTCTCTCTCATCTCTGACGTGCTCTCTCTCATCTCTGACGTGCTCTCTCTCATCTCTCTCTCATCTCTGACGTGCTCTCTCTCATCTCTGATGCTCTCTCTCATCTCTGACGTGCTCTCTCTCATCTCTGACGTGCTCTCTCTCATCTCTCTCTCATCTCTGACGTGCTCTCTCTCATCTCTGACGTGCTCTCTCTCATCTCTCTCTCATCTCTGACGTGCTCTCTCTCATCTCTGACGTGCTCTCTCTCATCTCTGATGCTCTCTCTCATCTCTGATGTGCTCTCTCATCTCTCTCTCATCTCTGACGTGCTCTCTCTCATCTCTGACGTGCTCTCTCTCATCTCTGATGTGCTCTCTCTCATCTCTGATGTGCTCTCTCATCTCTCTCTCATCTCTGATGTGCTCTCTCATCTCTGATGCTCTCTCTCATCTCTCTCTCATCTCTGATGCTCTCTCTCATCTCTGATGCTCTCTCTCATCTCTGATGCTCTCTCTCATCTCTGACGTGCTCTCTCTCATCTCTGACGTGCTCTCTCTCATCTCTGACGTGCTCTCTCTCATCTCTGACGTGCTCTCTCTCATCTCTGACGTGCTCTCTCTCATCTCTGACGTGCTCTCTCTCATCTCTGATGTGCTCTCTCTCATCTCTGACGTGCTCTCTCTCATCTCTGACGTGCTCTCTCTCATCTCTGACGTGCTCTCTCTCATCTCTGATGCTCTCTCTCATCTCTGATGCTCTCTCTCATCTCTGATCTCATCTCTCATCTCTGATGCTCTCTCTCATCTCTCTCTCATCTCTGATGCTCTCTCTCATCTCTGATGCTCTCTCTCATCTCTGACGTGCTCTCTCTCATCTCTGATGCTCTCTCTCATCTCTCTCATCTCTGACGTGCTCTCTCTCTCTCATCTCTCTCTGATCTCTCTCATCTCTGATGCTCTCTCTCATCTCTGATGCTCTCTCTCATCTCTGACGTGCTCTCTCTCATCTCTCTCTCATCTCTGACGTGCTCTCTCTCATCTCTCATCTCTGTGCTCTCTCTCATCTCTGATGCTCTCTCTCATCTCTGATGCTCTCTCTCTCTCTCTCTCATCTCTGCTCTCTCATCTCTGATGCTCTCTCTCATCTCTGACGTGCTCTCTCTCATCTCTGACGTGCTCTCTCTCATCTCTGACGTGCTCTCTCTCATCTCTCTCTCATCTCTGACGTGCTCTCTCTCATCTCTGACGTGCTCTCTCTCATCTCTGACGTGCTCTCTCTCATCTCTCATCTCTCTCTCATCTCTGATGCTCTCTCTCATCTCTGACGTGCTCTCTCTCATCTCTGACGTGCTCTCTCTCATCTCTCTCTCATCTCTGACGTGCTCTCTCTCATCTCTGACGCGCTCTCTCTCATCTCTGATGTGCTCTCTCATCTCTGATGTGCTCTCTCATCTCTCTCTCATCTCTGACGTGCTCTCTCTCATCTCTGACGCGCTCTCTCTCATCTCTGATGTGCTCTCTCATCTCTGATGTGCTCTCTCATCTCTCTCTCATCTCTGATGCTCTCTCTCATCTCTGATGCTCTCTCTCATCTCTGATCTCTCTCTCATCTCTCTCTCATCTCTGATGCTCTCTCTCATCTCTGATGCTCTCTCTCATCTCTGACGTGCTCTCTCTCATCTCTGATGCTCTCTCTCATCTCTGACGTGCTCTCTCTCATCTCTGATGCTCTCTCTCATCTCTGACGTGCTCTCTCTCATCTCTGATGCTCTCTCTCATCTCTGATGCTCTCTCTCATCTCTGACGTGCTCTCTCTCATCTCTGATGTGCTCTCTCTCATCTCTGATGTGCTCTCTCTCATCTCTGATGCTCTCTCTCATCTCTGATGTGCTCTCTCTCATCTCTGACGTGCTCTCTCTCATCTCTGATGCTCTCTCTCATCTCTGATGCTCTCTCTCATCTCTGATGCTGCTCTCTCATCTCTGATGCTCTCTCTCATCTCTGACGTGCTCTCTCTTCATCTCTGATGCTCTCTCTCATCTCTCTCTCTCATCTCTGATGCTCTCTCTCATCTCTGACGTGCTCTCTCTCTCTCTCTGCTCTCTCTCATCTCTGATGCTCTCTCTCATCTCTGATGCTCTCTCTCATCTCTGACGTGCTCTCTCTCATCTCTGATGCTCTCTCTCATCTCTGATGCTCTCTCTCATCTCTGATGCTCTCTCTCATCTCTGATGTGCTCTCTCTCATCTCTGATGCTCTCTCTCATCTCTGTCGTGCTCTCTCTCATCTCTGACGTGCTCTCTCTCATCTCTGACGTGCTCTCTCTCATCTCTGATGCTCTCTCTCATCTCTGACGTGCTCTCTCTCATCTCTGATGCTCTCTCTCATCTCTGATGCTCTCTCTCATCTCTGACGTGCTCTCTCTCATCTCTGACGTGCTCTCTCTCATCTCTGACGTGCTCTCTCTCATCTCTGATGTGCTCTCTCTCATCTCTGACGTGCTCTCTCTCATCTCTGACGTGCTCTCTCTCTCTCTCATCTCTGACGTGCTCTCTCTCATCTCTGACGTGCTCTCTCTCATCTCTGACGTGCTCTCTCTCATCTCTGATGCTCTCTCTCATCTCTGACGTGCTCTCTCTCATCTCTGACGTGCTCTCTCTCATCTCTCTCATCTCTGACGTGCTCTCTCTCATCTCTGACGTGCTCTCTCTCATCTCTGACGTGCTCTCTCTCATCTCTGATGCTCTCTCTCATCTCTGTCGTGCTCTCTCTCATCTCTGACGTGCTCTCTCTCATCTCTCTCATCTCTCTCTCATCTCTGACGTGCTCTCTCATCTCTCTCTCATCTCTGACGTGCTCTCTCTCATCTCTGACACGCTCTCTCTCATCTCTGACGTGCTCTCTCTCATCTCTGACCCGCTCTCTCTCATCTCTGACACGCTCTCTCATCTCTGATGCTCTCTCTCATCTCTGATGCTCTCTCTCATCTCTGATGCTCTCTCTCATCTCTGATGCTCTCTCTCATCTCTGATGCTCTCTCTCATCTCTGACACGCTCTCTCATCTCTGATGCTCTCTCTCATCTCTGATGCTCTCTCTCATCTCTGATGCTCTCTCTCATCTCTCATCTCTCTCTCATCTCTGACGTGCTCTCTCTCATCTCTGATGCTCTCTCTCATCTCTGACGTGCTCTCTCATCTCTCTCTCATCTCTGACGTGCTCTCTCTCATCTCTGATGTGCTCTCTCTCATCTCTCTCTCATCTCTGACATGCTCTCTCTCATCTCTGACGTGCTCTCTCTCATCTCTGATGCTCTCTCTCATCTCTGACGTGCTCTCTCTCATCTCTGATGCTCTCTCTCATCTCTGACGTGCTCTCTCATCTCTGATGCTCTCTCTCATCTCTGACGTGCTCTCTCTCATCTCTGACGTGCTCTCTCTCATCTCTGACGTGCTCTCTCTCATCTCTGATGCTCTCTCTCATCTCTGACGTGCTCTCTCTCATCTCTGACGTGCTCTCTCTCATCTCTGACGTGCTCTCTCTCATCTCTGACGTGCTCTCTCTCATCTCTGACATGCTCTCTCTCATCTCTCTCTCATCTCTGATGTGCTCTCTCTCATCTCTGACGTGCTCTCTCTCATCTCTGATGCTCTCTCTCATCTCTGATGTGCTCTCTCTCATCTCTCTCTCATCTCTGACGTGCTCTCTCTCATCTCTGACATGCTCTCTCTCATCTCTCTCTCATCTCTGACGTGCTCTCTCTCATCTCTGACGTGCTCTCTCTCATCTCTCTCTCATCTCTGACGTGCTCTCTCTCATCTCTGACGTGCTCTCTCTCATCTCTCTCTCATCTCTGACGTGCTCTCTCTCATCTCTGACCCGCTCTCTCTCATCTCTCTCTCATCTCTGACGTGCTCTCTCTCATCTCTGACGCGCTCTCTCTCATCTCTGATGTCTCTCTCATCTCTGATGTGCTCTCTCTCATCTCTCTCATCTCTGACGTGCTCTCTCTCATCTCTGACGCGCTCTCTCTCATCTCTGATGTGCTCTCTCATCTCTGATGTGCTCTCTCATCTCTCTCTCATCTCTGATGTGCTCTCTCATCTCTGATGCTCTCTCTCATCTCTGATGCTGCTCTCTCTCATCTCTGATGCTCTCTCTCATCTCTCATCTCTGATGCTCTCTCTCATCTCTGATGCTCTCTCTCATCTCTGACGTGCTCTCTCTCATCTCTGATGCTCTCTCTCATCTCTGATGCTCTCTCTCATCTCTGACGTGCTCTCTCTCATCTCTGACGTGCTCTCTCTCATCTCTGACGTGCTCTCTCTCATCTCTGACGTGCTCTCTCTCATCTCTGATGCTCTCTCTCATCTCTGATGCTCTCTCTCATCTCTCATCTCTGATGCTCTCTCTCATCTCTGATGCTCTCTCTCATCTCTGATGCTCTCTCTCATCTCTCTCTCTCATCTCTGACGTGCTCTCTCTCATCTCTGATGCTCTCTCTCATCTCTGATGCTCTCTCTCATCTCTGATGTGCTCTCTCTCATCTCTGACGTGCTCTCTCTCATCTCTGACGTGCTCTCTCTCATCTCTCTCTGTGCTCTCTCTCACGTGCTCTCTCTCATCTCTGATGCTCTCTCTCATCTCTGACGTGCTCTCTCTCATCTCTGATGCTCTCTCTCATCTCTGACGTGCTCTCTCTCATCTCTGATGCTCTCTCTCATCTCTGACGTGCTCTCTCTCATCTCTGACGTGCTCTCTCTCATCTCTGATGCTCTCTCTCATCTCTGATGCTCTCTCTCATCTCTGATGTGCTCTCTCTCATCTCTGATGCTCTCTCTCATCTCTGATGCTCTCTCTCATCTCTGACGTGCTCTCTCTCATCTCTGACGTGCTCTCTCTCATCTCTGATCTCTGATGCTCTCTCTCATCTCTGATGCTCTCTCTCATCTCTGATGTGCTCTCTCTCATCTCTGATGCTCTCTCTCATCTCTGATGCTCTCTCTCATCTCTGACGTGCTCTCTCTCATCTCTGATGCTCTCTCTCATCTCTGATGCTCTCTCTCATCTCTGATGTGCTCTCTCTCATCTCTGATGCTCTCTCTCATCTCTGATGCTCTCTCTCATCTCTCATCTCTGCTCTCTCTCATCTCTGACGTGCTCTCTCTCATCTCTGATGCTCTCTCTCATCTCTGATGTCTCTCTCTCATCTCTGATGCTCTCTCTCATCTCTGACGTGCTCTCTCTCATCTCTGACGTGCTCTCTCTCATCTCTGATGTGCTCTCTCTCATCTCTGATGCTCTCTCTCATCTCTGACGTGCTCTCTCTCATCTCTGACGTGCTCTCTCTCATCTCTGATGCTCTCTCTCATCTCTCATCTCTCTCTCATCTCTGATGCTCTCTCTCATCTCTGCTCTCTCTCATCTCTGATGCTCTCTCTCATCTCTGATGCTCTCTCTCATCTCTGACGTGCTCTCTCTCCTCTCTCATCTCTGATGCTCTCTCTCATCTCTGACGTGCTCTCTCTCATCTCTGACGTGCTCTCTCATCTCTGACGTGCTCTCTCTCATCTCTGACGTGCTCTCTCTCATCTCTGATGTGCTCTCTCTCATCTCTGATGCTCTCTCTCATCTCTGACGTGCTCTCTCTCATCTCTGACGTGCTCTTTCTCATCTCTGATGTGCTCTCTCTCATCTCTGATGCTCTCTCTCATCTCTGACGTGCTCTCTCTCATCTCTGACGTGCTCTCTCTCATCTCTGATGTGCTCTCTCTCATCTCTGATGCTCTCTCTCATCTCTGATGTGCTCTCTCTCATCTCTGACGTGGGATTTTTCCCTTTATTCTGGATCAGCATTTCGACACTTTGTCTTTCTGCCGCTGCTGTGGCACCATCCTTCCCTAGATGTTTCAATGGAATGATGTTAAATCAGAGATTATTAGACTGTATAAATGTATACACTATAATCCTAATTCATTTAGGATGTAGAGCGACTTAAAGGAACAACCGAAGTGAATAGCGTTACCCAACTCTCCTACCACTAAGCTACCTACCTTAAAACATATTCTTTGTTTACATATAACACATTACAGCATGTTTTATAAGTGAACATAAACAATATATAATGTGTAATATATTGAATAATTCATTTGTTTAGATACAATATTCATAAATAAAGAAAATAACTCCGTCGTCACAAGTTTACAACCATGTTACAATGAAACGTGACGGTTGCGTTTTTTGGCTCAGAATGTCCTCTGCTCCTCATGTGGTTGGTGAAGAACAGGAGACCACTTGATGTGCATGAAATCAATAGATTGTATATTGTTAAGCGTTAAAGTAGAATTTTTTGACGGGTTAAAGTATAATTTTGATAAGTACTATTTTTCCATCTTTATTTAATGTAACGTGGTTGAGTTGGTCAGCTCAACGATCCCGACTCGACTTATTTAAAAAACAACAAAATTCAGATATAAATGAATGCCTGTTTCTGTACCATACAGTTTAAAAATGGTTGAATGATGTCACTTCCTGTTAATGATGGCACAGAAGGGTGGACTGACCATTTCTATTGGTTGGAGTGTCGGGGTTGAGTGTAGGCTGAGGGACAGAGCTAAATTGTGTGATTTTAATCAATAATCTTTATAATGATAATAATTTTACTTGATAAAAAAAAAAAACTTTCTCACCAAAATAACATAAATATATGTTTGCATTAATGTTTGAATATTATGTGCACATTTGAATATTCATTTCCCAAGTAAAGAATTTGTACAATTCTTAGTGTCAGTTAAAACATTTCAAAAAAATAAAGTTTAAATTAATGATATAATTCATTTCAATTTATATAGAAAATATTTTCACGTTTCATTTTGGTGACCCAATACTTGAAATATAATATAAAAAGTCAGAGCGACTGAAATATTCTCCGAGCCCAAGAATGACCCAACTGTGGTTTTATTCTGTTGGCCTTTTGAGACGTTTGAAAATGTCAAACATGGACTTTTATCTAGACAGAAATCATTGAAATAATATTGTCTGTCAGTTTGAAGGAAACAAATTACTAACCGAATCTAACTTACCAAATCAGTTCCAATTTTTTAACTTTAACTTTTTTAACAATTTTACATTTTATAACTTAATGAGAACCAAACAACTCGATCTAGCCATCTGTGCACTGTTGAAGAGTACCCAGCTACCATTATACAGGCAATTACTTTTAATTGGTCAGGGCCCATAACCACCCTATTCCCTACCTAGTGCACTACTTTAGACCAGGGCCCTATATAGGGAATAGGTTGCCATTTGGTGCAGTATCCCAGCATTGTTCTAAGTGGTAGTCAACCAGATATGATTTCAATGATGTGCAATCACTTCACACACAACCAGGTGTACTTTACCAGTGGAAAGTATTCACACACAACCAGGTGTACTTTACCAGTGCATTTGGAAAGTACTCAGACCCCTTGACTTTTTCCAGTTTGTTACGATACAGCCTTATTCTCAAATGCATTAATTAAATACATCCTCATCAATCTACACACAATACCACATAATGACAAGGCGAAAACAGGTTTTTAGAAATGTTTGCAAACAACCATAAATATCTTATTTACATTAGTATTCAGACCTTTTGCTCTGAGATTCGAAATTGAGCTCAGTTGCTCACTCTTAAGTGAAAGAAGTTTGGAACCACCAAGACTTTTTCCAAGAGCTGGTCGCCCGGCCAAACTGAGCAATCGGGGGAGAAGGTCCTTGGTCAAGGAGGTGACAAAGAAACCCGATTGTCACCCTGACAGAGCTGAAGAGTTCCACTGTGGAGATGGGAGAACCTTCCAGAAGGCCAACCATCTTAGCAGCACTCCACCAATCAGGCCTTTATGGTAGAGTGGCCAGACGGAAGCCACTCCTCAGTAAAAGGCACATGACTGCCCTCTTGGAGTTGATGAAACCAAGATGGAACTTTTTGTCCTGAATGCCAAGCATCACCTCTGGAGGAAATCTGGCATCATCCCTACGGTGAAGCATGGTGGTGGCAGCATCATGCTGTGGGGATGTTTTTCAGCATCAGGGACTGGGAGACTAGTCAGGATCGAGGGAAGGGTGAACAGAGCAAAGTACAAAGAGATCATTGATGAGAACCTGCTCCAGGGCGCTCAGGACCCCAGACTGGGGCGAAGGTTCACCTTTCAAATGGACAACGCCCCTAAATGCAGGAGTGGCTTTTCTCTACCCTCTACCATGCGGCCACAGAGTTACTAACCCCTCTCTACCTCTACCAGGGGGCCACAGAGTTACTAACTCCCCTCTACCAGGGGACCACAGAGTTACTAACTCCTCTCTCCCCTCTACCAGGGAGCCACAGAGTTACTAACTCCTCTCTCCCCTCTACCAGGGAGCCACAGAGTTACTAACTCCTCTCTCCCCTCTACCAGGGGGCCACAGAGTTACTAACTCCTCTCTCCCCTCTACCAGGGAGCCACAGAGTTACTAACTCCTCTCTCCCCTCTACCAGGGAGCCACAGAGTTACTAACTCCTCTCTCCCCTCTACCAGGGAGCCACAGAGTTACTAACTCCTCTCTCCCCTCTACCAGGGGGCCACAGAGTTACTAACTCCTCTCTCCCCTCCTCTACCAGGGGGCCACAGAGTTACTAACTCCCCTCTACCCTCCTCTACCAGGGGGCCACAGAGTTACCAACTCCTCTCTACCCTCCTCTACCAGGGGGCCACAGAGTTACTAACTCCTCTCTCCCCTCTACCAGGGGGCCACAGAGTAACTAACTCCTCTCTCCTCTCTACCAAGGGGCCACAGAGTTACTAACTCCTCTCTACCCTCTAACAGGGGGCCACAGAGTTACTAACTCCTCTCTACCCTCTACCAGGGGGCCACAGAGTAACTAACTCCTCTCCCCTCCTCTACCAGGGGGCCACAGAGTTACTAACTCCTCTCTCCCCTCTACCAGGGGGGCCACAGAGTTACTAACTCCTCTCTCCCCTCTACCAGGGGGCCACAGAGTTACTAACTCCTCTCTCCCCTCTACCAGGGAGCCACAGAGTTACTAACTCCCCCCCTCTACCAGGGGGCCACATAGTTACTAACTCCTCTCTCCCCTCTACCAGGGGGCCACAGAATAACTAACTCCTCTCTCCCCTCTACCAGGGAGCCACAGAGTTACTAACTCCCCCCCCTCTACCAGGGGGCCACAGAGTTACTAACTCCTCTCTCCCCTCTACCAGGGGGCCACAGAGTTACTAACTCCCCCCCTCTACCAGGGGGCCACAGAGTTACTAACTCCTCTCTCCCCTCTACCAGGGGGCCACAGAGTTACTAACTCCTCTCTCCCCTCTACCAGGGGGCCACAGAGTTACTAACTCCTCTCTCCCTTCTACCAGGGGGCCACAGAGTTACTAACTCCTCTCTACCCTCTAACAGGGGGCCACAGAGTTACTAACTCCTCTCTCCCCTCTACCAGGGGGCCACAGAGTTACTAACTCCTCTCTCCCCTCTACCAGGGAGCCACAGAGTTACTAACTCCTCTCTCCCCTCTACCAGGGAGCCACAGAGTTACTAACTCCCCCCTCTACCAGGGGGCCACATAGTTACTAACTCCTCTCTCCCCTCTACCAGGGGGCCACAGAATAACTAACTCCTCTCTCCCCTCTACCAGGGAGCCACAGAGTTACTAACTCCCCCCCTCTACCAGGGGGCCACAGAGTTACTAACTCCTCTCTCCCCTCTACCAGGGGGCCACAGAGTTACTAACTCCCCCCCTCTACCAGGGGGCCACAGAGTTACTAACTCCTCTCTCCCCTCTACCAGGGGGCCACAGAGTTACTAACTCCTCTCTCCCCTCTACCAGGGAGCCACAGAGTTACTAACTCCCCCCCTCTACCAGGGGGCCACATAGTTACTAACTCCCTCTCCCCTCTACCAGGGGGCCACAGAGTAACTAACTCCTCTCTCCCCTCTACCAGGGAGCCACAGAGTTACTAACTCCCCCCCTCTACCAGGGGGCCACAGAGTTACTAACTCCTCTCTCCCCTCTACCAGGGGGCCACAGAGTTACTAACTCCCCCCCTCTACCAGGGGGCCACAGAGTTACTAACTCCGCTCTCCCCTCTACCAGGGGGCCACAGAGTTACTAACTCCTCTCCTCTCTCCCCTCTACCAGGGGGAGCCACAGAGTTACTAACTCCCTCTCCCCTCTACCAGGGGGCCACAGAGTTACTAACTCCTCTCTCCCCTCTACCAGGGGGCCACAGAGTTACTAACTCCTCTCTCCCCTCTACCAGGGGGCCACAGAGTTACTAACTCCTCTCTCCCCTCTACCAGGGAGCCACAGAGTTACTAACTCTTCTCTCCCTCTACCAGGGGGCCACAGAGTTACTAACTCCTCTCTCCCTCTACCAGGGGGTCACAGAGTTACTAACTCCTCTCTCCCCTCTACCAGGGAGCCACATAGTTACTAACTCCCCTCTACCAGGGAGCCACAGAGTTACTAACTCCTCTCTCCCCTCTACCAGGGAGCCACAGAGTTACTAACTCCTCTCTCCCCTCTACCAGGTGGCCACAGAGTTACTAACTCCTCTCTCCCCACTACCAGGGGGCCACAGAGTTACTAACTCCTCTCTCCCCTCTACCAGGGAGCCACAGAGTTACTAACTCCTCTCTCCCCTCTACCAGGGAGCCACAGAGTTACTAACTCCCCCCCCCTCTACCAGGGGGCCACATAGTTACTAACTCCTCTCTCCCCTCTACCAGGGGGCCACAGAATAACTAACTCCTCCCCTCTACCAGGGAGCCCTCTACCAGGGAGCCACAGAGTTACTAACTCCTCCCCCTCTACCAGGGGGCCACAGAGTTACTAACTAACTCTCCCCTCTACTAACTCCTCTCTCCCCTCTACCAGGGGGCCACAGAGTTACTAACTCCTCCCCCTCTACCAGGGGGCCCAGGGGGCCACAGAGTTACTAACTCCTCTCTCCCCTCTACCAGGGAGCCACAGAGTTACTAACTCCTCTCTCCCCTCTACCAGGGGGCCACAGAGTTACTAACTCCTCTCTCCCCTCTACCAGGGGGCCACAGAGTTACTAACTCCTCTCTCCCCTCTACCAGGGAGCCACAGAGTTACTAACTCCTCTCCCCTCTACCAGGGAGCCACAGAGTTACTAACTCCTCTCTCCCCTCTACCAGGGGGCCACAGAGTTACTAACTCCTCTCTCCCCTCTACCAGGGGGCCACAGAGTTACTAACTCCTCTCTCCCCCTCTACCAGGGGGCCACAGAGTTACTAACTCCTCTCCCTCCTCTACCAGGGGGCCACAGAGTTACTAACTCCTCTCTCTCCCCTCTACCAGGGGGCCACAGAGTTACTAACTCCTCTCTCCCCTCTACCAGGGGGCCACAGAGTTACTAACTCCTCTCTCCCTCTACCAGGGGGCCACAGAGTTACTAACTCCTCTCTCCCCTCTACCAGGGGGCCACAGAGTTACTAACTCCTCTCTCCCCTCTACCAGGGGGCCACAGAGTTACTAACTCCCCCCCTCTACCAGGGGGCCACAGAGTTACTAACTCCTCTCTCCCCTCTACCAGGGGGCCACAGAGTTACTAACTCCTCTCTCCCCTCTACCAGGGGGCCACAGAGTTACTAACTCCTCTCTCCCCTCTACCAGGGAGCCACAGAGTTACTAACTCCTCTCCCCTCTACCAGGGGCCACAGAGTTACTAACTCCTCTCTCCCCTCTACCAGGGGGCCACAGAGTTACTAACTCCTCTCTCCCCTCTACCAGGGAGCCACAGAGTTCTAACTCCCCCCTCTACCAGGGGGCCACAGAGTTACTAACTCCTCTCTCCCCTCTACCAGGGGGGAGTCCACAGAGTTACTAACTCCTCTCTCCCCTCTACCAGGGGGCCACAGAGTTACTAACTCCTCTCTCCCCTCTACCAGGGGGCCACAGAGTTACTAACTCCTCTCTCCCCTCTACCAGGGGGCCACAGAGTTACTAACTCCTCTCTCCCCCTCTACCAGGGGGCCACAGAGTTACTAACTCCTCTCTCCCCTCTACCAGGGGGCCACAGAGTTACTAACTCCTCTCTCCCCTCTACCAGGGAGCCACAGAGTTACTAACTCCTCTCTCCCCTCTACCAGGGAGCCACAGAGTTACTAACTCCCCCCTCTACCAGGGGGCCACATAGTTACTAACTCCTCTCTCCCCTCTACCAGGGGGCCACAGAATAACTAACTCCTCTCTCCCCTCTACCAGGGAGCCACAGAGTTACTAACTCCCCCCCTCTACCAGGGGGCCACATAGTTACTAACTCCTCTCTCCCCTCTACCAGGGGGCCACAGAGTAACTAACTCCTCTCTCCCCTCTACCAGGGAGCCACAGAGTTACTAACTCCCCCCCTCTACCAGGGGGCCACAGAGTTACTAACTCCTCTCTCCCCTCTACCAGGGGGCCACAGAGTAACTAACTCCTCTCTCCCCTCTACCAGGGGGCCACAGAGTTACTAACTCCTCTCTCCCCTCTACCAGGGGGCCACAGAGTTACTAACTCCTCTCTCCCCTCTACCAGGGAGCCACAGAGTTACTAACTCCTCTCCCCTCTACCAGGGGGCCACAGAGTTACTAACTCCTCTCTCCCCTCTACCAGGGGGCCACAGAGTTACTAACTCCTCTCTCCCCTCTACCAGGGAGCCACAGAGTTACTAACTCCTCTCTCCCCTCTACCAGGGGGCCACAGAGTTACTAACTCCTCTCTCCCCTCTACCAGGGAGCCACAGAGTTACTAACTCTTCTCTCCCCTCTACCAGGGGGCCACAGAGTTACTAACTCCTCTCTCCCCTCTACCAGGGGTTCACAGAGTTACTAACTCCTCTCTCCCCTCTACCAGGGAGCCACATAGTTACTAACTCCCCTCTACCAGGGAGCCACAGAGTTACTAACTCCTCTCTCCCCTCTACCAGGGAGCCACAGAGTTACTAACTCCTCTCTCCCCTCTACCAGGTGGCCACAGAGTTACTAACTCCTCTCTCCCCACTACCAGGGGGCCACAGAGTTACTAACTCCTCTCTCCCCTCTACCAGGGGGCCACAGAGTTACTAACTCCTCTCTCCCCTCTACCAGGGAGCCACAGAGTTACTAACTCCTCTCTCCCCTCTACCAGGGGGCCACAGAGTTACTAACTCCTCTCTCCCCTCTACCAGGGAGCCACAGAGTTACTAACTCTTCTCTCCCCTCTACCAGGGGGCCACAGAGTTACTAACTCCTCTCTCCCCTCTACCAGGGGGTCACAGAGTTACTAACTCCTCTCTCCCCTCTACCAGGGGGCCACAGAGTTACTAACTCCTCTCTCCCCTCTACCAGGGGGCCACAGAGTTACTAACTCCTCTCTCCCCTCTACCAGGGAGCCACAGAGTTACTAACTCCCCCCCTCTACCAGGGGGCCACATAGTTACTAACTCCTCTCTCCCCTCTACCAGGGGGCCACAGAGTAACTAACTCCTCTCTCCCCTCTACCAGGGAGCCACAGAGTTACTAACTCCCCCCCTCTACCAGGGGGCCACAGAGTTACTAACTCCTCTCTCCCCTCTACCAGGGGGCCACAGAGTTACTAACTCCCCCCCTCTACCAGGGGGCCACAGAGTTACTAACTCCGCTCCCTCTACCAGGGGGCCACAGAGTTACTAACTCCTCTCTCCCCTCTACCAGGGAGCCACAGAGTTACTAACTCCTCTCCCCTCTACCAGGGGGCCACAGAGTTACTAACTCCTCTCTCCCCTCTACCAGGGGGCCACAGAGTTACTAACTCCTCTCTCCCCTCTACCAGGGAGCCACAGAGTTACTAACTCCTCTCTCCCCTCTACCAGGGGGCCACAGAGTTACTAACTCCTCTCTCCCCTCTACCAGGGAGCCACAGAGTTACTAACTCTTCTCTCCCCTCTACCAGGGGGCCACAGAGTTACTAACTCCTCTCTCCCCTCTACCAGGGGGTCACAGAGTTACTAACTCCTCTCTCCCCTCTACCAGGGAGCCACATAGTTACTAACTCCCCTCTACCAGGGAGCCACAGAGTTACTAACTCCTCTCTCCCCTCTACCAGGGAGCCACAGAGTTACTAACTCCTCTCTCCCCTCTACCAGGTGGCCACAGAGTTACTAACTCCTCTCTCCCCACTACCAGGGGGCCACAGAGTTACTAACTCTCTCCCCTCTACCAGGGAGCCACAGAGTTACTAACTCCCTCTCCCCTCTACCAGGGGCCACAGAGTTACTAACTCCTCTCTCCCCTCTACCAGGGAGCCACAGAGTTACTAACTCCTCTCCTCCTCTACCAGGGGGCCACAGAGTTACTAACTCCTCTCTCCCCCTCTACCAGGGAGCCACAGAGTTACTAACTCCTCTCTCCCTCATCTACCAGGGAGCCACAGAGTTACTAACTCCTCTCCCCCTCTACCAGGGAGCCACAGAGTTACTAACTCCTCTCTCCCCTCTACCAGGGGGCCACAGAGTTACCAACTCCTCTCTCCCCTCTACCAGGGGGCCACAGAGTTACTAACTCCCCTCTACCAGGGGGCCACAGAGTTACTAACTCCCCTCTACCAGGGAGCCACAGAGTTACTAACTCCCCTCTAACAGGGGGCCACAGAGTTACTAACTCCCCTCTACCAGGGGGCCACAGAGTTACTAACTCCTCTCCCCTCTACCAGGGGGCCACAGAGTTACTAACTCCTCTCTCCCCTCTACCAGGGGGCCACAGAGTTACTAACTCCTCTCTCCCCTCTACCAGGGAGCCACAGAGTTACTAACTCCTCTCTCCCCTCTACCAGGGGGCCACAGAGTTACTAACTCCTCTCTCCCCTCTACCAGGGAGCCACAGAGTTACTAACTCTTCTCTCCCCTCTACCAGGGGGCCACAGAGTTACTAACTCCTCTCTCCCCTCTACCAGGGGGTCACAGAGTTACTAACTCCTCTCTCCCCTCTACCAGGGAGCCACCTAACAGCCACAGAGTTACTAACTCCTCTCTCCCCTCTACCAGGGGGCCACAGAGTTACTAACTCCTCTCTCCCTCTACCAGGGGCCACAGAGTTACTAACTCCTCTCTCCCCACTACCAGGGGGCCACAGAGTTACTAACTCCTCTCTCCCCTCTACCAGGGAGCCACAGAGTTACTAACTCCTCTCCCTCTACCAGGGGGCCACAGAGTTACTAACTCCTCTCCCCTCTACCAGGGAGCCACAGAGTTACTAACTCCTCTCCCTCCTCTACCAGGGGGCCACAGAGTTACTAACTCCTCTCTCCCCTGTACTCCACTACCAGGGAGCCACAGAGTTACTAACTCCTCTCTCCCCTCATCTACCAGGGAGCCACAGAGTTACCAACTCCTCTCCCCCTCTACCAGGGAGCCACAGAGTTACTAACTCCTCTCTCCCCTCTACCAGGGGGCCACAGAGTTACTAACTCCTCTCTCCCCTCTACCAGGGGCCACAGAGTTACTAACTCCCCTCTACCAGGGGGCCACAGAGTTACTAACTCCCTCTACCAGGGAGCCACAGAGTTACTAACTCCCCTCTAACAGGGGGCCACAGAGTTACTAACTCCCCTCTACCAGGGGGCCACAGAGTTACTAACTCCTCTCTACCCTCTAACAGGGGCCACAGAGTTACTAACTCCCCTCTACCAGGGAGCCACAGAGTTACTAACTCCCCTCTAACAGGGGGCCACAGAGTTACTAACTCCTGCCCTCTACCAGGGAGCCACAGAGTTACTAACTCCTCTCCCCTCTACCAGGGAGCCACAGAGTTACTAACTCCTCTCTCCCCTCTACCAGGGAGCCACAGAGTTACTAACTCCTCTCTCCCCTCTACCAGGGGGCCACATAATTACTAACTCCCTCCTCTACCAGGGAGCCACAGAGTTACTAACTCCTCTCTCCCCTCTACCAGGGGGCCACAGAGTTACTAACTCCTCTCTCCCCTCTACCAGGGAGCCACAGAGTTACTAACTCCCCTCTACCAGGGGGCCACAGAGTTACTAACTCCCCTCTACCAGGGAGCCACAGAGTTACTAACTCCCCTCTAACAGGGGGCCACAGAGTTACTAACTCCCCTCTACCAGGGGGCCACAGAATAACTAACTCCTCTCTCCCCTCTACCAGGGAGCCACAGAGTTACTAACTCCCCCCCTCTACCAGGGGGCCACAGAGTTACTAACTCCTCTCTCCCCTCTACCAGGGGGCCACAGAGTTACTAACTCCCCCCCTCTACCAGGGGGCCAGAGTTACTAACTCCTCTCTCCCCTCTACCAGGGGGCCACAGAGTTACTAACTCCTCTCTCCCCTCTACCAGGGAGCCACAGAGTTACTAACTCCCCCCCTCTACCAGGGGGCCACATAGTTACTAACTCCTCTCTCCCCTCTACCAGGGGGCCACAGAGTAACTAACTCCTCTCTCCCCTCTACCAGGGAGCCACAGAGTTACTAACTCCCCCCCTCTACCAGGGGGCCACAGAGTTACTAACTCCTCTCTCCCCTCTACCAGGGGGCCACAGAGTTACTAACTCCCCCCCTCTACCAGGGGGCCACAGAGTTACTAACTCCGCTCTCCCCTCTACCAGGGGGCCACAGAGTTACTAACTCCTCTCTCCCCTCTACCAGGGAGCCACAGAGTTACTAACTCCTCTCCCCTCTACCAGGGGGCCACAGAGTTACTAACTCCTCTCTCCCCTCTACCAGGGGGCCACAGAGTTACTAACTCCTCTCTCCCCTCTACCAGGGAGCCACAGAGTTACTAACTCCTCTCTCCCCTCTACCAGGGGGCCACAGAGTTACTAACTCCTCTCTCCCCTCTACCAGGGAGCCACAGAGTTACTAACTCTTCTCTCCCCTCTACCAGGGGGCCACAGAGTTACTAACTCCTCTCTCCCCTCTACCAGGGGGTCACAGAGTTACTAACTCCTCTCTCCCCTCTACCAGGGAGCCACATAGTTACTAACTCCCCTCTACCAGGGAGCCACAGAGTTACTAACTCCCTCTCCCTCTACCAGGGAGCCACAGAGTTACTAACTCCTCTCTCCCTCTACCAGGTGGCCACAGAGTTACTAACTCCTCTCTCCCCACTACCAGGGGGCCACAGAGTTACTAACTCCTCTCTCCCCTCTACCAGGGGGCCACAGAGTTACTAACTCCTCTCTCCCCTCTACCAGGGAGCCACAGAGTTACTAACTCCTCTCTCCCCTCTACCAGGGGGCCACAGAGTTACTAACTCCTCTCTCCCCTCTACCAGGGAGCCACAGAGTTACTAACTCTTCTCTCCCCTCTACCAGGGGGCCACAGAGTTACTAACTCCTCTCTCCCCTCTACCAGGGGGTCACAGAGTTACTAACTCCTCTCTCCCCTCTACCAGGGGGCCACAGAGTTACTAACTCCTCTCTCCCCTCTACCAGGGGGCCACAGAGTTACTAACTCCTCTCTCCCCTCTACCAGGGAGCCACAGAGTTACTAACTCCCCCCCTCTACCAGGGGGCCACATAGTTACTAACTCCTCTCTCCCCTCTACCAGGGGGCCACAGAGTAACTAACTCCTCTCTCCCCTCTACCAGGGAGCCACAGAGTTACTAACTCCCCCCCTCTACCAGGGGGCCACAGAGTTACTAACTCCTCTCTCCCCTCTACCAGGGGGCCACAGAGTTACTAACTCCCCCCCTCTACCAGGGGGCCACAGAGTTACTAACTCCGCTCTCCCCTCTACCAGGGGGCCACAGAGTTACTAACTCCTCTCTCCCCTCTACCAGGGAGCCACAGAGTTACTAACTCCTCTCCCCTCTACCAGGGGGCCACAGAGTTACTAACTCCTCTCTCCCCTCTACCAGGGGGCCACAGAGTTACTAACTCCTCTCTCCCTCTACCAGGGAGCCACAGAGTTACTAACTCCTCTCTCCCCTCTACCAGGGGGCCACAGAGTTACTAACTCCTCTCTCCCCTCTACCAGGGAGCCACAGAGTTACTAACTCTTCTCTCCCCTCTACCAGGGGGCCACAGAGTTACTAACTCCTCTCTCCCCTCTACCAGGGGGTCACAGAGTTACTAACTCCTCTCTCCCCTCTACCAGGGAGCCACATAGTTACTAACTCCCCTCTACCAGGGAGCCACAGAGTTACTAACTCCTCTCTCCCCTCTACCAGGGAGCCACAGAGTTACTAACTCCTCTCTCCCCTCTACCAGGTGGCCACAGAGTTACTAACTCCTCTCTCCCCACTACCAGGGGGCCACAGAGTTACTAACTCCTCTCTCCCCTCTACCAGGGAGCCACAGAGTTACTAACTCCTCTCTCCCCTCTACCAGGGGGCCACAGAGTTACTAACTCCTCTCTCCCCTCTACCAGGGAGCCACAGAGTTACTAACTCCTCTCCCCTCCTCTACCAGGGGGCCACAGAGTTACTAACTCCTCTCTCCCCTGTACTCCACTACCAGGGAGCCACAGAGTTACTAACTCCTCTCTCCCCTCATCTACCAGGGAGCCACAGAGTTACCAACTCCTCTCCCCCCTCTACCAGGGAGCCACAGAGTTACTAACTCCTCTCTCCCCTCTACCAGGGGGCCACAGAGTTACCAACTCCTCTCTCCCCTCTACCAGGGGGCCACAGAGTTACTAACTCCCCTCTACCAGGGGGCCACAGAGTTACTAACTCCCCTCTACCAGGGAGCCACAGAGTTACTAACTCCCCTCTAACAGGGGGCCACAGAGTTACTAACTCCCCTCTACCAGGGGGCCACAGAGTTACTAACTCCTCTCTCCCCTCTAACAGGGGCCACAGAGTTACTAACTCCCCTCTACCAGGGAGCCACAGAGTTACTAACTCCCCTCTAACAGGGGGCCACAGAGTTACTAACTCCTGCCCTCTACCAGGGAGCCACAGAGTTACTAACTCCTCTCTCCCCTCTACCAGGGAGCCACAGAGTTACTAACTCCTCTCTCCCCTCTACCAGGGAGCCACAGAGTTACTAACTCCTCTCTCCCCTCTACCAGGGGGCCACATAATTACTAACTCCCCTCCTCTACCAGGGAGCCACAGAGTTACTAACTCCTCTCCCCTCTACCAGGGGGCCACAGAGTTACTAACTCCTCTCTCCCCTCTACCAGGGAGCCACAGAGTTACTAACTCCCCTCTACCAGGGGGCCACAGAGTTACTAACTCCCCTCTACCAGGGAGCCACAGAGTTACTAACTCCCCTCTAACAGGGGGCCACAGAGTTACTAACTCCCCTCTACCAGGGGGCCACAGAGTTACTAACTCCTCTCTCCCCTCTAACAGGGGGCCACAGAGTTACTAACTCCCCTCTACCAGGGAGCCACAGAGTTACTAACTCCCCTCTAACAGGGGGCCACAGAGTTACTAACTCCTGCCCTCTACCAGGGAGCCACAGAGTTACTAACTCCTCTCTCCCCTCTACCAGGAAGCCACAGAGTTACTAACTCCTCTCTCCCCTCTACCAGGGAGCCACAGAGTTACTAACTCCTCTCTCCCCTCTACCAGGGGGCCACAGAATTACTAACTCCCCTCCTCTACCAGGGAGCCACAGAGTTACTAACTCCTCTCCCCTCTACCAGGGGGCCACAGAGTTACTAACTCCTCTCTCCCCTCTACCAGGGAGCCACAGAGTTACTAACTCCCCTCTAACAGGGGGCCACAGAGTTACTAACTCCCCTCTACCAGGGAGCCACAGAGTTACTAACTCCTCTCTCCCCTCTACCAGGGAGCCACAGAGTTACTAACTCCCCTCTACCAGGGAGCCAGAGTTACTAACTCCCCTCTAACAGGGGCCCACAGAGTTACTCACCCCTGTACTCCACTACCAGGGGCCCACAGAGTTACTCACCCCTGTACTCCACTACCAGGGGCCCACAGAGTTACTCACCCCTGTACTCCACTACCAGGGGCCCACAGAGTTACTCACCCCTGTACTCCACTACCAGGGGCCCACAGAGTTACTCACCCCTGTACTCCACTACCAGGGGCCCACAGAGTTACTCACCCCTGTACTCCACTACCAGGGGCCCACAGAGTTACTCACCCCTGTACTCCACTACCAGGGGCCTTCTCTACTCTCCTATTTCTCTACATGTGCTGCCCTTGACAGGTTTCTGTTGTCCTGTACACCCAGTATAACCTGAGAATACATACATGTGATGTTATGATGACCTGGGGTATGCTGGGATGGCAAACGTGGCATGTGATGAATGTCTTGTGTTTCTGCTGGGCTGTTCACGGTTGAACAGAGGCGTTGTGTGAGCTCATCGGAGCAGAAACAAGACCTTTGATCAACAGAGAAGGAATGAAGACCTCACACAGATCTGTGGAGAGAAAGTCACTTGGCCGGGAGTCAGTGGCTGACTGGGCGCATTCGAGATTACTTTTTTGAAGACTTTGACTAACGTTGGTCACCGCCTTTCACAGAGTGTTGCATTATGGGTATAGAAATTGTCCGACTTGCGACTACTTGTCGATTGCATGAACTTTAAAAAGAATAATGTGATCAAAAGGTCACGCAGGTGTTGATGAAGTCTCCTTCAGGTCTCTCAGCAGTAGATACTCACCCACTGTACCATGCCGTCCTCTGCTGCATTGTGGGAGGAACGATGTATCAACCAATCGTTAGGGTGTTTTTGTTTGACCCACGCGAACGTGGCCAAAGTAGTGACTGAAACAGGAAGCGACTTTTCATCGATTCCAAAGCTACAGGTTGATGGAGATTCTCTCTAACCAATTCATTGTACACACGCTACATTTTCAGTTTGTGAGGGTGTGATATGGGGGGGGGGGGGGGTATAGAAAACCGTTTATAGCAACAGCAGCTATATAGACACTGCCATGTTGATCTGAGCCTTGCTGTTGGGGAAACCCCCAGTGTCTTTTGGCTGTTGCAGATGCACCTCCCCTGACTTCACTGTGGACTACAGTCGGATTCGTTAGTCTTACCACTCGAACACACTCACTGACGCTGTTTGGACTGACTGGCTGTGTGGCGCTGACTGACTGGCTGACTGTGAGGCGCTGACTGACTGACTGGCTGTGAAGCGCTGACTGACTGACTGGCTGTGAGGCGCTGACTGACTGACTGGCTGTGAGGCGCTGACTGACTGACTGGCTGTGAGGCGCTGACTGACTGACTGACTGTGAGGCGCTGACTGACTGACTGGCTGTGAGGCGCTGACTGACTGACTGGCTGTGAGGCGCTGACTGACTGACTGACTGTGAGGCGCTGCTGACTGACTGTGACTGACTGACTGACTGGCTGTGAGGTGCTGACTGACTGACTGGCTGTGAGGCGCTGACTGACTGACTGGCTGTGAGGTGCTGACTGACTGGCTGTGAGGCGCTGACTGACTGACTGGCTGTGAGGCGCTGACTGGCTGAGGCGCTGACTGACTGACTGGCTGTGAGGCGCTGACTGACTGACTGTGAGGCGCTGACTGACTGGTTGTGAGGCGCTGACTGACTGACTGGCTGTGAGGCGCTGGCTGACTGACTGACTGACTGGCTGTGAGGTGCTGACTGACTGACTGTGAGGCGCTGACTGACTGACTGACTGTGAGGCGCTGACTGACTGACTGGCTGTGAGGCGCTGACTGACTGACTGACTGTGAGGCGCTGACTGACTGACTGTGAGGCGCTGACTGACTGACTGGCTGTGAGGCGCTGACTGACTGACTGGCTGTGAGGCGCTGACTGACTGACTGGCTGTGAGGTGCTGACTGACTGGCTGTGAGGCGCTGACTGACTGACTGACTGTGAGGCGCTTACTGACTGGCTGTGAGGCGCTGACTGACTGACTGGCTGTGAGGCGCTGACTGACTGACTGTGAGGCGCTGACTGACTGGCTGTGAGGCGCTGACTGACTGACTGGCTGTGAGGCGCTGACTGACTGACTGACTGACTGGCTGTGAGGTGCTGACTGACTGGCTGTGAGGCGCTGACTGACTGGCTGTGAGGCGCTGACTGACTGACTGGCTGTGAGGCGCTGACTGACTGACTGGCTGTGAGGTGCTGACTGACTGGCTGGCTGTGAGGCGCTGACTGACTGGCTGTGAGGCGCTGACTGACTGACTGGCTGTGAGGCGCTGACTGACTGACTGGCTGTGAGGTGCTGACTGACTGGCTGGCTGTGAGGCGCTGACTGACTGGCTGTGAGGCGCTGACTGACTGACTGGCTGTGAGGCGCTGACTGACTGACTGACTGGCTGTGAGGCGCTGACTGACTGACTGACTGTGAGGCGCTGACTGACTGACTGGCTGTGTGGCGCTGACTGACTGGCTGACTGTGAGGCGCTGACTGACTGACTGGCTGTGAGGCGCTGACTGACTGACTGGCTGTGAGGCGCTGACTGACTGACTGACTGTGAGGCGCTGACTGACTGACTGGCTGTGAGGCGCTGACTGACTGACTGACTGTGAGGCGCTGACTGACTGACTGACTGTGAGGCGCTGACTGACTGACTGGCTGTGAGGCGCTGACTGACTGACTGGCTGTGAGGCGCTGACTGACTGACTGGCTGTGAGGTGCTGACTGACTGGCTGTGAGGCGCTGCCTGACTGACTGACTGTGAGGCGCTTACTGACTGGCTGTGAGGCGCTGACTGACTGACTGGCTGTGAGGCGCTGACTGACTGACTGTGAGGCGCTGACTGACTGGTTGTGAGGCGCTGACTGACTGACTGGCTGTGAGGCGCTGACTGACTGACTGACTGGCTGTGAGGTGCTGACTGACTGACTGTGAGGCGCTGACTGACTGGCTGTGAGGCGCTGACTGACTGACTGGCTGTGAGGCGCTGACTGACTGACTGGCTGTGAGGTGCTGACTGACTGGCTGGCTGTGAGGCGCTGACTGACTGGCTGTGAGGCGCTGACTGACTGACTGGCTGTGAGGCGCTGACTGACTGACTGACTGGCTGTGAGGTGCTGACTGACTGGCTGGCTGTGAGGCGCTGACTGACTGGCTGTGAGGCGCTGACTGACTGACTGGCTGTGAGGCGCTGACTGACTGACTGACTGGCTGTGAGGCGCTGACTGACTGACTGACTGTGAGGCGCTGAGTGACTGACTGACTGGCTGTGAGGCGCTGACTGACTGACTGGTTGTGAGGTGCTGACTGACTGGCTGTGAAGCGCTGACTGACTGACTGGCTGTGAGGCGCTGACTGACTGACTGGCTGGCTGTGAAGCGCTGACTGACTGGCTGTGAGGTGCTGACTGACTGACTGACTGGCTGTGAGGCGCTGACTGACTGTGAGGCGCTGACTGACTGACTGGCTGTGAGGCGCTGACTGACTGACTGGCTGAGAAGCGCTGACTGACTGGCTGTGAGGTGCTGACTGACTGACTGACTGTGAGGCGCTGACTGACTGACTGGCTGTGAAGCGCTGACTGACTGGCTGTGAGGCGCTGACTGACTGACTGGCTATGAGGCGCTGACTGACTGACTGGCTGTGAGGCGCTGACTGACTGACTGGCTGTGAGGCGCTGACTGACTGACTGGCTGTGAGGCGCTGACTGACTGACTGGCTGTGAGGTGCTGACTGACTGACTGGCTGTGAGGCGCTGACTGACTGGCTGTGAGGCGCTGACTGACTGACTGACTGTGAGGCGCTGACTGACTGACTGGCTGTGAGGTGCTGACTGACTGACTGGCTGTGAGGCGCTGACTGACTGACTGACTGACTGTGAGGTGCTGACTGACTGGCTGGCTGTGAAGCGCTGACTGACTGACTGGCTGTGAGGTGCTGACTGACTGACTGTGAGGCGCTGACTGACTGACTGTGAGGTGCTGACTGACTGACTGACTGACTGTGAGGTGCTGACTGACTGACTGGCTGTTGGTATGTTTGTTATCAGTAACTTATGCCTGCCCAAACCATAACCCCACTGTCACCACGGGGCACTCTGTTCACCACGTTGACATCAGCAAACCGCTCGCCCACATGACGCCATACACGTGGTCTGCGGTTGTGTGGCCGGTGAGACGTAAAGACAACTTTATGGTCGAAAAATGAACATTCAATTGTCTCCACTGTGGATTTAACAAGTGCCGTCAATAAGAGACCACAGCATCGCCTGGATTCACCTGGTCAGTCTGTCATGGAAAGAGCAGCTGTTCCTAATGTTTCGTACACTAAGTTTATAGTTGTATTTTTTGGGGTGTGGTAAAACATGTTTTATATACTCTTGGGTTTCCAACCTCATCTGAACACCTTTTTAAAGTTGTTTGTCTTTCACTTGTCTTGTTTATGTTAATACACCAAACTAGTGTAAGATTTTCAAGTTGTCCCCATGCCAGTCTCCTGTCCTCTGTCCCCATGCCAGTCTCCTGTCCTCTGTCCCCATGCCAGTCTCCTGTCCTCTGTCCCCATGTCAGTCTCCTGTCCTCTGTCCCCATGCCAGTCCCCTGTCCTCTGTCCCCATGCCAGTCTCCTGTCCTCTGTCCCCATGCCAGTCTCCTGTCCTCTGTCCCCATGCCAGTCCCCTGTCCTCTGTCCCCATGCCAGTCTCCTGTCCTCTGTCCCCATGCCAGTCTCCTGTCCTCTGTCCCCATGCCAGTCTCCTGTCCTCTGTCCCCATGCCAGTCTCCTGTCCTCTGTCCCCATGCCAGTCTCCTGTCCTCTGTCCCCATGTCAGTCTCCTGTCCTCTGTCCCCATGCCAGTCCCCTGTCCTCTGTCCCCATGCCAGTCTCCTGTCCTCTGTCCCCATGCCAGTCTCCTGTCCTCTGTCCCCATGCAAGTCTCCTGTCCTCTGAAACTTCTAATCCTACATACTTCTGTAGCTCAGTTGGTAGAGCATGGCGCTTGTAAACGCGCTGCTAAATGGCATATATATAATATATATATATATATATATATAAAATATATATACATACTCTGAAGTCAGTCAGCTAAACACTACTGACAAAACATTATAATCAGGACCTCCAAGCCAGGTCAATAGCTTTTTATTTATTTCCCTAAATAAAACCAGGGACTGAAAAGCAGCAGTAGTCCGGAACTCGTAGGGGCCGTGTAAGATTTAAATCCCCCTGTGGAAGCATCACACTGCCTCACTGTGAATGAGAAGACCATCAGGGAGCTACTGTACAGGCCATTCAATCCCCCTGTTGGTTAGAACCTCGATATTGACAAAGTGTAGAGGATCACATTCGTAATAGCCAAAGCCATGTATGTTAAAGTATATGTTATTTAATAACGCGACAGCTGTACAGTGCCGTTCAGAATGACATCATCATAAGGGGACAGAGATTGGGCAGTAGTAGCTACTGTATGTCTATGTCCCAAAATGGCACCCTATTCTCTATATAGTATACTACATTAGACCAGGGCCCATAGGGGTTGGTATATAGTATACTACTGTAGACCAGGGCCCATAGGGGTTGATATATAGTATACTACTGTAGACCAGGGCCCATAGGGGTTGGTATATAGTATTCTACATTAGACCAGGGCCCATAGGGGTTGGTATATAGTATACTACATTAGACCAGGGCCCATAGGGGTTGGTATATAGTATATTACATTAGACCAGGGCCCATAGGGGTTGGTATATAGTATACTACTGTAGACCAGGGCCCATAGGGGTTGGTATATAGTATACTACATTAGACCAGGGCCCATAGGGGTTGGTATATAGTATACTACATTAGACCAGGGCCCATAGGGGTTGGTATATAGTATACTACTGTAGACCAGGGCCCATAGGGGTTGGTATATAGTATACTACATTAGACCAGGGCCCATAGGGGTTGGTATATAGTATACTACTGTAGACCAGGGCCCATAGGGGTTGATATATAGTATACTACTGTAGACCAGGGCCCATAGGGGTTGGTATATAGTATACTACATTAGACCAGGGCCCATAGGGGTTGGTATATAGTATACTACATTAGACCAGGGCCCATAGGGGTTGGTATATAGTATACTACTGTAGACCAGGGCCCATAGGGGTTGATATATAGTATACTACTGTAGACCATGACCCATAGGGGTTGGTATATAGTATACTACATTAGACCAGGACCCATAGGGTTTGGTATATAGTATACTACTGTAGACCAGGGCCCATAGGGGTTGATATATAGTATACTACTTTAGACCACGGCCCATAGGGGTTGGTATATAGTATACTACATTAGACCAGGGCCCATAGGGGTTGGTATATAGTATACTACATTAGACCAGGGCCCATAGGGGTTGGTATATAGTATACTACATTAGACCAGGGCCCATAGGGGTTGGTATATAGTATATTACATTAGACCAGGGCCCATAGGGGTTGGTATATAGTATACTACTGTAGACCAGGGCCCATAGGGGTTGATATATAGTATACTACTGTAGACCAGGGCCCATAGGGGTTGGTATATAGTATACTACATTAGACCAGGGCCCATAGGGGTTGTTATATAGTATACTACTGTAGACTAGGGCCCATAGGGGTTGGTATATAGTATACTACATTAGACCAGGGCCCATAGGGGTTGGTATATAGTATACTACTTTAGACCAGGGCCCATAGGGGTTGGTATATAGTATACTACATTAGACCAGGACCCATAGGGTTTGGTATATAGTATACTACTGTAGACCAGGGCCCATAGGGGTTGATATATAGTATACTACTTTAGACCACGGCCCATAGGGGTTGGTATATAGTATACTACATTAGACCAGGGCCCATAGGGGTTGGTATATAGTATACTACATTAGACCAGGGCCCATAGGGGTTGGTATATAGTATACTACATTAGACCAGGGCCCATAGGGGTTGGTATATAGTATATTACATTAGACCAGGGCCCATAGGGGTTGGTATATAGTATACTACTGTAGACCAGGGCCCATAGGGGTTGATATATAGTATACTACTGTAGACCAGGGCCCATAGGGGTTGGTATATAGTATACTACATTAGACCAGGGCCCATAGGGGTTGTTATATAGTATACTACTGTAGACTAGGGCCCATAGGGGTTGGTATATAGTATACTACATTAGACCAGGGCCCATAGGGGTTGGTATATAGTATACTACTTTAGACCAGGGCCCATAGGGGTTGGTATATAGTATACTACTGTAGGGCCCATAGGGGTTGGTATATAGTATAGACCAGGGCCCATAGGGTTTGGTATATAGTATACTACATTAGACCAGGGCCCATAGGGGTTGGTATATAGTATACTACATTAGACCAGGGCCCATAGGGGTTGGTATATAGTATACTACTTTAGACCAGGGCCCATAGGGGTTGGTATATAGTATACTACATTAGACCAGGGCCCATAGGGTTTGGTATATAGTATACTACATTAGACCAGGGCCCATAGGGGTTGGTATATAGTATACTACATTAGACCAGGGCCCATAGGGGTTGGTATATAGTATACTACATTAGACCAGGGCCCATAGGGGTTGGTATATAGTATACTACTGTAGACCAGGGCCCATAGGGGTTGATATATAGTATACTACTGTAGACCAGGGCCCATAGGGGTTGGTATATAGTATACTACATTAGACCAGGGCCCATAGGGGTTGGTATATAGTATACTACTGTAGACCAGGGCCCATAGGGGTTGATATATAGTATACTACTGTAGACCATGGCCCATAGGGGTTGGTATATAGTATACTACATTAGACCAGGGCCCATAGGGGTTGGTATATAGTATACTACTTAGACCAGGGCCCATAGGGTTTGGTATATAGTATACTACATTAGACCAGGGCCCATAGGGGTTGGTATATAGTATACATTAGACCAGGGCCATTAGACCAGGGCCCATAGGGGTTGGTATATAGTATACTACTGTAGACCAGGGCCCATAGGGGTTGATATATAGTATAATACTGTAGACCAGGGCCCATAGGGGTTGGTATATAGTATACTACATTAGACCAGGGCCCATAGGGGTTGGTATATATAGGCTACTAGGGGTTGTATATAGACCAGACCAGGGCCCATAGGGTTTGGTTTATAGTATACTACATTAGACCAGGGCCCATAGGGGTTGGTATATAGTATACTACATTAGACCAGGGCCCATAGGGGTTGGTATATAGTATACTACTGTAGACCAGGGCCCATAGGGGTTGATATATAGTATACTACTGTAGACCAGGGCCCATATGGGTTGGTATATAGTATACTACATTAGACCAGGGCCCATAGGGGGTGGTATATAGTATACTACATTAGACCAGGGACCATAGGGGTTGGTATATAGTATACTACTGTAGACCAGGGCCCATAGGGGTTGGTATATAGTATACTACATTAGACCAGGGCCCATAGGGGTTGGTATATAGTATACTACATTAGACCAGGGCCCATAGGGGTTGGTATATAGTATACTACTGTAGACCAGGGCCCATAGGGGTTGGTATATAGTATACTACATTAGACCAGGGCCCATAGGGGTTGGTATATAGTATACTACTGTAGACCAGGGCCCATAGGGGTTGATATATAGTATACTACTGTAGACCAGGGCCCATAGGGGTTGGTATATAGTATACTACTGTAGACCAGGGCCCATAGGGGTTGATATATAGTATACTACTGTAGACCATGACCCATAGGGGTTGGTATATAGTATACTACTGTAGACCAGGGCCCATAGGGGTTGATATATAGTATACTACTGTAGACCATGACCCATAGGGGTTGGTATATAGTATACTACATTAGACCAGGACCCATAGGGTTTGGTATATAGTATACTACTTTAGACCACGGCCCATAGGTGTTGGTATATAGTATACTACATTAGACCAGGGCCCATAGGGTTTGGTATATAGTATACTACATTAGACCAGGGCCCATAGGGGTTGGTATATAGTATACTACTGTAGACCAGGGCCCATAGGGGTTGATATATAGTATACTACTGTAGACCAGGGCCCATAGGGGTTGGTATATAGTATACTACATTAGACCAGGGCCCATAGGGGTTGTTGTATATAGTATACTACTAGACCAGGGCCCACATTAGTATACTACATTAGACCAGGGCCCATAGGGGTTGGTATATAGTATACTACATTAGACCAGGGCCCATAGGGGTTGGTATATAGTATACTACTTAGACCAGGGCCCATAGATATATAGTATACTACTGTAGACCAGGGCCCATAGGGGTTGGTATATAGTATACTATATTAGACCAGGGCCCATAGGGTTTGGTATATAGTATACTACATTAGACCAGGGCCCATAGGGGTTGGTATATAGTATACTACTGTAGACCAGGGCCCATAGGGGTTGGTATATAGTATACTACTTTAGACCAGGGCCCATAGGGGTTGGTATATAGTATACTACATTAGACCAGGGCCCATAGGGGTTGGTATATAGTATACTACTGTAGACCAGGGCCCATAGGGGTTGATATATAGTATACTACTGTAGACCAGGGCCCATAGGGGTTGGTATATAGTATACTACATTAGACCAGGGCCCATAGGGGTTGGTATATAGTATACTACTGTAGACCAGGGCCCATAGGGTTTGGTTTATAGTATACTACATTAGACCAGGGCCCATAGGGGTTGGTATATAGTATACTACATTAGACCAGGGCCCATAGGGGTAGGGGTTGGTATATAGTATACTACTGTAGACCAGGGCCCATAGGGGTTGGTATATAGTATACTACATTAGACCAGGGCCCATAGGGGTTGGTATATAGTATACTACATTAGACCAGGGCCCATAGGGGTTGGTATATAGTATACTACATTAGACCAGGGCCCATAGGGGTTGGTATATAGTATACTACTGTAGACCAGGGCCCATAGGGGTTGATATATAGTATACTACTGTAGACCATGGCCCATAGGGGTTGGTATATAGTATACTACATTAGATCAGGGCCCATAGGGGTTGGTATATAGTATACTACTGTAGACCAGGGCCCATAGGGTTTGGTTTATAGTATACTACATTAGACCAGGGCCCATAGGGGTTGGTATATAGTATACTACATTAGACCAGGGCCCATAGGGGTTGGTATATAGTATACTACTGTAGACCAGGGCCCATAGGGGTTGATATATAGTATACTACTGTAGACCAGGGCCCATAGGGGTTGGTATATAGTATACTACATTAGACCAGGGCCCATAGGGGTTGGTATATAGTATACTACTGTAGACCAGGGCCCATAGGGTTTGGTTTATAGTATACTACATTAGACCAGGGCCCATAGGGGTTGGTATATAGTATACTACATTAGACCAGGGCCCATAGGGGTTGGTATATAGTATACTACTGTAGACCAGGGCCCATAGGGGTTGATATATAGTATACTACTGTAGACCCGGGCCCATAGGGGTTGGTATATAGTATACTACATTAGACCAGGGCCCATAGGGGTGGTATATAGTATACTACATTAGACCAGGGACCATAGGGGTTGGTATATAGTATACTACTGTAGACCAGGGCCCATAGGGGTTGGTATATAGTATACTACTTTAGACCAGGGCCCATAGGGGTTGGTATATAGTATACGACATTAGACCAGGGCCCATAGGGGTTGGAATATAGTATACTACTGTAGACCAGGGCCCATAGGGGTTGGTATATAGTATACTACTGTAGACCAGGGCCCATAGGGGTTGATATATAGTATACTACTGTAGACCATGGCCCATAGGGGTTGGTATATAGTATACTACATTAGACCAGGGCCCATAGGGGTTGGTATATAGTATACTACATTAGACCAGGGCCTTTAGGGGTTGGTATATAGTATACTACATTAGACCAGGGCCCATAGGGGTTGGTATATAGTATACTACTGTAGACCAGGGCCCATAGGGGTTGATATATAGTATACTACTGTAGACCAGGGCCCATAGGGGTTGGTATATAGTATACTACATTAGACCAGGGCCCATAGGGGTTGGTATATAGTATACTACATTAGACCAGGGCCCATAGGGGTTGGTATATAGTATACTACATTAGACCAGGGCCCATAGGGGTTGGTATATAGTATACTACATTAGACCAGGGCCTTTAGGGGTTGGTATATAGTATACTACATTAGACCAGGGCCCATAGGGGTTGGTATATAGTATACTACTGTAGACCAGGGCCCATAGGGGTTGATATATAGTATACTACTGTAGACCAGGGCCCATAGGGGTTGGTATATAGTATACTACATTAGACCAGGGCCCATAGGGGTTGGTATATAGTATACTACATTAGACCAGGGCCCATAGGGGTTGGTATATAGTATAATACTGTAGACCAGGGCCCATAGGGGTTGGTATATAGCAGAGGTGGACAATTTCACTCGGTCCGGGTTCTATCTGAACCTTGACACATTTCTCATAAATAATCGTTAAATTAAATACTGATGAAGCAACCCTTTTTCTATGTACTCACACTGCGCTGGCTCAGCTCAGCTGGGAAGGTCCCAGACAGCGGCCCATATTATTGTGCGTTGTCCAATCACGTGCGGTATTTAAATCACTTCACGAAAATCAGCCAATCAAAGCGAATGTTTACAATGCATGTTAGGAGACGGATGTCGAGAGAGAGAGACAGCGAGAGAAGCTGAAGCGAGAGGAGCAATTATAGAATGGCGTGCCCAAAAAGTCAGGAATACCGATACAGAAAATCAAGCTTTAAAAAAGAGGAGTAGGGCAGACAAATACGCATATTTATCCTTCCCGCAGCGAGTGTTAAACCACACTGCCTGATATGTCCAGAGACCGTGGCTCTAATAAAAAGTGCCAACGTGAAGCGCCACTACGAGACAAAGCACAGATCTTTTGAGCAAACATACCCACAGCATTCTGAGGTGAGGACACGCAATATAAACTAAACTCAGAGCCCAGTGTGATCGGTCCACCAGAGTCCTCTCCCGTGTATTCACTGCCAAGCAACATGCAAACGAATGTTCACTAAAAATAGCTTGGATTTTTGGGTCAACGCCAAAAGCCATTTTTTACTGACGGTGGGAGAGAATGAATGCTGTTGCTGAAACTTTACTTGACTGGTAAACAAAAAATACGAGCTGTGTGAAAAGATGAAGCAAATCCCAATGTCAAGTACAACAACAGCAAGAAAGAGTGAAATACTAACAGTTTGAGGAAGCTATACAGATATATATATATATATATAACATTATGCTTTTGATGAATCTACTGATGTGCGTGATAATGCCCAGCTTCTGGTGTTAGATTTGACCCCACAGAGAAGAAGGAATTCTGTTTAGACTTGTTAGGCGTAACACAACTCGAGACACACACAAGAGGAAAAGCCATAAAGGAGATGCAGAGAAAGAGGGGGATAGACCTAAAACAAGTCTCTATCACCTCAGACGGGGCCCCTGCCAGGACAGGAAGAGAGAGAGGAGCTGTGGCTGAAAGAGGACGTCCCTGATCTCACAGTTTACCACTGCATCATTCATCAGTAATAATAATAATAATAATATATGCCATTTAGCAGATGCTTTTATCCAAAGCGACTTACAGTCATGTGTGCATACATTCTACGTATGGGTGGTCCCGGGGATCGAACCCACTACCGTCATCGTGCACCAATGTGTCAGAAGACTATGTTGAAGGGATGAATACAATGATGAAACTCATCCACTTCCTCCGGGCGTCCTCATCAACATCGTCCTGCTGAGAGAATTCCTGAAAGAAGTTGAGGCAAATGGCCTACTGCTGTACAACAACGTGAGATGTGGCTCAGTGTTGGAACGCTTTTGGTCCATTCGAAAGGAAATAACAGCTTTCCTTGTACAGCTCAAGAGCCAGAAGGCAACACAGTTTTCACTTAGAAAAAATAAATAATAATTGAAATGCAAGACGAGAGCAAAATGGATATTTTTTTGCATTTTTTGGGGGTCAAAATCACACCTTAAATGAGCTCAACGTGAAACTACAGGGCAATAACGATTCAGTTTGTGATTTGATGTCCGACTCCTTCCAGAGGAAACTGGAAGTGTTCAAGGAGACGGAGCACACGTCCCAAAAGGAACAGATTCAGGGTGAGAGATCTTCAGCTTCAGGGTGAGAGATCTTCAGCTTCAGGGTGAGAGATCTTCATCTTCAGGGTGAGAGATCTTCATCTTCAGGGTGAGAGATCTTCATCTTCAGGGTGAGAGATCTTCATCTTCAGGGTGAGAGATCTTCATCTTCAGGGTGAGAGATCTTCAGCTTCAGGGTGAGAGATCTTCAGCTTCAGGGTGAGAGATCTTCATCTTCAGGTTGAGAGATCTTCAGCTTCAGGGTGAGAGATCTTCATCTTCAGGGTGAGAGATCTTCATCTTCAGGGTGAGAGATCTTCAGCTTCAGGGTGAGAGATCTTCAGCTTCAGGGTGAGAGATCTTCATCTTCAGGGTGAGAGATGTTCATCTTCAGGGTGAGAGATCTTCATCTTCAGGGTGAGAGATCCTCAGCTTCAGGGTGAGAGAACTTCAGCTTCAGGGTGAGAGATCTTCAGCTTCAGGGTGAGAGATCTTCAGCTTCAGGGTGAGAGATCTTCATCTTCAGGGTGAGAGATCTTCAGCTTCAGGGTGAGAGATCTTCATCCACAGGTTGAGAGATCTTCAGCTTCAGGGTGAGAGATGTTCATCTTCAGGGTGAGAGATCTTTATCTTCAGGTTGAGAGATTTACAGCTTCAGGGTGAGAGATCTTCAGCTTCAGGGTGAGAGATCTTCAGCTTCAGGGTGAGAGATCTTCATCTTCAGGTTGAGAGATCTTCAGCTTCAGGGTGAGAGATCTTCATCTTCAGGGTGAGAGATCTTCAGCTTCAGGGTGAGAGATCTTCAGCTTCAGGGTGAGAGATCTTCAGCTTCAGGGTGAGTGATTTTCAGCTTCAGGGTGAGAGATGTTTCTCCTCGTGTTGACTTGATAGATGAGCTGATTGGAAACGCCAGAAAATCACTTTGACAGCTTCAGCCTTGGACAGCCTTGGACAGCCTTGGACAGCAGCGCCTTCTTCTAATTTGAGAATCTAATCTTCATCACAGATGTCAGAGGATTTTCAAAGGAGGAGACACAGATCTTCACATGGGCTGGATCTCTACAGATGGAATGGATTGATCTGCAAGCAAATGTTGCACTGAGAGAGCACTTTCACTAACTGATCATGACCCTTTCTGGCTGTGTCAGACTGTGTTCCCTGGGTCTAACCAGCTGACTGATCATGACCCTATCAGACTGTGTTCTCCTGGTCTAACCAGCTAACTGATCATGACCCTATCAGACTGTGTTCTCCTGGTCTAACCAGCTAACTGATCATGACCCTATCAGACTGTGTTCTCCTGGTCTAACCAGCTAACTGATCATGACCCTATCAGGCTGTGTCTGAGACTGTGTTCTCCTGGTCTAACCAGCTAACTGATCATGACCCTATCAGGCTGTGTCTGAGACTGTGTTCTCCTGGTCTAACCAACTAACTGATCATGAACCTATCAGGCTGTGTCAAGACTGTGTTCTCCTGGTCTAACCAGCTAACTGATCATGACCCTATCAGACTGTATCTGAGACTGTGTTCCCCTGGTCTAACCAGCTAACTGATCATGACCCTATCAGGCTGTGTCAGACTGTGTTCCCCTGGTCTAACAGTAGCAGTACACACCTTGACCATGTTTGGCTCCACATACAGCTGTCAGACTGTGTTCCCTGGTCTAACAGTAGCAGTACACACCTTGACCATGTTTGGTTCCACATACAGCTGTCAGACTGTGTTTCCTGGTCTAACAGTAGCAGTACACACCATGACCATGTTTGGCACCGCATACAGCTGTGTCAGACTGTGTTCCCTGGTCTAACAGTAGCAGTACACACCATGACCATGTTTGGCACCACATACAGCTGTCAGACTGTGTTCTCCTGGTCTAACAGTAGCAGTACACACCTTGACCATGTTTGGCTCCACATACAGCTGTCAGACTGTGTTCCCTGGTCTAACAGTAGCAGCTAACTGATCATGTTTGACCCTATCAGGCTGTCAGACTGTGTTCCCTGGTCTAACAGTAGCAGTACACACCTTGACCATGTTTGGTTCCACATACAGCTGTCAGACTGTGTTCCCTGGTCTAACCAGCTAACTGATCATGACCCTATCAGGCTGTGTCAGACTGTGTTCCCTGGTCTAACAGTAGCAGTACACACCTTGACCATGTTTGGTTCCACGTACAGCTGTCAGACTGTGTTCTCCTGGTCTAACCAGCTAACTGATCATGACCCTATCAGGCTGTGTCAGACTGTGTTCCCTGGTCTAACAGTAGCAGTACACACCTTGACCATGTTTGGTTCCACGTACAGCTGTCAGACTGTGTTCTCCTGGTCTAACCAGCTAACTGATCATGACCCTATCAGGCTGTGTCAGACTGTGTTCCCTGGTCTAACAGTAGCAGTACACACCTTGACCATGTTTGGTTCCACGTACAGCTGTGTCAGACTGTGTTCCCTGGTCTAACAGTAGCAGTACACACCTTGACCATGTTTGGCTCCGCATACAGCTGTCAGACTGTGTTCCCTGGTCTAACAGTAGCAGTACACACCTTGACCATGTTTGGCACCACATACAGCTGTCAGACTGTGTTCCCTGGTCTAACAGTAGCAGTACACACCATGACCATGTTTGGTTCCACATACAGCTGTCAGACTGTGTTCCCTGGTCTAACAGTAGCAGTACACACCTTGACCATGTTTGGCTCCGCATACAGCTGTCAGACTGTGTTCCCTGGTCTAACAGTAGCAGTACACACCTTGACCATGTTTGGCACCGCATACAGCTGTGTCAGACTGTGTTCCCTGGTCTAACAGTAGCAGTACACACCTTGACCATGTTTGGCACCGCATACAGCTGTGTCTTCTATCTCCACTATGAACATCATCAACAGATAAGTACCGTTCTAGACTCACATGTGTTTGAGAATAACACTGACTCCAGCCAAGGTTCAAACGACTGTCAGGGTGAGAAACAGACAATTTCTCTCACTAAAGAAGAGAAATGGAGAAGTGAAGTGGGAGAGAGTAGGAAAGATAAACATTAAACATGGTTTCTTATTTGTTTCAAAAATCAAAGCACTTACAGGCAACTTTTGTTATTTTTCTGTGTGACGATGCAGTCTTGTGTGACGATGCAGTCTTGTGTGACGATGCAGTCTTGTGTGACGATGCAGTCTTGTTTTGCGATGATGCAGTCTTGTTTTGTGACGATGCAGTCTTGTGTGACGATGCAGTCTTGTTTTGATGCAGTCTTGTGTGACGATGCAGTCTTGTGTGACGATGCAGTCTTGTGTGACGATGCAGTCTTGTGTGACGATGCAGTCTTGTGTGACGATGCAGTCTTGTTCTGCTTGGAATGAGAACATTTGTGACAGGTCCACTATTACTTATAATTCGGCTGTGTTTCTTAATGTGTCTGCATTGAAAATGTGCAATAAATATTGTTGAAATGTCATTGTAATGTAGTACTTTGTTTATTAGCTATACATATACAAGAACTACATATGACCCCAAATCATGGCGCACGATAGACATTTTTATGGTTTGGACCTTTGTCCCCCCCCCCCCCCCCCCCCAGTCACTGGACCTCTGAATTCTAACTGTGCATCCCTGATATATAGTATACTACTGTACCCCAGGGCCCATAGGGGTTGATATATAGTATACTACTGTACCCCAGGGCCCATAGGGGTTGATATATAGTATACTACTGTACCCCAGGGCCCATAGGGGTTGGTATATAGTATACTACTGTAGACCAGGGCCCATAGGGGTTGGTATATAGTATACTACTTTAGACCAGGGCCCATAGGGGTTGGTATATAGTATACTACTGTACCCCAGGGCCCATAGGGTTTGGTATATAGTATACTACTGTACCCCAGGGCCCATAGGGGTTGGTATATAGTATACTACTTTAGACCAGGGCCCATAGGGGTTGGTATATAGTATACTACTGTACCCCAGGGCCCATAGGGGTTGGTATATAGTATACTACTTTAGACCAGGGCCCATAGGGGTTGGTATATAGTATACTACATTAGATCAGGACCCTTAGGGGTTGGTATATAGTATACTACTTTAGACCAGGGCCCATAGGGGTTGGTATATAGTATACTACTGTACCCCAGGGCCCATAGGGGTTGGTATATAGTATACTACTGTACCCCAGGGCCCATAGGGGTTGGTATATAGTATACTACTTTAGACCAGGAACCATATGGGTTGGTATATAGTATACTACTTTAGACCAGGACCCATAGGGGTTGGTATATAGTATACGACATTAGACCAGGGCCCATAGGGGTTGGTATATAGTGTACTACTTTAGACCAGGACCCATAGGGGTTGGTATATAGTATACTACTTTAGACCAGGAACCATATGGGTTGGTATATAGTGTACTACTTTAGACCAGGACCCATAGGGGTTGGTATATAGTATACTACTTTAGACCAGGACCCATAGGGTTTGGTATATAGTGTACTACTTTAGACCAGGACCCATAGGGGTTGGTATATAGTATACTACATTAGATCAGGAACCATATGGGTTGGTATATAGTATACTACTATAGATCATGACCCTTTAGGGGTTGGTATATAGTATACTACTATAGATCATGACCCTTAGGGGTTGGTATATAGTATACTACTTTAGATCATGACCCTTAGGGGTTGGTATATAGTATACTACTGTGCCACTTAGATCTGAAGACCCATGACTGGTGATGGGATGATCAGAGGAAACACACCACAATGAGGGCCATTTCATTTTCCAGGGGTTGTACATAGTTGAACTCACTTTAGACCAGGAACCATGATACTTGGCATGGCTGAAGTATACGGTTGGTTTGACCAGGACCCTATGAGAAGAGATTGGTATATGAATACGTCAATCCAGGGCCCAGTAAGGGGTTTGTCAGATAGTGTTCTCCAGACCAGATATTCTGAATGAGGGTTGTTCAGTTTTACAAGACAGTCCCATTTTATCATATAGATGTCGTTGACTGAGATAAGACAAAGGTAAACGTTAATGAAAAAAACGCTTTAGGCCAGGCTAAATGCTAGGCTAAGTGCTAGGCTAAGGCTAAGTGCTAGGCTAAGGTTAAATGTAGGCTAAGGCTAAATGCTAGGCTAAGGTTAAACGCTAGGCTAAGGCTAAATGCTAGGCTAAATCTGAGGCTAAGGTAAATGCTAGGCTAAGGCTAAATGCTAGGCTAAGGCTAAACGCTAGGCTAATGTAAAACATAAAACCACAACAAAACAGTTGGTAAATAAACACAAAGTGCCACTTAGATCTGAAGACACCATGACTGGTTTAGTGGGCTGATCAGAGGAAACACACCACAATGATCTGGTCAAAAGTATTTCATTTTAGGATTGTACATTTGAATCATAATAAAAAGGAAAGCAGTAAGTGATCTACAGAGCAGCTGAAAATACTTGGTTGGTTTGAACCCCTCCCAGAGTGGATTTGAGAAGAGATGAAATCACATTAGCACAATACAAAAAAATCCTCATCAACATCCTTCAGTTTAAACATGCCATTTCAGTTTTACATTGGATGCCATTTTATCAACAGATGTCGTTTGAAGGTCCCCTGGTACCAGTTGGGGGAAAAAATGAATGGAAGTATATATATGGAGATAGTTTAGTGCCAAAAGCTAAGGGTCAAATACTAGGCTAATATAATTTAAAAGATTTTAAAAGGATATCTTTCTTATAGGCTAAAGATATTAAACACAGGCTAAGGCTAAAATAAAATCTAAATGGAGGTTTGGCTAAATCTGTAGGCTAAGGCTAAATCTGTTATTCAATGTGTTTGTAGGCTACAGTGTAAGGCCATAAACCACAAATCAAAACAGTATTTCAAGGGTAAAATCAAAAAGCTAAATGTTCTCGGTATGACACTCATATGTTTAGCACGCTATTCCCTATTTAGTGGGCTGCTTTTGATGTTGCCCATAGAACCTCCTGGTCAAAAGTAGTGCACTCCATATGGGAGAGTAGAACCCCACCTCCATTGAAAGCATAATAAAAGGAAAGCAGTAACCCCATATGTTAGCAGGAGAAAATACCTCCATGGATTAGCAGAGTAGAACCCCACCTCCAGAGTATGTTAGCAGAGTAGAACCCCACCTCCATATGTTAGTAGAAATCACATTAGCACAATACAAAGAATCCTCATCAACATCCTTCAGTTTAAACATGACATTTCAGTTTCCTTACATTGGATGCCTCACCTCCAGATGTTTGAAGGTCCCCTGGTACCAGTTGGGGGAAAAAATGAATGGAAGTATATATATGGAGATAGTTTAGTGCCAAAATAAGGGTCAAATACATGTAATATAATTTAAAAGATTTTAAAAAGATATCTTTCCATATCTAGCAGATATTGAACCCACACCTCTAAAATAAAATCTAAAGGAGGTTTGAACCCCACCTCCATGTAGTGAATCTGTTATTCAATGTGTTTGTATGGGCTAACAGCAGTAGAGGCCATATTCACTGTTTCATCAAATCAGTTTTATATATTTTCTTTATATTTCAAGGGATCTTAAAATCATATGTTAGCAGAGTAGAACCCCAGCTCCAAATGTTAGAGTATGACCCCATATGTTAGCAGAGAAAACAATTCCATATGTTAGAGTAGAACCCCACCTCCATATGTTAGCAGAGTAGAACCCCACCTCCATATGTTAGCAGAGTAGAACCCCACCTCCATATGTTAGCAGAGTAGAACCCCACCTCCATATGTTAGCAGAGTAGAACCCCACCTCCATATGTTAGCAGAGTAGAACCCCACCTCCATATGTTAGCAGAGTAGAACCCCACCTCCATATGTTAGCAGACTAGAACCCCACCTCCATATGTTAGCAGACTAGAACCCCACCTCCATATGTTAGCAGACTAGAACCCCACCTCCATATGTTAGAGTAGAACCCCACCTCCATATGTTAGCAGACTAGAACCCCACCTCCATATGTTAGCAGAGTAGAACCCCACCTCCATATGTTAGCAGAGTAGAACCCCACCTCCATATGTTAGCAGACTAGAACCCCACCTCCATATGTTAGCAGAGTAGAACCCCACCTCCATATGTTAGCAGAGTAGAACCCCACCTCCATATGTTAGCAGACTAGAACCCCACCTCCATATGTTAGCAGAGTAGAACCCCACCTCCATATGTCAGCAGACTAGAACCCCACCTCCATATGTTAGCAGAGTAGAACCCCACCTCCATATGTTAGCAGACTAGAACCCCACCTCCATATGTTAGCAGAGTAGAAACCCCATATGTTAGCAGAGTAGAACCCCACCTCCATATGTTAGCAGAGTAGAACCCCCCTCCATATGTCAGCAGAGTAGAACCCCACCTCCATATGTTAGCAGACTAGAACCCCACCTCCATATGTCAGCAGAGTAGAACCCCACCTCCATATGTTAGCAGAGTAGAACCCCACCTCCATATGTTAGCAGAGTAGAACCCCACCTCCATATGTCAGCAGAGTAGAACCCCACCTCCATATGTTAGCAGAGTAGAACCCCATATGTTAGCAGAGTAGAAACCCCATATGTTAGCAGAGTAGAACCCCACCTCCATATGTTAGCAGACTAGAACCCCACCTCCATATGTTAGCAGAGTAGAACCCCATATGTTAGCAGAGTAGAACCCCACCTCGCCCCCAGTCTTAGACAGGGCTGAGACTGTATAGAAGGTTAATGATTGACCTTAACGAACAGAAATACAGGCTAACTACTACATACACAAACCTAAGTCATTATAAAATATTCACTATTCTGTGTCCAGGCACATCTTCTGGTCTGCGTGTCAAATGGTACCCTTACTTCCTGTACAGCGCACCCACAGACTCCGATTGGTCGTGTTCCAGAGCAGCAGAAGCTGTATGAAGGGACTGATTTGACCCACATATAATTATCGAGTCGGTCGTTTTTTTATGATCTAAGGTGATTTGTAGATCAGTTGGGCTCGACTCGCCTTTTAAAGTCGGCTGCAATGTCAAACGCACCCATTGTGAAGCGAGACACCAGACAGAGCATTGTGGGTATTCATGATGGCTGCCCTCAGGAGGGCGACTCAGCTTCATCCTGGTCACTGATGGCAGATGCTGCCAATAACAATCAAAACTCCAGAGACTTAAAAGTAAAAACCACTACGAATGGATCAATAAAGTTTTCTTTAAAAGGCCGAGCGGATTGGCCCCACGCTGGCTCACACTGAAAGCTGATTGGCCACAATGCACAGCATGTCATCATCAGGGGGTTGGATCTGGGCTGGCTGGATCGTCCTCTCTCTTGGTTTAGGACGAGTAGGGACTAGGGGGTATGAGTTAAGGCATAGGGAGAAGGGTTTAGGGTCTAGGGTGTGACCCCTCTTGGTACATACTGCAGCACAGTTTCGATGGTAGGGAGTAGGGTCTAGGGTGTGACTCCTCTTGGTACATACTGCAGCACAGTCTCGATGGTAGGGAGTAGGGTCTAGGGTGTGACCCCTCTTGGTACATACTGCAGCACAGTCTCGATGGTAGGAGTAGGGTCTAGGGTGTGACCCCTCTTGGTACATACTGCAGCACAGGCTCGATGGTAGGGGTTAGAGGCTAGGTGTGACCCCTCTTGGTACATACTGCAGCACAGGCTCGATGGTAGGGGGTAGGGTCTAGGGGTGTGGTACATACTGCAGCACCCTCTGACCCCTCTTGGTACATACTGCAGCACAGGCTCGATGGTAGGGGTTAGAGGCTAGGGTGTGACCCCTCTTGGTCCATACTGACGCCCAGTGCCTCTATATCATTACTGATATCAGAGATCATGCGGTCCCATTCGTCTCCTTCGGAGGGCACAAGCCCTTCGTCAGACCCACCCCCGTCCCCTCCCACCGCCCCGTTCCCATTGGTGGTTGAGTCGGAGGCGGAGCTGGCGGTGCGGCGGTAGCGTCCGAAGCTGTCAGTGATGATGCCACGACCGTCCTTGACACCGATGGTCTCCAGGAAGTTCTCAAAGTGTTGGCTGTCCTTCTCTGGGATGAACGGCCTCAGACCTGGATGGACGTGGGATTGTAAAAGGGGGAAAAGGACAAAGCACAGACAGTCTGAATCACAGAACCAGGGCTCTGACCTTTTTTTACAAGGAGACAAATAAATTTAGCAGCACAATGAAAATGATTTTAGGTATTAAAGCTAGAATCCCTCATTTCTCTAGACTCACAGGCGTTCCTAAATTAACAATCCAGGACACACAGCACATATTTAGGCACATAAAATGGTCCCACTGTAGAACCCCGAGAGCCTTAAGTGAACTGAAATAGTGCAGACTCATTTCACACATTGAAACAGCAAGGTCCTGTTCAATAAAGGCACAAAGAAAGCAAAAACAGGGATTGGGAAACACAAAATAAGCATTCTCAATGGTCAAGCTCAGGTAAAAATCTCCCGTTCGTTTCACAACTGTTTCCTGCTGCTCGGCTTGACCTCTAAACACATCCCAGGTTTGACCTTTTACCCTGTGATCCCCATACAGGAAGTGGTTCTCACCTAGTAGGAGGAACTTCCTGCTGTCCCCGTAGAGCTGGCGAAGGTTGATACAGAACTCATGGACGGACGCTCCGTTACGGTACTCATGAAGAAGAGTAGCAAACTGCTGGATCTCCTGAGACGACAACTTGGTACGCAACTTAGAGGAAAAGAGGGAGGAGGGAGAGAAAGAGGGGAGGGAGGGAGAGGGGGGAGGGAGGAGAGAGAGAGGGGGAGAGAGGGAGGGAGGGAGAGAGAGAGAGAGGGAGGGAGAGAGGGAGAGAGGGGAGGGAGGGAGGGGGGAGGGAGGAGAGGGGGGGAGGGAGGGAGAGGGGGAGTGAGAGAGAGGGAGGGAGGGAGAGGGGGAGGGAGGGAGAGAGGGAGAGAGGGAGGAGGGAGAGAGGGAGGGAGGGAGGGAGAGAGGGGGAGAGAGAGAGGGAGGGAGAGGAGGGAGGAGAGGGAGAGAGAGAGAGAGAGAGAGGGAGGGAGGGAGGGAGGGAGGGAGGGGGGGGAGGGAGGGAGAGAGAGAGAGGGGGAGGGAGGAGAGGGAGGGAGGGAGGGAGGGAGAGGGGGAGGAGAGAGAGAGGGAGGGAGGGAGAGGGGGAGGGAGGGAGAGAGGGAGGGAGAGGGGGAGGGAGAGAGGGAGGGAGGGAGGGAGGGAGGGAGGGAGGGAGAGGGAGGAGGGAGAGAGAGAGGGAGGGAGGGAGGGAGGGAGAGGGGGAGGGAGGGAGGGAGGGAGAGGAGAGAGAGAGAGAGAGAGAGAGAGGAGAGAGAGAGAGAGAGGAGGGAGGGGGGGAGAAAATGGGGAGAGAGAAAAGCGGGGAGAGGGGAGGGAAAAAGGTTAAAGAAAAATAAAATGAGATGAGCCTAAAAGAGGGGTAGCTGCAACTAAACAGCTGTACATATTTTATAGATCACCAAAGCCTCATAAATCAAATCAAATTGTATTTGTCACATGCGCCGAATACAACAGGTGTAGACCTTACGGTGAAATGCTTACTTACAAACCCTTGACCAAGAAATAGAGTTGAGATATTTACTAAATAAACTAAAGTAAAAACAATTAAATAACAATAACGATGGCTACAGTGGCAAGAGAAAGTATGAACCCGTTGGAATTACCTGGATTTCTGCATAAATTAGTCAAACAATTTGATCTGATCTTCATCTATGTCACAGCAATAGACAGTCTGCTTAAACTAATAAAACAAAAACAATTATATGTTTTAAATGTCTTTATTGAACACACCGTGTAAACATTCACAGTGCAGGGTGGGAAAAGTCAGTGAACCCTTGGATTTAACTGGTTGACCCTCTTTTGGCAGCAATAACCTCAACCAAACGTTTTCTGTAGTTGAGGATCAGACCTGCACAATGGGGTCAGGAGGAATTTTGGACCACTCCTCTGAGCAAAACTGTTCCAGTTCAGCAATACTCTTGGGATGTCCGGTGTGAACTGCTCTTGAGGTCAATACTCTTGGGATGTCCGGTGTGAACTGCTCTTGAGGTCAATACTCTTGGGATGTCCGGTGTGAACTGCTCTTGAGGTCAATACTCTTGGGATGGGATGTCCTTGGGATGGTGTGAACTGCTCTTGAGGTCAATACTCTTGGGATGTCCGGTGTGAACTGCTCTTGAGGTCAATACTCTTGGGATGTCCGGTGTGAACTGCTCTTGAGGTCAATACTCTTGGGATGTGTGGAACTGCTCTTGAGGTCAATACTCTTGGGATGTCCGGTGTGAACTGCTCTTGAGGTCAATACTCTTGGGATGTCCGGTGTGAACTGCTCTTGAGGTCAATACTCTTGGGATGTCCGGTGTGAACTGCTCTTGAGGTCAATACTCTTGGGATGTCCGGTGTGAACTGCTCTTGAGGTCAATACTCTTGGGATGTCCGGTGTGAACTGCTCTTGAGGTCAATACTCTTGGGATGTCCGGTGTGAACTGCTCTTGAGGTCAATACTCTTGGGATGTCCGGTGTGAACTGCTCTTGAGGTCAATACTCTTGGGATGTCCGGTGTGAACTGCTCTTGAGGTCAATACTCTTGGGAATGTCAATCCTTGGGATGTGTGAACTGCTCTCTTGAGGTCAATACTCTTGGGATGAACTCTTGAGGTCAATACTCTTGGGATGTCCGGTGTGAACTGCTCTTGAGGTCAATACTCTTGGGATGTGGGATGTCTCTTGGGATGTCCGGTGTGAACTGCTCTTGAGGTCAATACTTGGGATGCGGTGTGAACTCTTGAGGTCAATACTCTTGGGATGTCCGGTGTGAACTGCTCTTGAGGTCAATACTCTTGGGATGTCCGGTGTGAACTGCTCTTGAGGTCAATACTCTTGGGATGTCCGGTGTGAACTGCTCTTGAGGTCAATACTCTTGGGATGTCCGGTGTGAACTGCTCTTGAGGTCAATACTCTTGGGATGTCCGGTGTGAACTGCTCTTGAGGTCAATACTCTTGGGATGTCCGGTGTGAACTGCTCTTGAGGTCAATACTCTTGGGATGTCCGGTGTGAACTGCTCTTGAGGTCAATACTCTTGGGATGTCCGGTGTGAACTGCTCTTGAGGTCAATACTCTTGGGATGTCCGGTGTGAACTGCTCTTGAGGTCAATACTCTTGGGATGTCCGGTGTGAACTGCTCTTGAGGTCAATACTCTTGGGATGTCCGGTGTGAACTGCTCTTGAGGTCAATACTCTTGGGATGTCCGGTGTGAACTGCTCTTGAGGTCAATACTCTTGGGATGTCCGGTGTGAACTGCTCTTGAGGTCAATACTCTTGGGATGTCCGGTGTGAACTGCTCTTGAGGTCAATACTCTTGGGATGTCCGGTGTGAACTGCTCTTGAGGTCAATACTCTTGGGATGTCCGGTGTGAACTGCTCTTGAGGTCATGCAACAGCATCTCAAATCGGGTTGAGGTCAGGACTAGGCGACTCCAGGAGGCGTATTTTCTTCTGATGAAGTCATTCTGTTGTTGATTTACTTCTGTGGTGTTTTGGGTCGTTGTAATGTTGCGTCACCAAACTTCTGGGTGATGTCCTGTTGAGCTTCAATTGGCGGACAGATAGCCTTACATTCTCCTGCAAAATGTCTTGATAAACTTGGGATATCTGTCGATGATAGCAAGCTGCCCTGAGGCAGGAAACAGTGATGCTCCCTCCACCATACTTCCTGCCCTGAGGCAGGAAACAGTGATGCTCCCTCCACCATACTTCCTGCCCTGAGGCAGGAAACAGTGATGCTCCCTCCACCATACTTCCTGCCATGAGGCAGGAAACAGTGATGCTCCCTCCACCATACTTCCTGCCATGAGGCAGGAAACAGTGATGCTCCCTCCACCATACTTCCTGCCATGAGGCAGGAAACAGTGATGCTCCCTCCACCATACTTCCTGCCCTGAGGCAGGAAACAGTGATGCTCCCTCCACCATACTTCCTGCCATGAGGCAGGAAACAGTGATGCTCCCTCCACCATACTTCCTGCCCTGAGGCAGGAAACAGTGATGCTCCCTCCACCATACTTCCTGCCATGAGGCAGGAAACAGTGATGCTCCCTCCACCATACTTCCTGCCATGAGGCAGGAAACAGTGATGCTCCCTCCACCATACTTCCTGCCATGAGGCAGGAAACAGTGATGCTCCCTCCACCATACTTCCTGCCATGAGGCAGGAAACAGTGATGCTCCCTCCACCATACTTCCTGCCATGAGGCAGGAAACAGTGATGCTGCCCTGAGGCAGGAAACCCTCCACCATGCTCCCTCCACCATACTTCCTGCCATGAGGCAGGAAACAGTGATGCTCCCTCCACCATACTTCCTGCCCTGAGGCAGGAAACAGTGATGCTCCCTCCACCATACTTGACATTTTTTTCTCTCAACCCATAGTGTTGTGTTCCTTCCAAACAACTCAACTGTAGTTTCATCTGTCCGCTGAATATTTTGCCAGAAACGCTGTGGAACATCCACTATTGCAAACTTCAGACGTGCAGCAATGTTTTTTTTGGGACAGCAGTGGCTTCCTCCGTGGTGTCCTCCCATGAACACTACTCTTGTTTAGTGTTTTACGTATCGTAGACTCGTCAACAGAGATGTTAGCATGTTCCAGAGATTTCTGTAAGTCTTTAGCTGACACTATAAGATTCTTCTTAACCTCATTGAGCATTCTGCGCTGTGCTCTTGCAGTCATCTTTGCAGGACGGCCACTCCTAGGGAGAGTAGCAACAGTGCTGAACTTTCTCCATTTATAGACCATTTGTCTTATTGTGGACTGATGAAAATCAAGGCTTTTAAAGATACTTGAACCCTTTCTAGCTTTATGCAAGTCATCAATAAGCGTAGGTCTTCTGAGGTCTCTTTTGTTTGAGGCATGGTTCACATCAGGAAATGTTTCTTGTGAACAGCAAACTCACATTTTGTGAGTGTTTTTTTATATTGCAGGGCAGCTCTAACCAACATCTCCAATCTCGTCTCATTGATTGGACTCCAGGTTAGCTGACTCCTGACTCCAATTAGCGTTTGGAAAAGTCATTAGCCTAGGGGGGGTTCACATACTTTTCCCAACCTACACTGTAAATGTTTAAATGTCTTCAATATAGACAAGAAAAAAACAATAATTTGTGAGTTATTAGTTTAAACACATAGCGTTTGTCTATTTTTGTGACTTAGATGAAGATCAGATCAAATTTGATGACCAATTTATGCAGAAATCCGGGTAATTCCAAAGGGTTCACATACTTTTCTTGGCACTGTATATGCAAGTGGTATACATTGTTCAGCAGTCTTATTGCTTGGGGTTAGAAGCTGTTTTGGACCTAGACTTGGTGCTCCGGTACCGCTTGCCGTGTGGTAGCACAGAGAAAAGTCTATGACTTGTGCCATTGGAGTCTTACAATTTTTTGGACATTTCTCTGACACCGCCTAGTATATAGGTCCTGGATGGCAGGAAGCTTGGCCCCAGTGATGTACCGGGCCTTTTGCACTACCCTCTGTAGCGTCTTACGGTCAGATGCCGAGCAGTTGCCATACCAGGCGGTGATGCAACCGGTCAGGATGCTCTCGATGGTGCAGCTGTAGAACTTTTTGAGGATCTGGGGACCGATGCCAAATCTTTTCAGTCTCCTGAGGGGGAATAGGCGTTGTCATGCTCTCTTCAGGACTGTCTTGGTGTGTTTCGACCATGATAGTTTGGTGGTGATGTGGACACCAAGGAACTTGAAACTCTCGACCCGCTCCACTACAGCCCCGTTGATGTGAATGGGGGTGTGTTTTTCCTGTAGTCCACGATCAGCTCCTTTGTCTTGCTCATGTTGAGGGAGAGGTTGTTGTCCTGGCACCATACTGCCAGGTCTCTGACCTCCTCCCTATAGGCAGTCTCATCGTTGTCGGTGATCAGGCCTACCACTGTTGTGGCTTCAGCTAACTTAATGATGGTGCTGGGGTCGTGGGTGAACAGTGACTACAGGAGGGGACTAAGCACGCACCCCTGAGGGGCCCCAGTGTTGAGGGTTAGTGTGGCAGATGTTTTGTTGCCTACCCTCACCACCTGGTGGCGGCCTGTAAGAAAGCCCAGGATCCAGTTGCAGAGGGAGGTGTTTAGTCCCAGGGTCCTTAGCTTAGTGATGAGCTTTGAGGGCACTATGGTGTTGAACACTGAGCTGTAAGTCAATGAACAGCATTCTCACATAGTAGTTCATTTTGTCCAGGTGGGAAAGGGCAGTGTTGAGTGCGATTGAGGTTGAGTGCGATTGAGATTGCGTCATCCAATCTGTTGGGGTGATATGCAAATAGAAGTGGGTCTAGGGTTTCCGGGAGATAAATGGTGTTGATGTGAGCCATGACCAGTCTTTCACAGCACTTCATGGCTCTCGACGTGAGTCATTTATGCAGGTTACCTTCACTTCCTTGGGCACAGGGACTATGGTGGTCTGCTTGAAACATGTAGGTATTACAGACTCTGTCAGGGAGAGGTTGAAAATCTCAGTGTAGATACTTTTCAGGTGGCCTGATGAGAATTTCTTGTTTGCTTATGGCCTTGTACTGCGCGTTGAGTGCAGTCTTAGTGCCAGCATCTGTTTGTGGTGGTAAATGGACAGCTACAAAAAATATAGATGAGAACTCTCTTGGTAGATAGTGTGGTCCACAGCTTATCATGTGGTGCAATACCTCAAGACTTCTTTAACATTAGACAATGTGCACCAGCTGTTATTGACGAATAGAAACACCCCTACCACCCCTCGTCTTACCAGACGTAGCTGTTCTGTCCGGCCGTTGCACGGAACACCCAGCCAACTGTATAGTATATCTGTGTCGTCATTCAGCCACGACTTGGTGAAACATAAGATATTACAGTTTTTAATATCCCGTTGGTAGGATAGTCTCGAACGGAGATCATCCAGTTTATTCTCCAGTGATTGCATGTTGTCCGATAGAACGGATAGTAGAGGCGGGTTACACACTCGCCGACGAGGCACCCTGATCTCCACCCCCTGTCGGCTGTCTCCTCCCCTGTATTTCTGTCTTTTCTCCACGCGAATGACGGGGATTTGGGCCTGTTCTCCGGATAGCAGTATATCCTTCTCGTCGGACTCATTAAAGAAAACAAAAAATCTTCATCCAGTTTCAGGTGAGTAATCACTGTTCTGATATCCAGAAGCTCTTTCCGGTCATAAGAGACGGTAGCATCAACATTATGTACAAAATAAGTTACAAACAATGTGAGAGAAAAAACACACAAAATAGCAGTTGGTTAAAATGTCAGACATCCCCTCAGGCACCATTATACATCTATACACGCACAGACACACAACACACCCACCCTACCGTGGTCATGTAGTCTTGTAGCAGCTCTGTGGCGGTGGTGCTCAGCTCTCCTTCGCTGGCTGTCTTGGTCTGAGGGGAGGCTGGGGTGGAGGTGGGGGACGGAGAGTCGCCCCCTGCCTCTAGAGAACCCTGGAAAGAACTATTGAACAAACAGAACCACATCAACAGAACCCTACAGAACTATATCATTAAAAACCGTACAGACCCACATCACAAAAAGCCTAGAGAAGCACATCATTAAAACCATACAGAACCACATTAAAACCCTACAGAACCACACCATTAAAATCCTACAGAACTATATCATTAAAACCCTACAGAACCACATCACTAAAACCCCTACAGAACCACATCACTAAAACCCTACAGAACCACATCATTAAAACCCCTACAGAACCACATCTTTAAAACCCTACAGAACCACATCTTTAAAACCCTACAGAACCACATCACTAAAACCCCTACAGAACCACATCATTAAAACCCTACAGAACCACATCACTAAAACCCAACAGAACCACATCACTAAAACCCCTACAGAAACACATCACTAAAACCCTACAGAACCACATCATTAAAACCCTACAGAACCACATCACTAAAACCCTACAGAACCACATTACTAAAACCCTACAGACCCACATCATTAAAACCCTACAGAACCACATCACTAAAACCCAACAGAACCACATCACTAAAACCCCTACAGAACCACATCACTAAAACCCTACAGAACCACATCATTAAAACCCTACAGAACCACATCACTAAAACCCAACAGAACCACATCACTAAAACCCCTACAGAACCACATCACTAAAACCCCACATAACCACATCATTAAAACCCTACAGAACCACATCACTAAAACCCTACAGAACCACATCATTAAAACCCTACAGAACCACATCACTAAAACCCCTACAGAACCACATCACTAAAACCCTACAGAACCACATCTTTAAAACCCTACAGAACCACATCACTAAAACCCCTACAGAACCACATCACTAAAACCCTACAGAACCACATCATTAAAACCCCTACAGAACCACATCACTAAAACCCTACAGAACCACATCATTAAAACCCTACAGAACCACATCACTAAAACCCAACAGAACCACATCTTTAAAACCCTACAGAACCACATCACTGAAACCCAACAGAACCACATCATTAAAACCCCTACAGAACCACATCATTAAAACCCTACAGAACCACATCACTAAAACCCCTACAGAACCACATCACTAAAACCCTACATCATTAAAACCCTACAGAACCACATCATTAAAACCCAACAGAACCACATCACTAAAACCCTACAGAACCACATCACTAAAACCCTACAGAACCACATCATTAAAACCCAACAGAACCACATCACTAAAACCCAACAGAACCATAGCAACCTGTCATGGGCAAAACATATAGACTTAATGGTTGCTAAAATAGGAAGAGGTCTGTCCATGATAGGGCGTTGGCGTCTTGACATCTCATCTGACCAGACTGGACCTACAGGCCCTAGTTTTGTCACACCTGGACTACTGTCCAGCTGTGGGATCATGTGTAGTTTCACCTGGACTACTGTCCAGCTGTGGGGTCATGTGTAGTTTCACCTGGACTACTGTCCAGCTGTGTGGTCATGTGTAGTTTCACCTGGACTACTGTCCAGCTGTGGGATCATGTGTAGTTTCACCTGGACTACTGTCCAGCTGTGTGGTCATGTGTAGTTTCACCTGGACTACTGTCCAGCTGTGGGATCATGTGTAGTTTCACCTGGACTACTGACCAGCTGTGGGATCATGTGCGGCAAAGAAGGAAATAGGTGAATTGCAGTTGGTCCAGATCAAAGCAGCACGTATCGCACTTAGATGTACACGTAGGGAAGATGTCATTCTCTCCTGGATCAAAGTTCAGCCGAGAGATATTGATGTGTCTGTTCAAGCAGTTGGCAACACTCGTCAGTACAACACAAGACATGCAACCAGACGTCTCTTCACAGTCCCCAAGTCCAGAACAGAGGCTGGGAAATGCATAGTATTAAATAGAGCCATGACTACTACATGGAAGTCACTGGAAACCCAGGTAACTCAAGCCTCAAGTCTCTGGTAAACCAGGTAACTCAAGCCTCAAGTCTCTGGTAAACCAGGTAACTCAAGCCTCAAGTCTCTGGTAACCCAGGTAAGTCAAGCCTCAAGTCTCTGGTAACCCAGGTAAGTCAAGCCTCAAGTCTCTGGTAACCCAGGTAAGTCAAGCCTCAAGTCTCTGGTAAACCAGGTAACTCAAGCCTCAAGTCTCTGGTAACCCAGGTAACTCAAGCTAGCAATAAAACCAGATAAGACCACCTTACTGTACAAAAAAGGACTGAAGAGACACAGCCATTTTGTATATATTGTATTGTAATTTTCACTGTACTATGTATCAGACCTAGATATTGTGTGTATGTACTGATACGTAGGCTATAGTCTAATAATGTTCTGTACTATGTAGATATTATGTACTGATATGTAGGCTATAGTCTAATAATGTTCTGTACGATATAGGCTATAGTCTAATAATTATGTATTAGACCTAGATATTATACTGATACGTAGGCTACAGTCTAATAATGTTCTGTACCATGTATTAGACCTAGATATTATGTGTATGTACTGATATATAGGCTATAGTCTAATAATGTTCTGTACTATGTAGATATTATGTACTGATATGTAGGCTATAGTCTAATAATGTTCTGTACTATGTCGATATTATGTACTGATGTAGGCTATAGTCTTAATGTTATGTACCATGTAGATATTATGTACTGATACGTAGGCTACAGTATGTGGCATTTTACATGTATGTATTTCAGTCCTCGACTAATAATGTTCTGTACTGTGTATCATGTCATGTTTCATGTGGACCCCAGGAAGAATAGCTGATGCTTTTGCAGCGGCTAATGGGGATCCTAATAAAATACCAATACCAACCACAGCCTGAGAACCACAGCCTGAGAACCACAGCCTGAGAACCACCGCCCTGAGAACCCAGCCTGAGAACCACCGCCTGAGAACCACAGCCTGAGAACCACTGCCCTGAGAACCACCGCCTGAGAACCCAGCCTGAGAACCACCACCCTGAGAACCACCGCCTGAGAACCACCACTCTGAGAACCACCACTCTGAGAACCACCGCCTGAGAACCACCGCCTGAGAACCACCGCCTGAGAACCACAGCCTGAGAACCACCTGAGAACCAGCCTGAGAACCATGGAACTAACTGCATAACACACAGACATAATTCTAGCTGCTTACAAGGTGCTGGCCTCTGCTTCGAATGATTCCTTTAGGTCCACCTTGCTTGAAGAGTCGTCTTCACAATTAGAAAACAGAAATGGATTCATATTAATTATCAAAACAACAACAACAAAACTCTGTTTTTTTATTGCTGCTCTTAGTAACAGTGAAAGCATTTTGAGCCTCATCCCTATAGAGAGCACGGGGTTGGTGGTTGGTGGTTGGTGGTTGGTGGTTGGTGGTTGGGTGGGACGAGCTCGAGGCTGGAGCGGAAATCGGTGGAATGGTATCAAATACATCCAACACATGGTTTCCATGGTTCCCAGGTAATTTTTTAATGCCATTCCATTCGCTCCTGTTTCCAGCCATTATTATGAGTCGTCCAACCTCTCAGCAGCCTCCACACTGTGTGGGATTGATTGATGTGTTAATTGATTGGTAGAGAGAGGTGTCTGTGTCTGTGTGGGATTGATTGATGTGTTAATTGATTGAGAGTCTTCACCACTGTAGAGAGAGAGGTGTCTGTGTCTGTGTGGGATTGATTGATGTGTTAATTGATTGAGAGTCTTCACCACTGTAGAGAGAGAGGTGTCTGTGTCTGTGTGGGATTGATTGATGTGTTAATTGATTGAGAGTCTTCACCACTGTAGAGAGAGAGGTGTCTGGTAGGGGTGGTGGCTCCGTCAAAGATGGCTCTGTCCAGGAAGTCTATAGTGGACTCCGTATAAACTATCTGAAACACCTGGCTGAGAAGGAGACACAGCTCCTCTGCTGCTGTCTGCAGACGACAGGAAACAGAGGTAAAGATCAACAAAGGGGAAATGGTTTGGGAACATAGCCAACAGTCTGAGAAAAGGTATTTGTGTGTTTTGTCGATAGCCAGCAGGAGGAGGCAATGTATTAGATACCTTGTTGTCTACAGCCAGTACTAGCAGACAGCAGACCTCTACCAGTACAGCCCCACTCTCAGACAGAGAGCTGAGGGTCTGGGACTTCGACAGGTCAGGACAGGTACTGGGACACGGGGACACACCTGCCTCCTGGGCTGGAGAAGCAGAGAGAAGCACACCATCATTACAATCATAATGATCAGCCTTCCTTTTGAAGATGGTTCCGTACGCATCTAGATACATGGGCTCTGATACAGGAACGATACACATCTAGATAGATGGGCTCTGATACAGGAACGATACACATCTAGATAGATGGGCTCTGATACAGGAACGATACGTATCTAGATAGATGGGCTCTGATACAGGAACGATACGTATCTAGATAGATGGACTCTGATACAGGAACGATACGCATCTAGATAGATGGACTCTGATACAGGAACGATACACATCTAGATAGATGGACTCTGATACAGGAACGATACGTATCTAGATAGATGGGCTCTGATACAGGAATGATACGTATCTAGATAAATGGACTCTGATACAGGAACGATACACATCTAGATAGATGGACTCTGATACAGGAACGATACGTATCTAGATAGATGGGCTCTGATACAGGAACGATACGTATCTAGATAGATGGACTCCTCCAACACAGGAACTAAATAAGTAAAGCCCTCTGTGTAAAAGGGGCTAAGATACAGAGCACCACCAGGTGCAGTGAGGTAAAGTAGGTAAAGTGGTTAGGTACCCATTTAGAGCACCACCAGGTGCAGTGAGGTAAAGTAGGTAAAGTGGTTAGGTACCCATTTAGAGCACCACCAGGTGCAGTTGAGGTAAAGTAGGTAAAGTGGTTAGGTACCCATTTAAGCACCACCAGGTGAAGTGAGGTAAAGTAGGTAAAGTGGTTAGGTACCCATTTAGAGCACCACCAGGTGCAGTGAGGTAAAGTGGTTAGGTACCCATTTAGAGCACCACCAGGTGCAGTGAGGTAAAGTAGGTAAAGTGGTTAGGTACCCATTTAGAGCACCACCAGGTGCAGTGAGGTAAAGTGGTTAGGTACCCATTTAGAGCACCACCAGGTACAGTGAGTACCCATTTAAAGGTAGGTAAAGTGGTTGGTTAGGTACCCATTTAGAGCACCACCAGGTGAAGTGAGGTAAAGTAGGTAAAGTGGTTAGGTACCCATTTAGAGCACCACCAGGTGCAGTGAGGTAAAGTGGTTAGGTACCGATTTAGAGCACCACCAGGTACAGTGAGGTAAAACAGGTAGTAGAGCTGGATGATATGCACAAAAACCATATAGCAATAGATTGCCTGAATTGATACAATAACAATATATATTTATATATATATTTTAGGGGTAGATCAGCTGTAATATTGCAGATAGATTAAGGGTCCTATCAATATAATTCTTTGCATAATTTCCAATCCTCTATAATTAAAAAAATAAAAATAAAATGTCTATCTATTATTTCCCCCTAACCTCTCCCCTAATTGGTGTAAACTACTTAGACTTCTACTTCAACAGGACATATAACAAGCACTGTACATTGTACCCTATTTTCCTTTAGTCCATCAACTACCCTCAACCCGGGGTGACAGGTAGCCTAGTGGTTAGAGAGTTGGACTAGTAACCGGAAGGTTGCAAGTTCAAACCCCCAAGCTGACAAAGTACAAATCTGTTGCTCTGCCCCTGAACAGGCAGTTAATCCACTGTTCCTAGACCAGTTAATCCACTGTTCCTAGACCAGTTAACCCACTGTTACTAGACCAGTTAATCCACTGTTCCTTGACCAGTTAATCCACTGTTCCTAGACCAGTTAACCCACTGTTCCTAGACCAGTTAACCCACTGTTCCTAGACCAGTTAACCCACTGTTCCTATACCAGTTAACCCACTGTTACTAGACCAGTTAACCCACTGTTCCTAGACCAGTTAACCCACTGTTCGTCATTGAAAATAAGAATTTATTCTTAACTGACTTGCCTCATTAAATAAAAGGTTAAAAAATAATATATATAAAAAAACAACCCTCCAATCCATCTCTGAAAACCCATCTTTTACTTGGCATATATTTCTCAAATGTGCTGTGATGTTTCACAAAATTTCTGCACCCTTCTATTGTCATAGTTTCTATAGATTCTAAATTAAAAAATAATGTTTACTAAGAGTATTATATTATTGATCGATTGACTACGGGTTTTCAAATCACCCAGCAGTGCTATTTGCAGAGTTAGTTTTCGGTAAATGTTGCGATTTTTCAACCATTCCCGAACCTACGACCAAGTTCCTTACCTTCATCCCCTTTCGACTTGCCTCCTCCATTTTTCGCAGTAACGCTGCATTGACTTGGTTGTAATTTTGGATAGAGCAGATGTTCCCATATATTTTAGATAGCTGCATGTGTGACATAACTCCACCAGTCCTATTTATCATATCATTAGCAAAAAAGTAAAAAATTGAAACACTTTTCCAACATTTTTTTGGGGGGGGAATCAATTAGTATATTTGAGTTTAACCATCTTTGTTCAGTCTTTTCTGGTGGATTAAACTGAAATTGCAAACAGCTTGTTTAAAAATATAACGATATATTCGAGATTATTTCACTTTCAAATAACCGGAAGTGAAAGGTTGTAATTTTGCTAAAGGGAAAAAGGCCATCTTGGAACACGGGGTGAGCTGTTCTTACTAATCTGCTGGAGAACCAGCTCGGATTTAAATATAATCACTTTTGTATGACTGAAGACTTTAGTGAGAGGTCCAATGATTTCATATTTAATCATTCATATTCATTGGTTAATTTTGTCTCGCTTTCCATTCCAAATAAAGTGGATAATTTTTTGCTCATATAATAAAAAAGAAAAAAAGAAGTTAGGTTAGGTGTAGGCAGAACCATACCTAAATACATGAACTGAGATATGACTAAAAAGTTAATTAGGGTTATTTCTCCACAAATAGGTGTTCTTTCCTTGTTAGCTGATCTATTTTACTTTCTATCAAAACGTAGTGCAGATCAATGATTTATTTCTGGATATGAATACAAAGTCTGTCAGACCATTTTATTGGTAAACTATATGCTAATGTAAACGTTTTTTTTTTTTAGTGATTCAATATATACAAATTTACTTATCATAGTTTGGTTGTAATCAAGAGAGGTTAGAGAAATTATCAAGCATCTCTATGAGGCTGTGCAGGGAACCAGATTGGGGATCAAAAAGAAAACATGAGTCGTCGGATTTCTTGCCCCTTGATATTATTGTTAGATCTGATTTTAATAATAGCTACCATTTTCGATGCCCTTAATAAATATGCTGATAATGGACAACCTTGTTTTACTCCTCTTGATAGTTTAATGCTTTGAGTAGTATCCATTATTTAAAATTTTACACCTATGGTTACTATACATAACCCATTGTATAAGAGATCCTCCTAAATTAATAGTTTATATATAAATTCTAGTCCTACTTTATCAAAGGCCTTTTCAAAATCAGCTATGAAAACCAGGCCTGGTTTCCCAGATTTTTCATATTATTCTATTGTTTCCAGTCCAATATTATCTCCAATGTATCGTCCATTAAAACATCCTGTCTGTTTAGGATGAATAATATCTGACAATACCTTTTTCATTCAACGCGCTATGCATTTTGCTATAGTTTTTCAAACTTCACATTTCTCTAGTATCATAATGAACAATATTAGCAAAATGCCTGCGATAAGTGATCAATTTGGTCATTTGTCAATCGTTTTTGGTTTATCAGATCCAGCTCTAGTAGGTAGATAGGTGGTTAGGTACCTGTGTTGAGCACCACCAGGTGTAGTGGGATAAGGTAGGTAAAGTGGTTAGGTACCTGTGTGTTGAGCACCACCAGGTGTAGTGGGATAAGGTAGGTAAAGTGGTTAGGTACCTGTGTGTTGAGCACCACCAGGTGTAGCAGGATAAGGTAGGTAAAGTGGTTAGGTACCTGTGTGTTGAGCACCACCAGGTGTAGTGGGATAAGGTAGGTAAAGTGGTTAGGTACCTGTGTGTTGAGCACCACCAGGTGTAGTGGGATAAGGTAGGTAAAGTGGTTAGGTACCTGTGTGTTGAGCACCACCAGGTGTAGTGGGATAAGGTAGGTAAAGTGGTTAGGTACCTGTGTGTTGAGCACCACCAGGTGTAGTGGGATAAGGTAGGTAAAGTGGTTAGGTACCTGTGTGTTGAGCACCACCAGGTGTAGTGGGATAAGGTAGGTAAAGTGGCTAGGTACCTGTGTGTTGAGCACCACCAGGTGTAGTGGGATAAGGTAGGTAAAGTGGTTAGGTACCTGTGTGTTGAGCACCACCAGGTGTAGTGGGATAAGGTAGGTAAAGTGGTTAGGTACCTGTCTTGAGCACCACCAGGTGTAGTGGGACCAAGTGGGATAAGGTAGGTAAAGTGGTTAGGTACCTGTGTGTTGAGCACCACCAGATGCAGGGGATAATAATGTATGCCAGGTTTAGCAGACGCTACCACCAGGTGGTTATCGTGGTTAGGTACCTGTCTTGAGCCACTTACAGTCATGTGTGCATACAGGTTCTGGGATAAGGTGGGTGGTCCCTGTCTTGAGCACCACCAGGTGCAGTGGGATCGAACCCACTGAGCACCACCAGGTGTTACAAGCGCCATGTCTTGAGCACCTCTACCAACTGAGCTACAGAAGGACCACATAAGGTAGGTCAAGTGGTTAGGTACCTGTCTTGAGCACCACCAGGTGCAGCAGGATAAGGTAGGTAAAGTGGTTAGGTACCTAAAGTGGTGTGTTGAGCACCACCAGGTGTAGTGGGATAAGGTAAAGTGGTTAGGTACCTGTCTTGAGCACCACCAGGTGCAGCGGGATAAGGTAGGTAAAGTGGTTAGGTACCTGTGTGTTGAGCACCACCAGGTGTAGTGGGATAAGGTAGGTAAAGTGGCTAGGTACCTGTTGTCTTGAGCACCACCAGGTGTAGTGGGATAAGGTAGGTAAAGTGGTGAGGTACCTGTCTTGAGCACCACCAGGTGAGCACCACCAGGTGCAGTGGGATAAGGTAGGTAAAGTGGCTAGGTACCTGTGTGTTGAGCACCACCAGGTGTAGTGGGATAAGGTAGGTAAAGTGGTTAGGTACCTGTCTTGAGCACCACCAGGTGCAGTGGGATACAGGTAGGAAAAGTGGCTAGGTACCTGTGTGTTGAGCACCACCAGGTGTAGTGTAGTGGGATAAGGTAGGTAAAGTGGTTAGGTATCTGTGTTGAGCACCACCAGGTGTAGTGGGATAAGGTAAAGGTAAAGTGGTTCTTTAGGTACCTGTCTTGAGCACCACCAGGTGCAGTGGGATAAGGTAAAGTGGTTAGGTACCTGTCTTGAGCACCACCAGGTGCAGTGAGTCGTCTCAGGTGTAGCAGGATGTATGCCACGGCAGCGTGTCGTGGATGGGTGGTTAGGACCTGTCTTGGAACACGCAGTATGATATCCTCTCCATCCCGCCACACCAGCTTCACATTATAGGCCGACAGACTGACCACTGCATCCTGCTCCGAAGTAAGCTGACCCGCCAACTGGTGGGACTTCTAGGTAACCAGGAAATGACGTCACAGTTTCACTCATGTTGTTCCCATTGCAAAATACAAAATATCCCATGACTCTACCATTTATAATAATTTATAATTTAATAATAATAATAATTTAAGTTTAAAATGTAGTATTTTCTTTGTAACGTCGTGGCAAAGTGAAATATCAGAGGCTTTATTCAAAACGATTCAAAAAAGAAAGATAACCCATTTTTTTTTACCTGTGAATAAATCTAGACTTTTAAATTCTTTAGTTTAAATTCTTTAGTGAACTATATAAAGGATCCATTTGAGATGCAACTTACCCTGGCATTGTCAATGAGCTGTAGCACCTCTGTTCGACTGGAGGGGTTCAGGTATCCTGGTACTGATGTCAGCTGGCCCAAGTACTACAGAACACACAGGTCACAGTGGAACAGAGGATATAGTCACTTCATTATTAGGGGTTTTTCAGAAGCAGTGGGGAAACCTGGGATGCGAAGCTATCGCCAACACTCTTAGCTCTTAGTCAGGTCCTCCTCCGTGCCCCGAGAGCCTTGACCTCTGACCTCTCACCTTGACTTCCTTCTCTACGTAGTCATTGAGCAGGATGTCAGGGTCGATGCGGTGGTCGGGGAGGGAGAGGGAGAAGGTGTGGAGGGCACGGCGTTCTGTAGTCTTCTCCTGAGCCTTTTTATCTCTACCCTTTTCTCCCTTCAGAAACACACGCTTGAAGGGAGACACGATACCCGGCTGCAGGGGGAGGTAGAGGGAGGGGGAGGTAGAAGGGGAGGTAGAGGGAGGGAGAGGTAGAGGGAGGGGGAGGTAGAGGGGAGGTAGAGTAGAGGAGGGAGATGTAGAGGGAGGTAGAGGGAGGGGGAGGTAGAAGGGGAGGTAGAGGGGGGAGAGGTAGAGGAGGGAGGGAGAGGTAGAGGGGGGGGAGGGGAGTAGAAGAGGGTAGGTAGAGGGAGGGAGATGTAGAGGGAGGGGGAGGTAGAGGGGAGGTAGAGTGAGGGGGGAGGGGGAGATGTAGAGGGAGGTAGAAGGAGAGGGAGGGGGGAGAGAGTGAGAGGGGATGGAAAGAGAGGAGGTAGGGAGGGTAGAGAAATAGTGACAGGGGAAGGGATGGGGAGAGGTATCATATTAATTCACAGTAACAACAAAGTATCAAAAATATAAAGTCACCTAGGCCAGAGTATCTTTATGTTTATCTATAGGCTAAGCCAACACATCCATAACAGGCTAAGCCAACACATCCATATCAGGCTAAGCCTACACATCCATATCAGGCTAAGCCTACACATCCATATCAGGCTAAGCCTACACATCCATATCAGGCTAAGCCTACACATCCATATCAGGCTAAGCCTACACATCCATATCAGGCTAAGCCTACACATCCATATCAGACTAAGCCAACACATCCGTATCAGGCTAAGCCTACACATCCATATCAGACTAAGCCAACACATCCGTATCAGGCTAAGCCTACACATCCATATCAGACTTCTCCTTAATCCAACCGCTGTGTCAGATTTCAAAAAGACGTTACGGAAAAAGCACACCATGCAATAATCTGAGTACGGCGCTCAGATGACAAATCAAGCCAAGGAGATATCCGCCGTGTTGGAGTCAACAGAAGTCAGAAATATCATTGTAAATATTCACTTACCTTTGATGAGCTTCATCAGAATGCACCCCCAGGAATCCCAGTTAAACAATAAATGTTTGATTTGTTCGATAAAGTTCATAATTTATGTCCAAATTCCTCCTTGTTGTTAGCGCGTTCAGCCCAGTAATCCATCTTCATGAGGCGCGAGCACTAGGTCCAGACAAAGTCCAAAAGTTCCGTTACAGTCCGTAGAAACATGTCAAACGAAGTATAGAATCAATCCTTAGGGTGTTTTTAACATAAATCTTCAATAATGTTCCAACCGGAGAATTCCTTTGTCTGTAGAAAAGCAATGGAACGGGAGCTAACTCTCTCGTGACCGCGCATCACGGGCTCGTGGCACTCTGCCAGACCACTGACTCAAAGAGCCCTTATGAGCCCCTCCTTTGCAGGAGAAGTCTCAAACAAGTTTCTAAAGACGGTTGACATCTAGTGGAAGCCTTAGGAAGTGCAATTTGACCACATAGACACTGTGTTTTCGATAGGCCAAGCTTTGAAAAACTACAAACCTCAGATTTCCCACTTCCTGGTTGGATTCTTCTCAGGTTTTCGCCTGCCATATGAGTTCTGTTATACTCAGACATCAATCAAACAGTTTTAGAAACTGCAGAGTGTTTTCTATCCAAATCTACTAATAATATGCATATATTAGCAACTGGGTCTGAGTAGCAGGCACTTTACCCTGGGCACGCCTTTCATCCAAACGAGAAAATGCTGCCCCCTATGCCAAACAGGTTAACAACACTTTCTGATAAAAACTAGTTCATTGCATCCGCCATGGAGCCCAGTTTCATAATATGACCATATGTCCTAGCTGCCTGCCATAGTTTTGAAGTAATCACGAAAAAAAAAAAACAGGCCTTATTTTAGAGCATTTTTCACCCTGCCAGCTCCTATTAGTTCTATTGAGCACCTTGGCACCAACTTGTCTTCCAAGCGTTCTAATCCCAGCCTATTGTTCTATGTCACAATGCCTGCTTTGCTATTGATGACAATGAGACCTGCCCACGTTGTTGGTAGTTCAAATAAAAAATAAATAAAAAATGACTCATGGAACTCTGAGGTCGTCCCATTGTTTCCTATAGGGGAAACATGTCTGTCTATTTCGCCAAATGTCTTGCAACGTGTGCATATTTAGATGTTTTCAAGTCGGACTCCATTTTAAAAATCAGGAGAATCTCCTCATTCTAATGATTTAACTCTGGGCAACGAGCTCGGTTGTCATCAAACGCTTAGCCCACAAATACTTTTTGCCCTTGGAACACTGAGCTCCCCCATTGTTTTCCTATGGAGAGGCATGCCTGTCTATTTCGTCAAATACTTTAGACCAGAGCCATACGGCACCCTATTCCCTATATAGTGCACTACTTTAGACCAGAGCCATACGGCACCCTATTCCCTATATAGTGCACTACTTTAGACCAGAGCCATACGGCACCCTATTCCCTATATAGTGCAATACTTTAGATCAGAGCCCTATGGAACCATAACCCCTATATATATAATGCACAACTTTAGACCAGAGCCCTATGGAACCCTATACAGTGCACTACTTTAGACCAGAGCCCTATGGAACCCTAACCCCTATATATATAATGCACGACTTTAGACCAGAGCCCTATGGAACCCTAACCCCTATATATATAATGCACTACTTTAGACCAGAGCCCTATGGAACCCTATACAGTGCACTACTTTAGAGCAGAGTCCTGGGGGATGCCATTTGGGACAAAGCCTTACTATCTCTGGTAGCAGCCCACGTTACGCAATATTGCAGGTTCCCAGCATATTCACCATCAGCATTTCAGCGCTAAAATAAAACACTACCCCAAGCAGGACATTAGCTATGTGGTTTTATACGACACTGCTGTGAACATTACATAAAAACCTGCTGTTGTACACACACACACACACACACACACACACACACACACACACACACACACACACACACACACACACACACACACACACACACACACACACACACACACACACACACACACACACACACACACACACACACACACACACACACACACACACACACACACACACACACACACTTACTTACTTACTTACTTGGCCGGAAACATAGTTCTGAGTTACTAACCACAGATATTGATTAGGTATATAAAATTTTAAAAAACATCCACATCTTCCTTCTGCTTTCTCCAAATGTAAAAAAGTTGAACACATGTTAACTCAACGTAGACCTAAGTGTGGAGTTCCTGTTCAGGTGCTGCTGAAGAGCACCAAATACAACAGCAAGAGAAGCAGCAAAATGAAGAGTTCCATTAGAGCGTTGACAACGTCACCCATGACGACAGATCAGACAACGAATAATAAAAATAAATAAATAAAAAGGAAACTAACTTTTCCCAGCGTAGACATGCATTCCTACCTCAGTCTCCATTTAGCTCTCAATGAAAGACGAGCTGTTGTTTGTGTCTCTGCCTGTTGTCTGTGTCTGTTTGAGGCACTTACTGGGCGGTGTCTGACAGAGATAGTCTAGTCACCGAGCGGTGTCTGACAGAGATAGTCTAGTCACTGAGAGGTGTCTGACAGAGATAGTCTAGTCACTGAGAGGTGTCTGACAGAGATAGTCTAGTCACTGAGAGGTGTCTGACAGAGATAGTCTAGTCACTGAGAGGTGTCTGACAGAGATAGTCTAGTCACTGAGAGGTGTCTGACAGAGATAGTCTAGTCACTGAGCGGTGTCTGACAGAGATAGTCTAGTCACTGAGAGGTGTCACAGAGATAGTCTGAGCGGTGTCTGACAGAGATAGTCTAGTCACCGAGCGGTGTCTGACAGAGATAGTCTAGTCACTGAGCGGTGTCTGACAGAGATAGTCTAGTCACTGAGCGGTGTCTGACAGAGATAGTCTAGTCACTGGCCGGTGTCTGACTGATAGCCTGGTCCCTGGGCGGTGTCTGACTGATAGCCTGGGAGGTGTCTGACTGATAGCCTGGGAGGTGTCTGACTGATAGCCTGGTCCCTGGGTGGTGTCTGACTGATAGCCTGGTCCCTGAGAGGTGGGGTGTCTGACTGATAGCCTGGTCCCTGGGCAGTGTCTGACTGATAGCCTGGTCCCTGGGGGTGTCTGACTGATAGCCTGGTCCCTGGGGGTGTCTGACTGATAGCCTGGTCCCTGGGGGTGTCTGACTGATAGCCTGGTCCCTGGGGGTGTCTGACTGATAGCCTGGTCCCTGGGCAGTGTCTGACTGATAGCCTGGTCCCTGGGGGTGTCTGACTGATAGCCATGTCCCTGGGGGTGTCTGACTGATAGCCTGTAGTCCCTGGGGGTGTCTGACTGATAGCCTGGTCCCTGGGGGTGTCTGACTGATAGCCTGGTCCCTGGGCAGTGTCTGACTGATAGCCTGGTCCCTGGGGGTGTCTGACTGATAGCCTGGTCCCTGGGGGTGTCTGACTGATAGCCTGGTCCCTGTGGGGTGTCTGACTGATAGCCTGGTCCCTGGGGGTGTCTGACTGATAGCCTGGTCCCTGGGCAGTGTCTGACTGATAGCCTGGTCCCTGGGGGGTGTCTGACTGATAGTCTGGTCCCTGGGGGTGTCTGACTGATAGTCTGGTCCCTGGGGGTGTCTGACTGATAGCCTGGTCCTGGGGGTGTCTGACTGATAGCCTGGTCCCTGGGGGTGTCTGACTGATAGCCTGGTCCCTGGGCAGTATCTGACTGATAGCCTGGTCCCTGGGGGTGTCTGACTGATAGCCTGGTCCCTGGGGGTGTCTGACTGATAGCCTGGTCCCTGGGCAGTGTCTGACTGATAGCCTGGTCCCTGGGGGTGTCTGACTGATAGCCTGGTCCCTGGGGGTGTCTGACTGATAGCCTGGTCCCTGGGGGTGTCTGACTGATAGCCTGGTCCCTGGGGGTGTCTGACTGATAGCCTGGTCCCTGGGCAGTGTCTGACTGATAGCCTGGTCCCTGGGCAGTGTCTGACTGATAGCCTGGTCCCTGGGGGTGTCTGACTGATAGTCTGGTCCCTGGGGGTGTCTGACTGATAGCCTGGTCCTTGGCGGGTGTCTGACTGATAGCCTGGTCCCTGGGGGTGTCTGACTGATAGTCCCTGGGGGGTGGACCCTGGGGGGTGTCTGACTGATAGCCTGGTCCCTGGGCAGTGTCTGACTGATAGCCTGGTCCCTGGGGGTGTCTGACTGATAGTCTGGTCCCTGGGGGTGTCTGACTGATAGCCTGGTCCCTGGGGGTGTCTGACTGATAGCCTGGTCCCTGGGGGGTGTCTGACTGATAGCCTGGTCCCTGGGGGGGTGTCTGACTGATAGCCAGGTCCCTGGGGGTGTCTGACTGATAGTCTGGGTGGTGTCTGACTGATAGCCTGGTCCCTGGGGGTGTCTGACTGATAGCCTGGTCCCTGGGGGTGTCTGACTGATAGCCTGGTCCGTGGGGGTGTCTGACTGATAGCCTGGTCCCTGGGGGTGTCTGACTGATAGCCTGGTCCCTGGGTGTGAAGACTGACTGACACACACAGTACGTCTTTCTCCAGAGGAAAGGGAGTGTTTCTGCTTCTCTATGCTGAGACACAAGAAGAGGAAGTGTATCAACCACCAACTTCCTGTGAAGGCACGTGCTGCACAAGTCGACTGTTTGAGTAACTTTTAAAATCTTTGTGAATGCACAAGTCCTGAACTCCTTCACACAAGTCGTTTTCTGTCAGCAACAATCTGACACACGATCCTCCGCTCCGCTACAAGACTAGCTGGTCGTGCATTATTTAACACGTCTCTCATCTCACCAGTAAACCTAGTAGACTAGAGGACAGGCGTATTAACACTGCATGAGACATGGGTAATGAAACACCACACTGTCCACAGCTACTACGGGTGACCCTGCCCTGACCAGGGGCCTCGTTTATCGAAGGTGTGTGCGTACAAAAAAAGAAGAAGACTAAACTGCTCGCCTTTACAGAATGGGTACAGTAGTGTTGGGATTAGGAGTAGAGGTCGACCGACTATGATTTTAGTATGGGTAGGCTACAGTACCCAAGAAAGCCGATACCGATAAAACAACAAAAAAGCCAATTCACACACACACACACACACACACACACACACACACACACACACACACACACACACACACACACACACACACACACACACACACACACACACACACACACACACACACACACACACACACACACACACACACACACACACACACACACGCGCGTAATAAATGACAATTACAACTTAATATAATACATTCAATTGATTTAGTCACAAATAAATAATGAAACATGTTCAATTTGGTTTAAATAATGCAAAAACACAGTGTTGGAGAAGAAAGTAAAAGTGCATATATGTGCCATGTAAGAAAACTAACGTTTCAGTTCCTTGCTCAGAACATGAGAACATATGAAAGCTGGTGGTTCCTTTTCAAATCAAATCAAATGTATTTATATAGCCCTTCGTACATCAGCTGATATCTCAAAGTGCTGTACAGAAACCCAGCCTAAAACCCCAAACAGCAAACAATGCAGGTGTAAAAGCACAGGGATAGTCTAGTCACTGAGAGGTGTCTGACAGAGATAGTCTAGTCACTGAGAGGTGTCTGACAGAGATAGTCTAGTCACTGAGAGGTGTCTGACAGAGATAGTCTAGTCACTGAGAGGTGTCTGACAGAGATAGTCTAGTCACTGAGCGGTGTCTGACAGAGATAGTCTAGTCACTGAGCGGTGTCTGACAGAGATAGTCTAGTCACTGAGAGGTGTCACTGAGCGGTGTCTGACAGAGATAGTCTAGTCACTGAGCGGTGTCTGACAGAGATAGTCTAGTCACTGAGCGGTGTCTGACAGAGATAGTCTAGTCACTGAGCGGTGTCTGACAGAGATAGTCTAGTCACTGAGAGGTGTCTGACAGAGATAGTCTAGTCACCTGAGCGGTGTCTGACAGAGATAGTCTAGTCACTAGAGCGGTGTCTGACATGAGATAGTCTAGTCACTGAGCGGTGTCTGACAGAGATAGTCTAGTCACCGAGCGGTGTCTGTGAGTCTTCAATATTCAAAGGTAAGAAGATTAGGTTGTAGTTATTATAGGAATTATAGGACTATTTCTCTCTATAGCATTTGTATTTCATTGACTATTGGATGTTCTTATAGGCACATTAGTATTGCCAGTGTAATAGTATCTCCGTCCCTCTCCTCACCACTACCTGGTGCTGAACCAGGAACACAACGACAACTGTCACCTTGAAGCATCATTACCCATCGCTCCACAAAGCCGTCCCGGCCCTTCCAGAGCAAGGGGAACAACTACTCCAAGTCTCAGAGCAAGGGGAACAACTACTGCAAGTCTCAGAGCAAGGGGAACAACTACTGCAAGTCTCAGAGCAAGGGGAACACCTACTGCAAGTCTCAGAGCAAGGGGAACAACTACTGCAAGTCTCAGAGCAAGGGGAACAACTGTCTGCAAGTCTCAGAGCAAAGGGAACAACTACTGCAAGTCTCAGAGCAAGGGGAACAACTACTCCAAGTCTCAGAGCTAGCCTGGTCCCTGGGGGGAACAACTACTCCAATTCTCAGAGCAAGGGGAACAACTAGTCCAAGTCTCAGAGCAAGAGGAACCACTACTCCAAGTCTCAGAGCAAGGGGAACAACTACTCCAAGTCTCAGAGCAAGAGGAACCACTACTCCAAGTCTCAGAGAAAGGGGAGCAACTAGTGCAAGTCTCAGAGCAAAGGGAACAACTACTGCAAGTCTCAGAGCAAGGGGAACAACTACTCCAAGTCTCAGAGCAAGGGGAACAACTACTCCAATTCTCAGAGCAAGGGGAACAACTACTCCAAGTCTCAGAGCAAGAGGAACCACTACTCCAAGTCTCAGAGCAAGGGGAACAACTACTCCAAGTCTCAGAGCAAGGGGAACAACTACTCCAAGTCTCAGAGAAAGGGGAGCAACTAGTGCAAGTCTCAGAGCAAAGGGAACAACTACTGCAAGTCTCAGAGCAAGGGGAACAACTACTCCAAGTCTCAGAGCAAGGGGAACAACTACTCCAATTCTCAGAGCAAGGGGAACAACTACTCCAAGTCTCAGAGCAAGAGGAACCACTACTCCAAGTCTCAGAGCAAGGGGAACAACTACTCCAAGTCTCAGAGCAAGGGGAACAACTACTCCAAGTCTCAGAGAAAGGGGAACAACTACTCTAAGTCTCAGAGCAAGGGGAACAACTACTGCAAGTCTCAGAGCAAGGGGAACATCTACTGCAAGTCTCAGAGCAAGGGGAACAACTACTCCAAGTCTCAGAGCAAGGGGAACAACTACTGCAAGTCTCAGAGCAAGGGGAACAACTACTCCAAGTCTCAGAGCAAGGGGAACAACTACTCCAAGTCTCAGAGCAAGGGGAACAACTACTGCAAGTCTCAGAGCAAGGGGAACAACTACTCCAAGTCTCAGAGCAAGGGGAACAACTACTGCAAGTCTCAGAGCAAGGGGAACAACTACTGCAAGTCTCAGAGCAAGGGGAACAACTATTCCAAGTCTCAGAGCAAGGGGAACAACTACTGCAAGTCTCAGAGCAAGGGGAACAACTACTCAAAGTCCCAGAGCAAGGGGAACAACTACTGCAAGTCTCAGAGCAAGGAAACAACTACTCTAAGTCTCAGAGCAAGGGGAACAACTACTCCAAGTCCTCAGAGCAAGGGGAACAACTACTGCAAGTCTCAGAGCAAGGGGAACAACTACTCCAAGTCTCAGAGCAAGGGGAACCACTACTCCAAGTCTCAGAGAAAGGGGAACAACTAGTGCAAGTCTCAGAGCAAGGGGAACAACTACTGCAAGTCTCAGAGCAAGGGGAACAACTATTCCAAGTCTCAGAGCAAGGGGAACAACTACTCCAAGTCTCAGAGCAAGGGAAACAACTACTCTAAGTCTCAGAGCAAGGGGAACAACTATTCCAAGTCTCAGAGCAAGGGGAACAACTATTCCAAGTCTCAGAGCAAGGGGAACAACTACTGCAAGTCTCAGAGCAAGGGGAACAACTATTCCAAGTCTCAGAGCAAGGGGAACAACTACTGCAAGTCTCAGAGCAAGGGGAACAACTACCCCAAGTCTCAGAGCAAGGGGAACCACTACTGCAAGTCCCAGAGCAAGGGGAACAACTACTCCAAGTCTCAGAGCAAGGGGAACAACTACTCCAAGTCTCAGAGCAAGGGGAACAACTACTCCAAGTCTCAGAGCAAGGGGAACAACTACTCCAAGTCTCAGAGCAAGGGGAACAACTACTGCAAGTCTCAGAGAAAGGGGAACAACTAGTGCAAGTCTCAGAGCAAGGGGAACAACTACTGCAAGTCTCAGAGCAAGGGGAACAACTATTCCAAGTCTCAGAGCAAGGGGAACAACTACTCCAAGTCTCAGAGCAAGGGGAACAACTACTGCAAGTCTCAGAGCAAGGGGAACAACTATTCCAAGTCTCAGAGCAAGGGGAACAACTACTGCAAGTCTCAGAGCAAGGGGAACAACTACTCCAAGTCCCAGAGCAAGGGGAACAACTACTGCAAGTCTCAGAGCAAGGGGAACAACTACTCCAAGTCCCAGAGCAAGGGGAACAACTACTGCAAGTCTCAGAGTAAGGAAACAACTACTCTAAGTCTCAGAGCAAGGGGAACCACTACTCCAAGTCTCAGAGAAAGGGGAACAACTAGTGCAAGTCTCAGAGCAAGGGGAACAACTACTGCAAGTCTCAGAGCAAGGGGAACAACTATTCCAAGTCTCAGAGCAAGGGGAACAACTATTCCAAGTCTCAGAGCAAGGGAAACAACTACTGCAAGTCTCAGAGCAAGGGGAACAACTATTCCAAGTCTCAGAGCAAGGGGAACAACTATTCCAAGTCTCAGAGCAAGGGGAACAACTACTGCAAGTCTCAGAGCAAGGGGAACAACTATTCCAAGTCTCAGAGCAAGGGGAACAACTACTGCAAGTCTCAGAGCAAGGGGAACAACTACCCCAAGTCTCAGAGCAAGGGGAACAACTACTGCAAGTCTCAGAGCAAGGGGAACAAACTGCAAGTCTCAGAGCAAGTCTAAGTCTCAGAGCAAGGGGAACAACTATTCCAAGTCTCAGAGCAAGGGGAACAACTACTGCAAGTCTCAGAGCAAGGGGAACAACTACTCTAAGTCTCAGAGCAAGGGGAACAACTATTCCAAGTCTCAGAGCAAGGGGAACAACTACTGCAAGTCTCAGAGCAAGGGGAACAACTACTCCAAGTCTCAGAGCAAGGGGAACAACTACTCCAAGTCTCAGAGCAAGGGGAACAACTACTCCAAGTCTCAGAGCAAGGGGAACAACTACTGCAAGTCTCAGAGCAAGGGGAACAACTACTCCAAGTCTCAGAGCAAGGGGAACCAACTACTGCAAGTCTCAGAGCAAGGGGAACAACTACTGCAAGTCTCAGAGCTCCAAGTCTCAGAGAAACAACTACTCTAAGTCTCAGAGAAAGGGGAACAACTATTCCAAGTCTCAGAGCAAGGGGAACAACTACTCCAAGTCTCAGAGCAAGGGGAACAACTACTCCAAGTCTCAGAGCAAGGGAACAACTATTCCAAGTCTCAGAGCAAGGGGAACAACTACTGCAAGTCTCAGAGCAAAGGGGAACAACTACTGCAAGTCTCAGAGCAAGGGGAACAACTACTCCAAGTCTCAGAGCAAGGGGAACAACTACTCCAAGTCTCAGAGCAAGGGGAACAACTACTGCAAGTCTCAGAGCAAGGGGAACAACTATTCCAAGTCTCAGAGCAAGGGGAACAACTAATGCAAGTCTCAGAGCAAGAGGAACCACTACTCCAAGTCTCAGAGCAAGGGGAACAACTACTGCAAGTCTCAGATCAAGGGGAACAACTACTGCAAGTCTCAGAGCAAGGGGAACAACTACTCCAAGTCTCAGAGCTAGGGGAACCACTACTCCAAGTCTCAGAGCAAGGGGAACAACCATTCCAAGTCCCAGAGCGAGTGACGTTTTAAAGGCTATTTACATATCACTTTCACTTTCTTCTCCAACACTTTGTTTTTGCATTATTTAAACCGAATTGAACATGTTTCATTATTTATTTGAGGCTAAATTGATTTTATTGATGTATTATATTAAGTTAAAATAAAAGTGTTCATTCAGTATTGTTGTAATTGTAATTATTACAAATAAATAAATACAACATTTTGGGCCTCCATTAATCGGTATCGGCGTTGAAAAAAATCATAAATCGGTCGACCTCTAAAAAGCTTTGAAAATTCCAGAAAATTATGTCATGGCTTTAGAGGCATCTGATAGGCTAATTGACATCATTTGAATCAATTGGAGGTGTACCTGTGGATGTATTTCAAGGCCTACCTTCAAACTCAGTGCCTCTTTGCTTGACATCATGGTAAAATCAAAAGAAATCAACCAAGTCCTCAGACAAAAAAATTGCGGACCTCCACAAGTCTGGTTCATCCTTGGGAGCAATTTCCAAACACCTGAAGGTACCGCGTTCATCTGTACAAACAATAATACACAAGTATAAACACCATGGGCCCACGCAGCCGTCATACCGCTCAGGAAGGAGACGCATTCTGTCCTAGAGATGGATGTACTTTGGTGCGAAAAGTGCAGATCAATCCCAGAACAACAACAAAGGACCTTGTGAAGATGCTGGTGGAAACAGGTACAAAAGTATCTATATCCACAGTAAAACGAGTCCTATATTGACATAACCTGAAAGGCCGCTTAGCAACTGCTCCAAAACCGGCATAAAAAAGACAGACTACGGTTTGCAACTGCACATGGGGACAAAGACCTTACTTTTTAGAGAAATGTCCTCCGGTCTGATGAAACAAAAATAGAACTGTTTGGCCATAATGACCATCGTTATGTTTGGAGGAAAAAGGGGGAGGCTTGCAAGCCGCAGAACACCATCCCCACCGTGAAGCACGGGGGTGGCAGCATCATGTTGTGGGGGTGCTTTGCTGCAGGAAGGAACTGGTGCACATCACAAAATAGATGGCATCACGAGGATATATGATGTAGGATATATGATGTGGACATATTGAAGAAACATTTCAAGACATCAGTCAGGAAGTTAAAGCTTGGTCGCAAATGGGTCTTTCAAATGGACAAGCATACCTCCAAAGTTTTGGCAAAATGGCAGAAGGACAACAAAGTCAAGGTATTGGAGTAGCCATCACAAAGCCCTGACCTCAAACCTATACAAAATTTGTGGGCTGAACTGAAAAAGCGTGTGCCAACAAGGAGGCCAACAAACCTGAATTAGTTACACCAGCTCTGTCAGGAGAAATGGGCCAATATTCACCCAACTTATTGTGGGAAGCTTGTGGAAGGCTACCCAAAACGTTTGACCCAAGTTAAACAATTGAAAGGCAATGCTACCAAATACTAATTGAGTGTATGTAAACTTCTGACCCACTGGGAATGTGATGAAAGAAATAAAAGCTGAAAAAACTGAGTTTAAATGTATTTGGCTAAGGTGTATGGAAACTTCAGACTTCAAATGTACGTCAATGTATGTGTGCAGCATACTGAGGTTACCTTATTACCCCCCCTGCTGACCCGTAATACACCCCCCCCCCCTGCTGAGCCGTAATACACATACCCTATGCTACTGGCCCGGGACGTAACACACACACACACACACCCTGCCACTGGCCCGGCCCGTATAAACACCCTGCTACTGGCCCGTATAAACACCCTGCCACTGGCCCGTATAAACACCCTTCTACTGGCCCGTATAAACACCCTGCTACTGGCTCATATAAACACTCTGCTACTGGCCCGTATAAACACCCTGCTACTGGCCCATATAAACACCCTGCTACTGGCCCGTATAAACACCCTGCTACTGACCCATATTAACACCCTGCTACTGGCCCGTATAAACACCCTGCCACTGGCCCATATAAACACTCTGCTACTGGCCCGTATAAACACCCTGCTACTGACCCATATTAACACCCTGCTACTGGCCCGTATAAACACCCTGCCACTGGCCCATATAAACACCCTGCTACTGGCATGTATTAACACCCTGCTACTGGCCCGTATAAACACCCTGCTACTGACCCATATTAACACCCTGCTACTGGCCCATATAAACACCCTGCCACTGGCCCATATAAACACTCTGCTACTGGCCCGTATAAACACCCTGCTACTGACCCATATTAACACCCTGCTACTGGCCCGTATAAACACCCTGCCACTGGCCCATATAAACACCCTGCTACTGGCCTGTATTAACACCCTGCTACTGGCCTGTATAAACACCCTGCTACTGGCCCGTATTAACACCCTGCTACTGGCCCGTATAAACACCCTGCTACTGGCCCGTATTAACACCCTGCTACTGGCCCGTATTACCACCCTGCTACTGGCCCGTATTAACACCCTGCTACTGGCCTGTATAAACACCCTGCTACTGGCCCGTATAAACACCCTGCTACTGGCCCGTATAAACACCCTGCTACTGGCCCATATAAACACCCTGCTACTGGCCCGTATAAACACCCTGCTACGGGCCCGTATAAACACCCTGCTACTGGCCCGTATAAACACCCTGCTACTGGCCCAGCCCGTATTAACACCCTGCTACTGGCCCGTATAAACACCCTGCTACTGGCCCGTATTAACACCCTGCTACTGGCCCGTATAAACACCCTGCTACTGGCCCATATTAACACCCTGCTACTGGCCCGTATTAACACCCTGCTACTGGCCCATATTAACACCCTGCTACTGGCCCGTATTAACACCCTTCTACTGGCCCGTATTAACACCCTGCTACAGGCCCATATAAACACCCTGCTACTGGCCCGTATTAACACCCTGCTACTGGCCCGTATAAACACCCTTCTACTGGCCCGTATAAACACCCTGCTACTGGCCCATATAAACACCCTGCTACTGGCCCATATAAACACCCTGCTACCGACCTGTGAAGGCTACACTGCTTGCTTCCCAAATGGCACCCTATTCCCTGTATAGTGCACTATTTTACACTACAGCCCTATTCCCTATAAAGGGCACTACTTTTGACCAGAGCCCTATGGGAAGCCCTATGTGTCCTGGTCAAAAGTAGTGCCCTTACATAGGGAATAAACACTAACTGGCATTAACATGCGGCCAACGGTTTACCAGACAGGTAGTCTGAATCTATACAACATCACCATCTAGTGGACAGCATCAGACGTAGTGTGTTTCTGTCTAGTGGAATACATAGCACTGTCTGTTTCTTCACAGGCACTTTCAACAACACCCTCCAATCCACTCTCCCAAGCACAGTGGTTTGTGACCATGACAGGGTATACAGACTTTTGTTCCTGCGCAGCAAAGAAAAAAAAAAAAAACTTTATTCAGCAAACCAACTGCTCATAACTAGGCCTAATCAAGATCTGTAGGCCATCTAGAAGTTTCTCCAGGATCAGAGTCGGTGAGGTCTGGTGATGACGACTGAGTTAAAAGCCTGGCATACACTAAATATATAGAGGACACTCTGGGTTCGGCAGGATCAAAAGGACAGGAAATACCCCTCGTGTGGACTCAGATGATGACCACCACCTAACAACGCCTTCCCAGGCTTAAACCTTTCCCCCATCTCGCTAATCTCAATACACAAAGGACAAGAGAGTTATGGCTACAGCGAGGAACGAGGAAACAAGACTGGATAAAAAGATGGTAGGCAAGTTCCCGGTTGGAGTTCCAGTCCCCAGGGTTGGAGTGTAGTGTTGGCAGACGACAGAAAGCAGTGTAACTTCCTGTCTGGTTTATGTAAGTCCTCCTCCCTTCACCCTCCTCCCTTCACCCTCCTCCCTTCACCCTCCTCAGTCCACCCTCCTCCCTTCTCCCTCCTCCCGTCACCCTCCTCCCTCCACCCTCCTCTTTTCACCCTCCTCCCTTCACCCTCCTCCCTTCACCCTCCTCCCTCCTCCCTTCACCCTCCTCCCTTCACCCTCCTCCCTCCTCCCTTCACCCTCCTCCTTTCACCCTCCTCCCTTCACCCTCCTCCCTTCACCCTCCTCCCTCCTCCCTCACCCTCCTCCCTTCACCCCCTCCCTCCTCCCTTCACCCTCCTCCCTCCTCCCTTCACCCTCCTCCCTCCTCCTTTCACCCTCCTCCCTTCACCCTCCTCCCTTCACCCTCCTCCCTTCACTCTCCTCCCTTCACCCTCCTCCCTTCACCCTCCTCCCTTCACCCTCCTCCTCATCCATGTCTGTGTGTCAACTAGAGAGGGAAACATCAGTGTCTGTGTGTCAACCAGAGAGGGAAACATGTGCACCACTCCTTCAAGTGAAACGAAAACACTTTCTTGTTCCACGTGAGGATCATCCAACTGATTAAATATAAATAATAAGACTCCTTGTAGTGACAGAGAGAGAACGATTCAGAGAGAGAACGATTCAGAGAGAGAACGATTCAGAGAGAGAACGATTCAGAGAGAGAACGATTCAGAAGAGAGACCGATTCAGAGAGAGAACGATTCAGAGAGAGAACGATTCAGAAGATGAAACTCTGACTGCCAAGTGTCTACTGTGAATGAGACTGCAGACCACAGATGGAATGATTCACTGATTCGCATCAGCCCCGATTCATCAGCCCCGATTCATCAGCCCCAATTCATCAGCCCCGATTCATCAGTCCCGATTCATCAGCCCCGATTCATCAGTCCCGATTCATCAGCCCCGATTCATCAGTCCCGATTCATCAGCCCCGATTCATCAGCCCCGATTCATCAGTCCCGATTCATCAGTCCCGATTCATCAGCCCCGATTCATCAGTCCCGATTCATCAGCCCCGATTCATCAGTCCCGATTCATCAGCCCCGATTCATCAGCCCCGATTCATCAGCAGCGATTCATCAGCCCCGATTCATCAGTCCCGATTCATCAGTCCCGATTCATCAGTCCCGATTCATCAGCCCCGATTCATCAGCCCCGATTCATCAGCAGCGATTCATCAGCCCCGATTCATCAGCCCCGATTCATCAGTCCCGATTCATCAGCTCCGATTCATCAGCCCCGATTCATCAGCCCCGATTCATCAGTCCCGATTCATCGGTCCCGATTCATCAGCCCCGATTCATCAGTCCCGATTCATCAGTCCCGATTCATCAGCCCCGATTCATCAGTCCCGATTCATCAGCCCCGATTCATCAGTCCCGATTCATCAGCCCCGATTCATCAGCCCCGATTCATCAGCAGCGATTCATCAGCCCCGATTCATCAGCCCCGATTCATCAGCCCCGATTCATCAGCCCCGATTCATCAGTCCCGGTTCATCAGCCCCGATTCATCAGCCCCGATTCATCAGCCCCGATTCATCAGTCCCGATTCATCAGCCCCGATTCATCAGCCCCGATTCAAATGTTTAAGAAATGAGGAGTTCATCGGTCCACAGACCCCAAACCGATCCAAACGTAGCATCCATCGGTCAGAAAATAGATTTAAAAATATATATATTACGGATTGCCGATTCACTGTTTTGGTTCTTGCTCATTTTGCATTCTTTCTATCTTCTGAAAATACCTCCCCCCCCCTAAAAAAAAAATGTTTTGATGACAATTGATGCGTTCTCTCATTCAGAGTTGAACTGCACGGAACGGATGTTGATCATCAAGTCATTTTGCCGAACAACCCCAGAGGGAATATCAGTAGCCGAGTCAAACTGGGCACCGTGCCCAGCTTCGCAAGTTACCATGTCCTAAAAAATCTAAGAAATAAAAAATATTCTGTGACATCACTAGACCAGTTAAACCACTGTTCCTAGACCAGTTAATCCACTGTTCCTAGACCAGTTAACCCACTGTTCCTAGACCAGTTAATCCACTGTTCCTAGACCAGTTAATCCACTGTTCCTAGACCAGTTAACCCACTGTTCCCAGGCCGTCATTGAAAATAAGAATCTGTTCTTAACTGACTTCCCTCGTTAAATAAAAGGTAAACATGTAAATAAAAATAAAAATAAATGTCATTAGGCAGGATGTTTACAGTTGATATGTTTCTCTTCTTCAAAACGTAGAAACGCAGCGTTTTCACATACAGTCTGTTGTTGGTACCTGTTGTTGGTGTTGTGCCAGAGATCAATACAACATTTGCAGAATTGCCCTTTCAACACTACGAGTATATTATCATTTTTTAACTATTCAATGAATCACCTTTACCCTGTCTAACGAGAACATCAATCACTTTTACATGGTACACTGCATGGCTGAAGAGAGGAAAACAATCACTCCGTGCATCTTCCAAAATAGTCAAAACAATTCCATTTTGAGATTGGGGGGGGGGGTGAAATTCAAAGTTGTGCTATATATATATATATATTCACCGGCTATGTCAAAGGTAATTTGTAAACCATAAATATTGATACATTAACTAGCTCAAACACTCCATCTGCCAAACTTACAAGTTAACGATGAGATTTCGGAACCAAAGTGGGGGGGGGACGACAAAATAAATTTATATTCCCCCCCTTAATTTGATAGTGGGTGGTAGATCCCTAGTCTCATGTATGGGATCCTACATAGGATCCACCATAGACACTCAGAGAGGCTCATGAGCCCCATCCGCAGCCTATTTTAATGTAGAATGGAAAATCAATGTGATTATGCAAACAAACGTTAACGCATCGAATCATATCGATTCAATCAAACCGAATCAATTCAAACTAAAACGTATATGGTTCCCGTTTCATATCGGAGCCCATGTAGATACTTTATTTATTTTATTTCACCTTTATTTAACCAGGTATTTATATATATAACCCTTTATTTAACCAGGTATTTATATATATAACCCTAACCCTTTATTTAACCAGGTATTTATATATATAACCCTTTATTTAACCAGGTATTTATATATATAACCCTAACCCTTTATTTAACCAGGTATTTATATATATAACCCTTTATTTAACCAGGTATTTATATATATAACCCTAACCCTTTATTTAACCAGGTATATATATATATATAACCCTTTATTTAACCAGGTATTTATATATATAACCCTAACCCTTTATTTAACCAGGTATTTATATATATAACCCTTTATTTAACCAGGTATTTATATATATAACCCTTTATTTAACCAGGTATTTATATATATAACCCTTTATTTAACCAGGTATTTTATATTTACCCTTTATTTATATTTATATAACCCTAACCCTTTATTTAACCAGGTATTTATATATATAACCCTTTATTTAACCAGGTATATATATATATAACCCTTTATTTAACCAGGTATTTATATATATGTGTAACCCTTTATTTAACCAGGTATTTATATATATAACCCTTTATTTAACCAGGTATTTATATATATAACCCTAACCCGTTATTTAACCAGGTATTTATATATATAACCCTTTATTTAACCAGGTATTTTTATATATATATATATAACTCTAACCCTTTATTTAACCAGGTATTTATATATATAACCCTAACCCTTTATTTAACCAGGTATTTATATATATAACCCCAACCCTTTATTTAACCAGGTATATATATAACCCTTTATTTAACCAGGTATATATATAACCCTTTATTTAACCAGGTATGTATATATATATATATAACCCTAACCCTTTATTTAACCAGGTATTTATATATATAACCCTTTATTTAACCAGGTATTTATAAATATATATATATAACCCTTTATTTAACCAGGTATTTATATATATAACCCTAACCCTTTATTTAACCAGGTATTTATATATATAACCCTTTATTTAACCAGGTATTTATATATATAACCCTAACCCTTTATTTAACCAGGTATTTATATATATAACTTTATTTAACCAGGTATTTATATATATAACCCTTTATTTAACCAGGTATTTATATATATAACCCTTTATTTAACCAGGTATTTATATATATAACCCTAACCCTTTATTTAACCATGTATTTATATATATAACCCTTTATTTAACCAGGTATTTATATATATAACCCTTTATTTAACCAGGTATTTATATATATAACCCTTTATTTAACCAGGTAGGCAAGTTGAGAACAAGTTCTCATTTACAATTGCGACCTGACCAAGATAAAGCAAAGCAGTTCGACACAAACAACGACACAGAGTTACACATGGAGTAAAACAAACATACAGTCAATAATACAGTATAAACAAGTCTATATACAATGTGAGCAAATGAGGTGAGAAGGGAGGTAAAGGCAAAAAAGGCCATGGTGGCAAAGTAAATACAAAATAGCAAGTAAAACACAGGAATGGTAGATTTGCAATGGAAGAATGTACAAAGTAGAAATAAAAATAATGGGGTGCAAAGGAGCAAAATAAATAAAATAAATACAGTAGGATAGGTAGTTGTTTGGGCTAAATTATAGGTGGGCTATGTACAGGTGCAGTAATCTGTAAGATGCTCTGACAGCTGGTGCTTAAAGCTAGTGAGGGAGATAAGTGTTTCCAGTTTCAGAGATTTTTGTAGTTCGTTCCAGTCATTGGCAGCAGAGAACTGGAAGGAGAGGCGGCCAAAGAAAGAATTGGTTTTGGGGGTGACCAGAGAGATATACCTGTGTGCTACAGGTGGGAGATGCTATGGTGACCAGCGAGCTGAGATAAGGGGGGACTTTACCTAGCAGGGTCTTGTAGATGACATGGAGCCAGTGGGTTTGGCGACGAGTATGAAGCGAGGGCCAGCCAACGAGAGCATACAGGTCGCAATGGTAGGTAGTATATGGGGCTTTGGTGACAAAACGGATTGCACTGTGATAGACTGCATCCAATTTGTTGAGTAGGGTATTGGAGGCTATTTTGTAAATGACATCGCCAAAGTCGAGGATTGGTAGGATGGTCAGTTTTACAAGGGTATGTTTGGCAGCATGAGTGAAGGATGCTTTGTTGCGAAATAGGAAGCCAATTCTAGATTTAACTTTGGATTGGAGATGTTTTATATGGGTCTGGAAGGAGAGTAAACACACCCCTACTGTCAAACCTATAAACATACCCCTACTGCCAATAAACACACCCCTACTGCCAATAAACACACCCCTACTGCCAATAAACACACCCCTACTGCCAATCCTTCTCCTTGACAGCTGACACTATAAACACACCCCTACTGCCAATAAACACACCCCTACTGCCAATCCTTCTCCTTGACAGCTGACACTATAAACACACCCCTACTGCCAATAAACACACCCCTACTGCCAATAACCACACCCCTACTGTCAATAAACACACCCCTACTGCCAATAAACACACCCCTACTGCCAATAAACACACCCCTACTGCCAATAAACACACCCCTACTGCCAATAAACACACCCCTACTGCCAATCCTTCTCCTTGACAGCTGACACTATAAACACACCCCTACTGCCAATAAACACACCCCTACTGCCAATCCTTCTCCTTGACAGCTGACACTATAAACACACCCCTACTGCCAATAAACACACCCCTACTGCCAATAACCACACCCCTACTGTCAATAAACACACCCCTACTGCCAATCCTCTCCTTGACAGCTGACACTATAAACACACCCCTACTGTCAATAAACACACCCCTACTGCCAATCCTCTCCTTGACAGCTGACACTATAAACACACCCCTACTGCCAATCCTTCTCTATGACAGCTGACACTATAAACACACCCCTACTGTCAATCCTATAAACACACCCTTACTGTCAAACCTATAACCACACCCCTACTGTCAATAAACACACCCCTACTGCCAATCCTTTAAACACACCCCTACTGTCAATCCTATAAACACACCCCTACTGTCAAACCTATAAACACACCCCTACTGCCAAACCTGCCAATAAACACACCCTATAAACACACCCCTACTGCCAATCCTATAAACACACCCCTACTGCCAATCCTCTCCTTGACAGCTGACACTATAAACACACCCCTACTGTCAATCCTATAAACACACCCCTACTGCCAATAAACACACACCTACTGTCAAACCTATAACCACACCCCTACTGCCAATAAACACACCCCTACTGTCAAACCTATAACCACACCCCTACTGTCAATAAACACACACCTACTGCCAATCCTTCTCCTTGACAGCTGACACAATAAACACACCCCTACTGTCAATCCTATAAACACACCCCTACTGTCAATCCTATAAACACACCCCTACTGTCAATCCTATAAACACACCCCTACTGTCAAACCTATAAACACACCCCTACTGCCAAACCTATAAACACACCCCTACTGCCAATCCTATAAACACACCCCTACTGCCAATCCTCTCCCTGACAGCTGACACTATAAACACACCCCTACTGTCCATCCTCTCCTTGACAGCTGACACTATAACCACACCCCTACTGTCCATCCTCTCCTTGACAGCTGACACTATAACCACACCCCTACTGTCCATCCTCTCCTTGACAGCTGACACTATAACCACACCCCTACTGTCCATCCTTCTCCTTGACAGCTGACGTTATAACCACACCCCTACTGTCCATCCTCTCCTTGACAGCTGACACTATAAACACACCCCTACTGTCAAACCTCTCCTTAACAGCTGACATTATAACCACACCCCTACTGTCCATCCTCTCCTTGACAGCTGACGTTATAACCACACCCCTACTGTCCATCCTCTCCTTGACAGCTGACACTATAAACACACCCCTACTGTCCATCCTCTCCTTGACAGCTGACGTTATAACCACACCCCTACTGTCCATCCTCTCCTTGACAGCTGACACTATAAACACACCCCTACTGTCCATCCTCTCCTTGACAGCTGACGTTATAACCACACCCCTACTGTCAATCCTCTCCTTGACAGCTGACGTTATAACCACACCCCTACTGTCCATCCTCTCCTTGACACCCCTTCCTTTCAGATGAGAGAGAGAAAGAGAAGAACATCTGTGAGTGACCTGCTCAATGACAGTTGACACCAAGAACACTTTCCCCATTAAAAATCTGACTGCGATCACAGGAAACATACACCCAGAGTCAAAGTTTATATATATATATTTTTTACAGTAGACTTGGGCAATATCCAGATTGGCATACCTTTATAATGACCTTGTGCCATACCAGGATATTCAGTAATATTAATGTGTTTATTATTATATATATATATTTTTTTTTATTTAACCTTTATTTAACTAGGCATTAACTAGGCAACTCAGTTAAGAACAAATTCTTATTTACAATGACGGCCTACACCGGCCAAACCCGGACGACGCTGGGCCCATTGTGCGCTGCCCTATGGGAACTCCCTATCACGGCCAGTTGTGATACAGCCTGGATTCGAACCTGGGTGTCTGTAGTGACGCCTGAAGCACTGAGATGCAGTGCCTTAGACCGCTGCGTCACATTCAGGATCTATCCTGTAGTACTGAAGTTGAGGCCACAACCAATTTAAATTCCTAACACATATCATACAAAACTCTGATTCGTAAAACATATATGAAATGGATGAGGAACATCCACAAACGAATAAATACCATACTAAATGTAACAAAACATACTAAATGTAACAAAACATAACACATACTAAATGTAACAAAACATACTAAATGTAACAAAACATAACACATACTAAATGTAACAAAACATACTAAATGTAACAACACACACTAAATGTAACAAAACATAACACATACTAAATGTAACAAAACATACTAAATGTAACAAAACATACTAAATGTAACAAAACATACTAAATGTAACAACACATACTAAATGTAACAAAACATACTAAATGTAACAAAACATACTAAATGTAACAACACATACTAAATGTAACAACACATACTAAATGTAACAACACATACTAAATGTAACAACACATACTAAATGTAACAGCACATACTAAATGTAACAACACATTCTAAATGTAACAACACATACTAAATGTAACAACACATACTAAATGTAACAACACATACTAAATGTAACAACACATACTAAATGTAACAACACATACTAAATGTAACAAAACATAAGACATACTAAATGTAACAAAACATACTAAATGTAACAAAACACAACACATACTAAATGTAACAAAACATACTAAATGTAACAACACATACTAAATGTAACAAAACATACTAAATGTAACAAAACATACTAAATGTAACAAAACATACTAAATGTAACAAAACATACTAAATGTAACAACACATACTAAATGTAACAAAACATACTAAATGTAACAAAACATACTAAATGTAACAACACATACTAAATGTAACAAAACATACTAAATGTAACAAAACATACTAAATGTAACAACACATACTAAATGTAACAAAACATACTAAATGTAACAAAACATACTAAATGTAACAAAACATAACACATACTAAATGTAACAAAACATAACACATACTAAATGTAACAAAACACAACACATACTAAATGTAACAACACATACTAAATGTAACAAAACACAACACATACTAAATGTAACAAAACATAACACATACTAAATGTAACAAAACATACTAAATGTAACAAAACATAACACATACTAAATGTAACAAAACATACTAAATGTAACAAAACATACTAAATGTAACAAAACATAACACATACTAAATGTAACAAAACATAACACATACTAAATGTAACAAAACATAACACATACTAAATGTAACAAAACATAACACATACTAAATGTAACAAAACATAACACATACTAAATGTAACAAAACATAACACATACTAAATGTAACAAAACATACTAAATGTAACAAAACATAACACATACTAAATGTAACAACACATACTAAATGTAACAAAACATAACACATACTAAATGTAACAACACATACTAAATGTAACAACACATACTAAATGTAACAACACATACTAAATGTAACAACACATACTAAATGTAACAAAACATAAAACATACTAAATGTAACAACACATACTAAATGTAACAAAACATACTAAATGTAACAAAACATACTAAATGTAACAAAACACAACACATACTAAATGTAACAACACATACTAAATGTAACAAAACATACTAAATGTAACAAAACATACTAAATGTAACAAAACATACTAAATGTAACAAAACTAAATGTAACAACACATACTAAATGTAACAACACATACTAAATGTAACAACACATACTAAATGTAACAAAACATACTAAATGTAACAAAAATGTAACAACACATACTAAATGTAAACATACATAACACATACTAAATGTAACTAAATGTAACAACACATACTAAAAATGTAACAACACATACTAAATGTAACAACACATACTAAATGTAACAACACATACTAAATGTAACAACACATACTAAATGTAACAACACATACTAAATGTAACAAACATACTAAATGTACTAAATGTAACAACACATACAACATACTAAATGTAACAACACATACTAAATGTACATAAATGTAACAACACATACTAAATGTAACAACACATACTAAATGTAACAACACATACTAAATGTAACTAAATGTAACACATACTAAATGTAACAACACATACTAAATGTAACAACACATACTAAATGTAACAACACATAACTAAATGTAACAAACATACTAAATGTAACAACACATACTAAATGTAACAACACATACTAAATGTAACAACACATACTAAATGTAACAAAACATAACACATACTAAATGTAACAACACATACTAAATGTAACAAACATAACACATACTAAATGTAACAAAACATACTAAATGTAACAAAACACAACACATACTAAATGTAACAACACATACTAAATGTAACAACACATACTAAATGTAACACATACTAAATGTAACAACACATACTAAATGTAACAACACATAACACATACTAAATGTAACAAAACATAACACATACTAAATGTAACAAAACATAACACATACTAAATGTAACAACACATAACACATACTAAATGTAACAAAACACAACACATACTAAATGTAACAAAACATAACACATACTAAATGTAACAACACATAACACATACTAAATGTAACAACACATACTAAATGTAACAACACATACTAAATGTAACAAACATAACACATACTAAATGTAACAAAACATACTAAATGTAACAAAACACAACACATACTAAATGTAACAACACATACTAAATGTAACAACACATACTAAATGTAACAAACATACTAAATGTAACAAAACACACATACTAAATGTAACAACACATACTAAATGTAACAACACATACTAAATGTAACAAAACATACTAAATGTAACAAAACATAACACATACTAAATGTAACAACACATACTAAATGTAACAACACATACTAAATGTAACAACACATACTAAATGTAACAACACATACTAAATGTAACAAAACATAACACATACTAAATGTAACAAAACATAACACATACTAAATGTAACAACACATACTAAATGTAACAAAACATAACACATACTAAATGTAACAACACATAACACATACTAAATGTAACAAAACATAACACATACTAAATGTAACAACACATAACACATACTAAATGTAACAACACATAACACATACTAAATGTAACAAAACATAACACATACTAAATGTAACAACACATACTAAATGTAACAAACAACACATACTAAATGTAACAACACATAACACATACTAAATGTAACATAACACATACTAAATGTAACAACACATACTAAATGTAACAACACATAACACATACTAAATGTAACAAACAAAACTAAATGTAACACATACTAAATGTAACAACACATACTAAATGTAACAACACATACTAAATGTAACAACACATACTAAATGTAACAACACATACTAAATGTAACAACACATAACACATACTAAATGTAACAACACATAACACATACTAAATGTAACAACACATACTAAATGTAACAACACATACTAAATGTAACAACACATACTAAATGTAACAAAACATACTAAATGTAACAACATACTAAATGTAACAAAACATACTAAATGTAATAACACATACTAAATGTAACAACACATACTAAATGTAACAACACATACTACTACAATGTAACAACACATACTAAATGTAACAACACATACTAAATGTAACAAAACATAACACATACTAAATGTAACAACACATACTAAATGTAACAACACATACTAAATGTAACAACACATACTAAATGTAACAACACATACTAAATGTAACAACACATACTAAATGTAACAACACATACTAAATGTAACAACACATACAACAAAACACATACTAAATGTAACAAAAACAACACATACTAAATGTAACAACACATACTAAATGTAACAAAACAAAACATACTAAATGTAACAAAACATACTAAATGTAACAAACATACTAAATGTAACAAACATAACACATACTAAATGTAACAAAACTAAATGTAACACATACTAAATGTAACAACACATACTAAATGTAACAACACATACTAAATGTAACAACACATACTAAATGTAACAAACATACTAAATAACAACACTAAATGTAACAACACATACTAAATGTAACAACACATACTAAATGTAACAACACATACTAAATGTAACAACACATACTAAATGTAACAACACATACTAAATGTAACAACACATACTAAATGTAACAACACATACTAAATGTAACAACACATACTAAATGTAACAACACATACTAAATGGAACAACACATACTAAATGTAACAACACATACTAAATGTAACAACACATACTAAATGTAACAAAACATACTAAATGTAACAAAACATACTAAATGTAACAACACATAACACATACTAAATGTAACAAAACATAACACATACTAAATGTAACAAAACATAACACATACTAAATGTAATAAAACACAACACATACTAAATGTAACAACACATACTAAATGTAACAACACATACTAAATGTAACAACACATACTAAATGTAACAACACATACTAAATGTAACAACACATACTAAATGTAACAACACATAATACATGTAACAACACATACTAAATGTAACAACACATACTAAATGTAACAAAACATAACACATACTAAATGTAATAACACATACTAAATGTAACAACACATACTAAATGTAACAACACATACTAAATGTAACAACACATACTAAATGTAACAACACATACTAAATGTAACAACACATACTAAATGTAACAACACATACTAAATGTAACAACACATACTAAATGTAACAAAACATAACACATACTAAATGTAACAAAACACAACACATACTAAATGTAACAACACATACTAAATGTAACAACACATACTAAATGTAACTAAATGTAACAACACATACTAAATGGAACAACACATAACACATACTAAATGTAACAACACATACTAAATGTAACACATACTAAATGTAACAACACATACTAAATGTAACAACACATACTAAATGTAACAACACATAACACATACTAAATGTAACAACACATACTAAATGTAACAACACATACTAAATGTAACAACACATACTAAATGTAACAACACATACTAAATGTAACAAAACATAACACATACTAAATGTAACAAAACATAACACATACTAAATGTAACAAAACATAACACATACTAAATGTAACAAAACATAACACATACTAAATGTAACAACACATACTAAATGTAACAACACATACTAAATGTAACAACACATACTAAATGTAACAACACATACTAAATGTAACAACACATACTAAATGTAACAACACATACTAAATGTAACAACACATACTAAATGTAACAACACATACTAAATGTAACAACACATAACACATACTAAATGTAACAACACATACTAAATGTAACAACACATACTAAATGTAACAACACATACTAAATGTAACAGCACATACTAAATGTAACAACACATACTAAATGTAACAACAACTAAATGTAACAACACATACTAAATGTAACAACACATACTAAATGTAACAACACATACTAAATGTAACAACACATACTAAATGTAACAACACATACTAAATGTAACAACACATACTAAATGTAACAACACATACTAAATGTAACAACACATACTAAATGTAACAACACATACTAAATGTAACAACACATACTAAATGTAACAACACATACTAAATGTAACAACACATACTAAATGTAACAACACATACTAAATGTAACAACACATACTAAATGTAACAACACATACTAAATGTAACAAAACATACTAAATGTAACAACACATACTAAATGTAACAACACATACTAAATGTAACAACACATACTAAATGTAACAACACATACTAAATGTAACAACACATACTAAATGTAACAACACATACTAAATGTAACAACACATACTAAATGTAACAACACATACTAAATGTAACATATAAATGTAAATGTAACAATACTAAATAACAACACATACTAAATGTAACACACATAGTAAATGTAACAGCACATACTAAATGACAAACATACGTCTGCTAAATGACTTAAATGTAATGTAAATGTAACACATAGTAAATGTAACAACACATACTAAATGTAACAACACATACTAAATGTACCACATAGTAAATGTAACACATTCTAAATGTAACACATACTAAATGTAACAACACATACTAAATGTAACACATAGTAAATGTAACACATTCTAAATGTAACACATACTAAATGTAACACATAGTAAATGTAACACATTCTAAATGTAACATACTAAATGGAGGAAGACACATGTATATTTACATCTACTCCCGAGTCCAGCTTGGTTGAGCATGAATGATGTTTTCAAAATGCAAGTTACCAACATCCTTGAGATTTTCTTAACTTTGTGGCCAAGTGTGAGATCTTAAGTTAGTGAGCTGAAAGACATTAAATGTTACCACCCTGACGGTATATAAACTGCGCAAAGGACGTTTATTTACTATTTTGTAGAAATGACACAAGGCGCATTTAGAGAAATATCGGCCAGAATTGTAGCAACATAACGTGATGTTTGTTATTCAGTTACGAAAGTATAATGATGACAATCACGAAACAAGAGAGAAAAACGACGCCCTGAAACCAAGCCTGTTTCTACCACACTTAACTAACTAATAAAGTTAGTCACGTACCTTTTTCACTTTCTTCACATCCTCTTCCATTTCTATGTGTTGATCCTCTTCATGACAACTCTCTTAGAGACACACTGATAATCTTTGACATTTCCACCCAAAGTAAAAAATAAAAACAAATAGCATAGCTAGTGGGCCTTCTGTGATCATAAAATGTGTGGAATAATAACAGTTTGTAACTTCGATAACATTCAATTCTCGCGTTGTCAAAAAACAAACAACCAACACTTTATTTCCTTATGTCAGATAGCAGTGACTTGGTATTATTATTAAAACAACTACATGGAAAAGATAAGGGGAATTCAAAACAGACAAAACAGCATGAACTTTTCTACCGTGTCGCCATTTTGAGTGTTCTTCTTCGGTGTCATGGTGTTCAGCACATTTTGTTTGTGCATGCTGCCACCTACTGTGCGGAAGTGATCATTCACCTTACATTTTGTGATACAAAAATTAAAACCAAGAGGGATAATAGAAAAATACTACTGACAAGGCCCACGGACTGGGAGGACGGGATTCATTCATTTTATCATATTTATCCAATGCCAAATCACTGTGTCTTGTTTGCAACGAAACTGTCCCTGTTTGCAAATAATTCAATCTAAGATATTTTAAGGAATCTGAGTATGGTCCTTTCAAAAGTTAGACCAACCTTTCCACCCCAGACAGAGTAGACCTACCTTTCCACCCCAGACAGAGTAGACCTACCTTTCCACCCCAGACAGAGTAGACCTACCTTTCCACCCCAGATAGAGTAGACCTACCTTTCCACCCCAGACAGAGTAGACCTACCTTTCCACCCCAGACAGAGTAGACCTACCTTTCCACCCCAGACAGAGTAGACCTACCTTTCCACCCCAGATAGAGTAGACCTACCTTTCCACCCCAGATAGAGTAGACCTACCTTTCCACCCCAGATAGAGTAGACCTACCTTTCCACCCCAGACAGAGTAGACCTACCTTTCCACCCCAGACAGAGTAGACCTACCTTTCCACCCCAGATAGAGTAGACCTACCTTTCCACCCCAGATAGAGTAGTCCTCATGATGCAGCTTTAACCACTGGTTATTTTTCTTCTGTGGTTTAACCGCTGGTTACTCTTCTTCTGTGGTTTAACCGCTGGTTACTCTTCTTCTGTGGTTTAACCGCTGGTTACTCTTCTTCTGTGGTTTAACCGCTGGTTAAAGTCTTTCCTGGGTATTTTACAGGTTATTTCTACCATAAAACACTGTGGACCAAATCACACTGAGTGTCCAAAACATTATGAACACCTTCCTAATATTGAGCTGCACCCCTATTTTTCTTGCTCTCAGAACAGCCTCAATTCATTGGGACATGAACTCTGTAGTGTGTTGAAAGCGTTCCACAAGGATGCTGGTCCAAAACATCTCACAGTTGTTTCAAGTTGGCTGTGTTTGTCACGACTTCCACCGAAGGTGGCTTCTCTTCCTGTTCTGGGCGGTGCTCGGCGGTCGTCTTCGCCTGGTCTACTAGCTCCCACCGAAGGTAGCTCCTCTTCCTGTTCTGGGCGGTGCTCGGCGGTCGTCTTCGCCTGGTCTACAAGCTCCCACCGAAGGTGGCTCCTCTCCCTGTTCGGGCGGTGCTCGGCGGTGTCATCGCCGGCCTACTAGCTCGGCGGTTTCGTCTTCGCCTGGTCTACTAGCTCCCACCGAAGATGGCTCCTCTCCCTGTTCGGGCGGTGCTCGGCGGTGTCGTCTTCGCCTGGTCTACTAGCTCCCACCGAAGGTGGCTCCTCTCCCTGTTCGGGCGGTGCTCGGCGGTGTCGTCTTCGCCTGGTCTACTAGTTCCCACCGAAGGTGGCTCCTCTCCCTGTTCTGAGCGGTGCTCGGCGGTCGTCGTCGCCTGGTCTACTAGCTCCCACCGAAGGTGGCCCCTCTCCCTGTTCGGGCTGTGCTCGGCGGTCGTCGTCGCCTGGTCTACTAGCTCCCACCGAAGGTGGCTCCTTTCCCTGTTCGGGCGGTGCTCGGCGGTCGTCGTCGCCTGGTCTACTAGCTCCCACCGAAGGTGGCTCCTTTCCCTGTTCGGGCGGTGCTCGGCGGTCGTCGTCGCCTGGTCTACTAGCTCCCACCGAAGGTGGTTCCTCTCCCTGTTCGGGCGGTGCTCGGCGGTCGTCGTCGCCTGGTCTACTAGCTCCCACCGAAGGTGGCTCCTCTCCCTGTTCGTGGCGGTGCTCGGCGGTCGTCTTCGCCTGGTCTACTACCTCCGACCGAAGGTGGCTCCTCTCCTTGTTCTGGGCGGTGCTCGGCGGTGTCGTTGCCGGCCTATTAGCTCCCACGAAGGTGGCTCCTCTCCCTGTTCGGGCGGTGCTCGGCGGTCGTCGTCGCCTGGTCTACTAGCTCCCACCGAAGGTGGCTCCTCTCCCTGTTCGGGCGGTGCTCGGCGGTCGTCGTCGCCGGCCTACTAGCTCCCACTGAAGGTGGCTCCTCTCCCTGTTCGGGCGGTGCTCGGCGGTCGTCGTCGCCTGATCTACTAGCTCCCACCGAAGGTGGCTCCTCTGCCTGTTCGGGCGGTGCTCGGCGGTGTTGTCTTCGCCTGTTCTACTAGCTCCCACCGAAGGTGGCTCCTCTCCCTGTTCGGGCGGTGCTCGGCTGTCGTCGTCGCCTGGTCTACTAGCTCCCACCGAAGGTGGCTCCTCTCCCTGTTCAGGCGGTGCTCGGCGGTCGTCGTCGCCTGGTCTACTAGCTCCCACCGAAGGTGGCTCCTCTCCCTGTTCGGGCGGTGCTCGGCGGTCGTTGTCACCTGGTCTACTAGCTCCCACCGAAGGTGGCTCTTCTCTCTGTCCGGGCGGTGCTCGGCGGTGTCGTCTTCGCCTGGTCTACTAGCTCCCACCGAAGGTGGCTCCTCTCCCTGTTCGGGCGGTGCTTGGAGGTCGTCGTCGCCTGGTCTACTAGCTCCCACCGAAGGCGGCTCCTCTCCCTGTTCTGAGCGGTGCTCGGCGGTCGTCGTCGCCTGGTCTACTAGCTCCCACCGAAGGTGGCTCCTCTCCCTGTTCGGGCGTTGCTCGGAGGTCGTCGTCGCCTGGTCTACTAGCTCCCACCGAAGGTGGCTCCTCTCCCTGTTCTGGCGGTGCTCGGTGGACATCGTCTTCGCCTGGTCTACAAGCTCCCACTGAATTGCTGATTGAATCCCAAATGGCACCCTAATGGACCCTGGTCAATGGCACCCTAATGGACCCTGGTCAAAAGTAGTGCACTACATCGGGAATTAGGGTGCAATTTGGGAAATATCTTCTTAATTCCCCATTTCCAGCATATGACCTCGAGATCATCTCCAACAACTCACATCTCTCCCTTCTATAGACAGGCATTGTATCATCTATAGACAGACATGATATCATCTATAGACAGGCATGCTATCATCTATAGACAGACATGATATCATCTATAGACAGGCATTGTATCATCTATAGACAGACATGATATCATCTATAGACAGGCATGCTATCATCTATAGACAGGCATGATATCATTAATAGACAGGCATGATATCATTAACAGACAGACATTATATCATTATTAGACAGTCATGATATCATTAATAGACAGGCATGATATCATTAATAGACAGACATGATATCATTAATAGACAGGCATGATATCATCTATAGACAGACATGATATCATTAATAGACAGGCATGATATCATTAATAGACATACATGATATCATCTATAGACAGGCATGATGCATCTATAGACAGGCATGATATCATTAATAGACAGGCATGATATCATTAATAGACAGGCATGATATCATCTATAGACATTCAGACATGATGCATCTATAGACAGTCAGACATGATCTATCTATAGACAGGCATGATATCATTAATAGACAGGCATGATATCATTAATAGACAGGCATGATATCATCTATAGACAGGCATGATATCATCTATAGACATTCAGACATGATGCATCTATAGACAGTCAGACATGATCTATCTACAGACAGACATTATATCATCTATAGACAGACATCATGCATCTATAGACAGTCAGACATGATGCATCAATAGACAGTCAGACATTATGCATCTATAGACAGACAGACATGATGAATCTACTGTATAGACAGTCAGACATGATGCATCTATAGACAGTCAGACATGATGCATCTATAGACAGACATTATGCATCTGTAGACAGACAGACATGATGCATCTATAGACAGTCAGACATGATGCATCTAAAGACAGTCAGACATGATGCATCTATGGACAGTCAGCCATGATGCATCTATAGACATTCAGACATTATGCATCTATGGACAGTCAGACATGATGAATCTACTGTATAGACAGTCAGACATGATGAATCTATAGACAGTCAGACATGATGAATCAATAGACAGTCAGACATGATGAATCTACTGTATAGACAGTCAGACATGATGCATCAATAGACAGTCAGACATTATGCATCTATAGACAGTCAGACATGATGAATCTACTGTATAGACAGTCAGACATGATGCATCTATAGACAGTCAGACATGATGCATCTATAGACAGTCAGACATGATGCATCAATAGACAGTCAGACATTATGCATCTATAGACAGTCAGACATGATGAATCTACTGTATAGACAGTCAGACATGATGCATCTATAGACAGTCAGACATGATGCATCTATAGACAGTCAGACATGATGCATCAATAGACAGTCAGACATGATGAATCTACTGTATAGACAGTCAGACATGATGCATCTATAGACAGTCAGACATGATGCATCTATGGACAGTCAGACATGATGAATCTACTGTATAGACAGACAGACATGATGCATCTATAGACAGTCAGACATGATGAATCAATAGACAGTCAGACATGATGAATCTACTGTATAGACAGTCAGACATGATGCATCAATAGACAGTCAGACATGATGCATCTATAGTCATTCAGACATGATGCATCTATAGACAGTCAGACATGATGCATCTATAGACAGTCAGACATGATGCATCAATAGACAGTCAGACATGATGCATCTATAGACAGTCAGACATGATGCATCAATAGACAGTCAGACATTATGCATCTATAGACAGTCAGACATGATGAATCTACTGTATAGACAGTCAGACATGATGCATCTATAGACAGTCAGACATGATGCATCTATAGACAGTCAGACATGATGCATGAATAGACAGTCAGACATGATGCATAAATAGACAGTCAGACATGATGCATGAATAGACAGTCAGACATGATGCATCAATAGACAGTCAGACATGATGCATCTATAGACAGTCAGACATGATGCATCTATAGACAGTCAGACATGATGAATCTACTGTATAGACAGTCAGACATGATGCATCTATAGACAGTCAGACATGATGCATCTATAGACAGTCAGACATGATGCATCAATAGACAGTCAGACATGATGCATCTATAGACAGTCAGACATGATGAATCTATAGACAGTCAGACATGATGCATCTATAGACAGTCAGACATGATGCATCTATAGACAGTCAGACATGATGAATCTACTGTATAGACAGTCAGACATGATGCATCTATAGACAGTCAGACATGATGCATCTATAGACAGTCAGACATGATGCATCAATAGACAGTCAGACATGATGCATCTATAGACAGTCAGACATGATGAATCTATAGACAGTCAGACATGATGCATCTATAGACAATCAGACATGATGCATCAATAGACAGTCAGACATGATGAATCTATAGACAGTCAGACATGATGAATCTATAGACAGTCAGACATGATGCATCTATAGACAGTCAGACATGATGAATCTACTGTATAGACAGTCAGACATGATGAATCTACTGTATAGACAGTCAGACATGATGCATCTATAGACAGTCAGACATGATGAATCTATAGACAGTCAGACATGATGCATCTACTGTATAGACAGTCAGACATGATGCATCTATAGACAGTCAGACATTATGCATCTATGGACAGTCAGACATGATGCATCTATAGACAGTCAGACATGATGCATCTATAGACAGTCAGACATGATGCATCTACTGTATAGACAGTCAGACATGATGAATCTATAGACAGTCAGACATGATGAATCTACTGTATAGACAGTCAGACATGATGAATCTATAGACAGTCAGACATGATGAATCTACTGTATAGACAGTCAGACATGATGCATCTATAGACAGTCAGACATGATGCATCTATAGACAGTCAGACATGATGCATGAATAGACAGTCAGACATGATGCATAAATAGACAGTCAGACATGATGCATGAATAGACAGTCAGACATGATGCATCAATAGACAGTCAGACATGATGCATCTATAGACAGTCAGACATGATGCATCTATAGACAGTCAGACATGATGAATCTACTGTATAGACAGTCAGACATGATGCATCTATAGACAGTCAGACATGATGCATCTATAGACAGTCAGACATGATGCATCAATAGACAGTCAGACATGATGCATCTATAGACAGTCAGACATGATGAATCTATAGACAGTCAGACATGATGCATCTATAGACAGTCAGACATGATGCATCTATAGACAGTCAGACATGATGAATCTACTGTATAGACAGTCAGACATGATGCATCTATAGACAGTCAGACATGATGCATCTATAGACAGTCAGACATGATGCATCAATAGACAGTCAGACATGATGCATCTATAGACAGTCAGACATGATGAATCTATAGACAGTCAGACATGATGCATCTATAGACAATCAGACATGATGCATCAATAGACAGTCAGACATGATGAATCTATAGACAGTCAGACATGATGAATCTATAGACAGTCAGACATGATGCATCTATAGACAGTCAGACATGATGAATCTACTGTATAGACAGTCAGACATGATGAATCTACTGTATAGACAGTCAGACATGATGCATCTATAGACAGTCAGACATGATGAATCTATAGACAGTCAGACATGATGAATCTACTGTATAGACAGTCAGACATGATGCATCTATAGACAGTCAGACATTATGCATCTATGGACAGTCAGACATGATGCATCTATAGACAGTCAGACATGATGCATCTATAGACAGTCAGACATGATGCATCTACTGTATAGACAGTCAGACATGATGAATCTATAGACAGTCAGACATGATGAATCTACTGTATAGACAGTCAGACATGATGAATCTATAGACAGTCAGACATGACGAATCTACTGTATAGACAGTCAGACATGATGCATCTATAGACATTCAGACATGATGCATCTATAGACATTCAGACATTATGCATCTATGGACAGTCAGACATGACGAATCTACTGTATAGACAGTCAGACATGATGCATCTATAGACAGTCAGACATTATGCATCTATGGACAGTCAGACATGATGCATCTATAGACAGTCAGACATGATGCATCTATAGACAGTCAGACATGATGCATCTACTGTATAGACAGTCAGACATGATGAATCTATAGACAGTCAGACATGATGAATCTACTGTATAGACAGTCAGACATGATGAATCTATAGACAGTCAGACATGATGAATCTATAGACAGTCAGACATGATGCATCTATAGACAGTCAGACATGATGCATCTATAGACAGTCAGACATGATGAATCTATAGACAGTCAGACATGATGCATCTATAGACAGTCAGACATGATGCATCTATAGACAGTCAGACATGATGAATCTACTGTATAGACAGTCAGACATGATGCATCTATAGACAGTCAGACATGATGAATCTATAGACAGTCAGACATGATGCATCTATAGACAGTCAGACATGATGCATCTATAGACAGTCAGACATGATGAATCTATAGACAGTCAGACATGATGCATCTATAGACAGTCAGACATGATGCATCTATAGACAGTCAGACATGATGAATCTACTGTATAGACAGTCAGACATGATGCATCTATAGACAGTCAGACATGATGCATCTATAGACAGTCAGACATGATGCATCAATAGACAATCAGACATGATGCATCTATAGACAGTCAGACATGATGCATCTATAGACAGTCAGACATGATGAATCTATAGACAGTCAGACATGATGCATCAATAGATGTTAGAGCCGATTTGGACATATTTGTATAAAAGACCGAACATATGGAGCTCCATGTATATTTGTGTAAATATATTAAATATGAATGTAAATGATGAAATATTAGGTACGTACCTTTATGATTTATATTTACCCGATCGAGATATATTAATTTGTTGTTAGTGTAACTCGGACATTTGGCCCCCCCTCTTGCCTGTTCATTGTATTGTGTTAATTTTGTTAGGATAAAGGCAGGAAGTTGGGCCTTCGGGAGAGGGAGTCCTTGCTAGATGCGGGAGCGGTATAGTTTTTTGACCATACAGACATACAGGTCATAATATGTATTTTCCATATCAAGTATTTTGTGCTTTAAGTTGATTGGAGACTCATTTATTTGTTAGATATAAGAAGAATAAACATTTTTGTTGCACCATATCCCTGGATGTCATGGAATGTTTGGCCGTTTGGAAACCTTGAGTGTGGACTGTATGCGTACCAAACAACCCCGCTTCAGGCTTGGGCAGTGGCTATGGTAAAGACGAAAGGAAGCCACTACATTCAAGTCAAAAAACTCCGCGAAGGATTACTATCGGAAGGAAATCTCCGGTTCGGACACACGCTGGATATTGTTCTATTTGTAATTGCATCCGGATCGTAAGGACAGCTCGCTTGGAAGGATTTGAACTCCTAGAATTCGCCAGCCGTGAGTAACCACTGCGAATGAATGAGCTGCCCTGTTCAATGCGATCATTTGATCATGCATATTATGGAAGCGCAAATGTGCTTTTAATTGGAATGTTTGATAAACTTGGGAATGGAATTCAAAACACAGCGTTGTGAAAACAATTAAGAAGTTTAAGTTTGGGAAACACTGAGATCCTATGCACAATGTAGCCTAATTTTATGTCTAATATTTGGCCTAACGTGGAAATGCAATGCATCAACGCAACAAATTGCAATCTAAGGATCTGAAGATACTGCGTGTTTAAACTTCATTAAAGGGACAACTTATAATGGGATGAAATGTTTAAAACGCATCTAAAATGCCGAACTTGCACATGTTCAATTCAAAATGGGTCAATATGCTGAAATGGAGGACTGTGTTTTTAAAGCATTAAAGGAGGTCTAAAGGGGCATTACGTTTAACAATCAAAAACCAACAACTGTGTCATTGTAAATTGAGTGAACTAAAAGTGAATGATGGAGGATGAAATCCCAAATAAGACTCCACTGGAGAGGGCAGAGGAGCATCTAAATTCACTCTATGCAGCCCAGAGAGGCAAACTTGGAGTGTGTACACGCAAAATGAATGAAATAAAAGCCCTTCTTGTTGATGGAGGAAACATTGAAACTGTGGATGAGAGTCTTGAAGCATTCCATGCTGTTCTCAATGACTTTAAGAATGCTCATGATTCTGTGCTAGAGCTGGTCACAGAGGAGGAACACGAACAGGAGAGCATTAACTATTATCAACCAAGAATGAGAACTTATGAACATTTCCTGAAAGAGGTGGAAATATGGAAAAAGCTGAAATCGAGCCACAAACGCTCATTGAACCACACGACAGCATTTCCAATGTGTCAAAAACATCAAGTAAAACAAAGTCTTCTAAAACTGCTTCCTCAGTGTCCTCTGCACGCCTAAAAGCTGAGGCAGAACGAGCAGCTCTACTAGCTCGCCAAGCATCATTACAGGACAAGCATGCATTGGAACTGGAGAAAGCTCAACTGGAACAACAGAAAGCTCAACTGGAACAACAGAAAGCTCAACTGAATGTTAGGATGGAAAAAATGGCACTGGAAACGGACATAGCAGCATATAATGCCAAACTGAAGGTTCTGGAGAGTGTTGAGTCAACTTCTCAATCCCATTCTGTGGCAGCCCATTTTCTAAGCCAAGAAGATGGAATGAACTCTTATTATGAGAACCAGGAACCCGAGGTCTATAAGGAACCTGAACCATCACCTGTTGCATTTTCTGCATTAGGTGCAGTTCCAAAGACCCCACTACAAAGAGTTTTACAACAACCGACCACAAAGCCATCAAAACCTATTCAGAAAACAGTCATAAACCACACCCTTCAGCAGCCAACATCGAGGTCTAGCAATCAACACAGAATCAACACTGCGGGTATCAGCCATAATACCAGCCATGATAACCTCACTACTGTCATGCAAAGGCAGAATGAAATTGCTGACCTCCTTGTACTACAGCACAAACAGGCCACACTCCCTGTTAGGGAGATACCCATGTTTGACGGTGATCCTCTAAACTTTAGGCCATTTATGCGTGCATTTGAGCATGGAATAGAAGATAAGACAAGCAGTCACCAGGATAGGCTCTATTACCTGGAACAGTACACCTCTGGTCAGCCCAAGGATCTGGTCCGTAGTTGTCTGCATATGGAAGCCAGAAGAGGCTATGCAGAGGCCAAGAGGTTGTTAAAGGAACACTTTGGCAATGAAATCAAAGTCACCACTGCTTATATGGAAAAAGCTTGGAACTGGATACACATCAAACCGGATGATGGAAAGGGACTGGGTGGCTATGCACTCTATCTTAGAGGATGCTGTAACGCTATGCAAGACCTACAGAACATGGAAGAGCTTAATCTTCCCTCCAACATAAAGTTGATCATGTCAAAACTTCCTTACAAACTAAGGGAAAAATGGAGGTCTACGGCATGTGATATTTTAGAGAGAAGCCACCTGAGGGCCCAGTTCAGTGACCTTGTGACGTTCATGGAAAAACAGGCCAAAATACTGCAGGATCCGTTGTACGGAGATATCCAAGATCCCCTGACCAACAAAAGGTTTTTTAAAACCAAAACAGAAGCTGTCTTTAAACAGCAGTTCAAATCCAAGAGTAGGGGAAGCAGCTTTGCCACTGCAGTAGATGTAGTGGCAGATTGTAACTCGGAAAAACCTCTAAAAGAACAAACATTCAAAATCAAGAAACCAGGCACCTACCCTTCTGATGCTCCCAGTATCTCATGTGTATTTTGCACTGGTGAGCATTTCCTGGTCGACTGCCAACAGGTGAAGGCACAGCCACACGAAGCCAAGGTTGAGTTTCTGAGATCAAAAGGCCTTTGTTTTGGCTGTTTGATGAGAGGACACTTAAGCAAAGAATGTAAAAGAAGGATGACCTGTCAGAAATGTCAAAGAAGGCACCCCACTATCCTGCACATTGAAGGAAGAGAGAGATTTAGATCTCTGAAGGCAGATACGAGGGGTGTAGCAGTAAAGCGGGAGGAGACTGTCAGCAGTGTTCTTGTTTCACTGGAAGCTGGTGAAGATACCGGGGCCGGTACAGATTGTGCACTTGCGATTGTGCCAGTTCAAGTAAAGATGGCAAATGGAAGCAAGTCTACGTTAACCTATGCATTTCTTGATTCTGGTAGCTCAGCAACATTTTGTATGGAGAGACTCATGAGGCAGATGCAAGCTAAAGGCAGTGAGACTGAAATTCTGCTACGCACAATGGGGCAGGAGAGTCCTACCAAGAGCTTTGAAATATCTGGATTAGAGATTGGCAATGTGGAAGGTGACACATTTCTTGCATTACCGAAGGTCTACACCCAAAATAAGATCCCAGTGACAAGAGAGAACATTCCCACTCAGAAAGATCTCAAAAGGTGGCCATACCTTAAAGAAGTTCAGTTGAAGGAAATTGACGCCGACGTCGAACTCCTGATTGGCGTAAATGCTCCGAAGGCAATGGAACCCTGGAAAATCATAAATAGCCAAGGCAACGGACCGTATGCAGTGAAAACTCTCTTTGGATGGGTGATGAACGGTCCTCTTAACAATTGTACCATGGCAGAAGAATCTGGGCATCCTACGGTGATGGCCAATCGTATCTCAATTGCCGACCTGGGGGTTCTTCTTGTAAATCAGTACAACCATGACTTCCCTGAGAGAGGGTATGAAGAGAAAAGTGAGATGTCAGCTGAGGATCGTAGGTTTATGGAGATCGTATCAAGCTCCATAACCCTCAAAGACCATCACTACTACTTACCGTTGCCCTTTCGCAAAACAGATGTAGTCCTGCCAAACAATCGTGACATGGCAAAGCAGCGGGCTCTAAATATTATCATTAAGTTCAAGAAGGACAAAGGTTACGCTGCAGAGTACAAAGGCTTCATGGAAGAGATGATAACAAAAGGTTACGCCGAGAAGGTACCACAAGAACAGCTCCTCAGAGAGAAAGGCAAGGTATGGTACATACCACACCATGGCGTTCACCATAAGCGCAAAGGAACGATACGAGTAGTGTTTGACTGTTCATCATCCTATAAAGGTATATCTCTTAACAGTGAACTCCTTCAAGGCCCCGACCTGGCAAACACGCTTATAGGAGTCTTGCTAAGATTTCGGCAAGAGCACATTGCCATGATGGCAGACATCGAAGGAATGTTCCATGAAGATTACTTAGACTTCCTGCGATTCCTATGGTGGCCGGATGGTGATACTAACAAAAGATTGGAGGAGTACAGAATGACGGTACATCTTTTTGGTGCTATATCCTCTCCAAGTTGTGCAAACTTTGCACTGCGAAGGACTGCAGAAGACAACTGTGAGAGGTACGATGAAGAGGTAATTCAAACAGTCAAGTCCAACTTCTATGTTGATGACTGCCTCAAGTCAGTGGCCACAGAAGAACAAGCCATAGCTCTCACGAAAAACCTCAGGGATGTGTGCTCTCAGGGTGGGTTCAAATTGACCAAGTGGGTCAGCAACAGCCGCACTGTGCTGGCTTCTATCCCTGATGAACACAAAGCCAAGCAGATAAAAGAACTGGACCTGGACAGAGAAAAGCTGCCTGTTGAAAGAGCACTTGGAATCCGATGGAACATTGAAAGTGATGCATTTACCTTCCGAGTCACTGTCAAGAACAGACCCCTTACAAGAAGAGGTATTCTCTCAACTGTCAGCTCTATTTATGATCCATTAGGTTTCCTCGCCCCATTTGTATTAAAGGCAAAGCAAATTCTTCAAGTGCTCTGCAAGCTGAAGTGTGGATGGGACGAAGTCATCCCTGAAGAACACTCTATTTCATGGCAGAGATGGCTCTCAGAGCTGGACCAGCTCTCCAGATTCCAGATAGACAGGTGTATGATGCCTGAGAACTTTGGTCAAGTCAAGACGGCACAGCTGCATCACTTCGGTGATGCAAGTGAACAAGGTTATGGCACGGCAAGTTACCTTAGGTTCACAAACGGTATGGAAAAGGTTCACATTGCATTCATACTGGGGAAATCAAGGGTGACTCCACTCAAGCAGATGACAATCCCCAGACTGGAACTTGCTGCAGCAACACTGGCAGTGCGAGTGGACAGGATGTTAAGGTTGGAGGTCCAGATTGAACTTGAGGAGTCAACTTTTTGGACGGACAGCCAGTCTGTGCTAAAATACATCCGCAATGATACCAAGAGATTCCATACCTTTGTGGCTAATAGGGTTGCTATGATCCGTGACCTATCGAAAGCAAAACAGTGGAGATATTTGAACTCAAAACACAACCCAGCCGATGATGCCTCAAGAGGATTACATGTTGAAATGTTCCTGAACTCAAAGAGATGGCGTAAAGCACCAGAATTCCTGGAGAAAACAGAAACTCAATGGCCGAAAGTCCCCGAGGAGATTGGCTCCATCCCTCCGGATGATCCAGAGGTGAGAAAAGACGTAATCATAAACCATACAAGTGTGGAAGAAAAGAGTCCAACCAGCAAACTGATTGAGTACTATTCAACATGGAACAGCTTGAAGAAAGCAGTTGCCTGGATGCTGAAACTGAAGAAACGTCTCCTACAGTTAAGCCAGAAAAGGAAAATTCTCACTCAAACCGATCCAAGACCAGATCAGAGTCTGACAAACTCACTGAAGGAACAAATTGACAAGTTCAAACTGACGTTTGGAAAAGAAAGCCTGTCTGTGGACGACCTAGATGAAGCAGAAAAGGTCATCATTCGATTTGAACAACGGCATCACTTTAAACAAGAAATTGCACTAGTTGTGAAAGGAAAACAATGTGCCAAGAGAAGTGGCTCAATCTGTAAGCTTGATCCAATTGTAGACAATGGGATTCTGAGAGTAGGAGGAAGGTTAAGCAAAGCTGCTATGCCTACGGAACTAAAGAATCCTATGATCCTGCCCAAAGACTCTTACATCTCTAGACTGATCTTACTCCACATCCATGAGCAGGTTGGCCACTCTGGGAGAGGTCACATGCTTTCTAGACTTCGCCAGCGATATTGGATACCCTGTGCCAACTCTTTAGCAAGGAAGATCCTTAAGAGCTGTGTCTTTTGCAGGCGGATGCAAGCTAGAGCTGGAGAACAGAAGATGGCCGACCTTCCACAAGATCGGGTGTCACCTGATTTGCCGCCTTTCACCCATGTGGGCATAGATTACTTCGGCCCCATAGAGGTGAAGCGAGGCCGCGTTCATGTGAAGCGTTATGGTGTGATCTTTACTTGCCTCGTGAGTCGAGCTGTCCATCTAGAAGTTGCTAGTTATCTGGATACTGATTCCTGCATCAATGCCCTGCGCAGGTTCATCTGTCGAAGGGGCCCAGTAACAAGTATCAGAACAGACAATGGCACCAACTTTGTTGGAACACACAGAGAGCTAGGAGAAGCTATGAAAGAGCTGGATCACAACAAGATTCAAAAAGAATTACTGAAGGAAGGAGTGACATGGTCATTCAACCCTCCCTCTGGAGCCCACCATGGGGGGTATGGGAGAGGTTGATCCGACTGGTGAAAAAGATCCTCTATTCAGTCCTTAAAGAGCAAGTACTGGATGATGAGTCTTTGCAGACAGCCTTGTGTGAAGTTGAGGCGATTATGAACGACAGACCAATCACTACTGTAACAAATGACCCTAATGATCTAGAACCCTGACTCCGAACCATCTGCTTCATCTGAAAGCTAAGCCAGTCCTGCCACCAGGACTATTCCAGAGAAGCGACCTATACTCACGAAGGAGATGGAAGCAAGTACAATATATCACTGAGCTCTTCTGGAAGAGATGGATCAGGGAGTATCTTCCACTTATGCAGGAGCGGAACAAGTGGAACAAAACTAAGAGAAACTTCAGTCCTGGTGACCTCGTGGTCATCGTCGATGACACCGCCCCAAGGAACTCTTGGCTAATGGGGCGTGTGGTGGAGGCTTTGCCAGGGGCCAAAGGTCTTGTCCGGAGCGTCATGGTTAAGACTAAGACCAATATCTTACAGAGACCTATCAATAAACTCTGTCTGCTCCTTGAGGCGACGGAGTGACACACACACACACACAGTGCTCCATCTTAGAATCACGTGCACCTCTGATTCGTTGATGTCGTACTCTTACATTCTTTGATGTCATACATTTTTGGATGTCAAACTCTTGACATTTTTCGAAGTTGAACACCTTTACACTTCAACTCAGACTGAGATCTATGGACTATTTTCCTATATGGTACCTTGTATATTTGTATATAGCTATAAACTGTAATAGTGCTCTGGTATAGAATGTTTTGTGTATTGGCTCTATGTTTGAATATTAAGTAATTGTTGTGCATTCAGTGCAGTCAACAATTAGGGGCTGGTATGTTAGAGCCGATTTGGACATATTTGTATAAAAGACCGAACATATGGAGCTCCATGTATATTTGTGTAAATATATTAAATATGAATGTAAATGATGAAATATTAGGTACGTACCTTTATGATTTATATTTACCCGATCGAGATATATTAATTTGTTGTTAGTGTAACTCGGACATTTGGCCCCCCCTCTTGCCTGTTCATTGTATTGTGTTAATTTTGTTAGGATAAAGGCAGGAAGTTGGGCCTTCGGGAGAGGGAGTCCTTGCTAGACGCGGGAGCGGTATAGTTTTTTGACCATACAGACATACAGGTCATAATATGTATTTTCCATATCAAGTATTTTGTGCTTTAAGTTGATTGGAGACTCATTTATTTGTTAGATATAAGAAGAATAAACATTTTTGTTGCACCATATCCCTGGATGTCATGGAATGTTTGGCCGTTTGGAACCTTGAGTGTGGACTGTATGCGTACCAAACAACCCCGCTTCAGGCTTGGGCAGTGGCTATGGTAAAGACGAAAGGAAGCCACTACAATCAACAATCAGACATGATGCATCTATAGACAGTCAGACATGATGAATCTATAGACAGTCAGACATGATGCATCTATAGACAATCAGACATGATGCATCTATAGACAGTCAGACATGATGAATCTATAGACAGTCAGACATGATGAATCTATAGACAGTCAGACATGATGCATCTATAGACAGTCAGACATGATGCATCTATAGACAGTCAGACATGATGAATCTACTGTATAGACAGTCAGACATGATGCATCAACAGACTGTCAGACATTATGCATCTATAGACAGTCAGACATGATGCATCTATAGACAGTCAGACATGATGCATCTATAGACAGTCAGACATGATGAATCTACTGTATAGACAGTCAGACATGATGCATCAATAGACAGTCAGACATGATGAATCTACTGTATAGACAGTCAGACATGATGCATCTATAGACAGTCAGACATGATGAATCAATAGACAGTCAGACATGATGAATCTACTGTATAGACAGTCAGACATGATGCATCTATAGACAGTCAGACATGATGAATCTATAGACAGTCAGACATGATGAATCTACTGTATAGACAGTCAGACATGATGCATCAACAGACTGTCAGACATTATGCATCTATAGACAGTCAGACATGATGAATCTACTGTATAGACAGTCAGACATGATGCATCAATAGACAGTCAGACATTATGCATCTATAGACAGTCAGACATGATGAATCTACTGTATAGACAGTCAGACATGATGCATCTATAGACAGTCAGACATGATGCATCTATAGACAGTCAGACATGATGCATCTATAGACAGTCAGACATGATGAATCTACTGTATAGACAGTCAGACATGATGCATCTATAGACAGTCAGACATGATGCATCTATAGACAGTCAGACATGATGCATCTATAGACAGTCAGACATGATGCATCTATAGACAGTCAGACATGATGCATCTATAGACAGTCAGACATGATGAATCTACTGTATAGACAGTCAGACATGATGCATCTATAGACAGTCAGACATGATGCATCTATAGACAGTCAGACATGATGAATCTATAGACAGTCAGACATGATGCATCTATAGACAGTCAGACATGATGCATCTATAGACAGTCAGACATTATGCATCTATAGACAGTCAGACATGATGAATCTATAGACAGTCAGACATGATGCATCTATAGACAGTCAGACATTATGCATCTATAGACAGTCAGACATGATGAATCTATAGACAGTAAGACATGATGAATCTATAGACAGTCAGACATGATGCATCTATAGACAGTCAGACATGATGCATCTATAGACAGTCAGACATGATGAATCTATAGACAGTCAGACATGATGAATCTATAGACAGTCAGACATGATGAATCTATAGACAGTCAGACATGATGCATCTATAGACAGTCAGACATGATGCATCTATAGACAGTCAGACATGATGCATCTATAGACAGTCAGACATGATGCATCTATAGACAGTCAGACATTATGCATCTATAGACAGTCAGACATGATGCATCTATAGACAGTCAGACATGATGCATCTATAGACAGTCAGACATGATGCATCTATAGACAGTCAGACATGATGAATCTATAGACAGTCAGACATGATGCATCTATAGACAGTCAGACATGATGCATCTATAGACAGTCAGACATGATGAATCTATAGACAGTCAGACATGATGAATCTATAGACAGTCAGACATGATGCATCTATAGACAGTCAGACATGATGCATCTATAGACAGTCAGACATGATGAATCTATAGACAGTCAGACATGATGCATCTATAGACAGTCAGACATGATGCATCTATAGACAGTCAGACATTATGCATCTATCTATAGACAGTCAGACATAGACAGTCAGACATTATGCATCTATAGACAGTCAGACATGATGAATCTATAGACAGTCAGACATGATGCATCTATAGACAGTCAGACATTATGCATCTATAGACAGTCAGACATGATGAATCTATAGACAGTCAGACATGATGAATCTATAGACAGTCAGACATGATGCATCTATAGACAGTCAGACATGATGCATCTATAGACAGTCAGACATGATGCATCTATAGACAGTCAGACATGATGAATCTATAGACAGTAAGACATGATGAATCTATAGACAGTCAGACATGATGCATCTATAGACAGTCAGACATGATGCATCTATAGACAGTCAGACATGATGCATCTATAGACAGTCAGACATGATGCATCTATAGACAGTCAGACATTATGCATCTATAGACAGTCAGACATGATGCATCTATAGACAGTCAGACATTATGCATCTATAGACAGTCAGACATTATGCATCTATAGACAGTCAGACATGATGAATCTATAGACAGTCAGACATGATGCATCTATAGACAGTCAGACATTATGCATCTATAGACAGTCAGACATGATGAATCTATAGACAGTCAGACATGATGAATCTATAGACAGTCAGACATGATGCATCTATAGACAGTCAGACATGATGCATCTATAGACAGTCAGACATGATGAATCTATAGACAGTCAGACATTATGCATCTATAGACAGTCAGACATGATGCATCTATAGACAGTCAGACATTATGCATCTATAGACAGTCAGACATTATGCATCTATAGACAGTCAGACATGATGAATCTATAGACAGTCAGACATGATGCATCTATAGACAGTCAGACATTATGCATCTATAGACAGTCAGACATGATGAATCTATAGACAGTCAGACATGATGAATCTATAGACAGTCAGACATGATGCATCTATAGACAGTCAGACATGATGCATCTATAGACAGTCAGACATGATGCATCTATAGACAGTCATTTCAGCCCCTTTCAGCTTCCCTCCCAGCCCCCCTCCACAGGGATGAACCTTTCAGCTTCCCTCCCAGCCCCCTCCACAGGGATGAACCTTTCAGCTTCCCTCCCAGCCCCCCTCCACAGGGATGAACCTTTCAGCTTCCCTCCCAGCCCCCCTCCACAGGGATGAACCTTTCAGCTTCCCTCCCAGCCCCCCTCCACAGGGATGAACCTTTCAGCTTCCCTCCCAGCCCCCCTCCATAGGGATGAACCTTTCAGCTTCCCTCCCAGCCCCCCTCCACAGGGATGAACCTTTCAGCTTCCCTCCCAGCCCCCCTCCACAGGGATGAACCTGTCAGCTTCCCTCCCAGCCCTCCCCTCCACAGGGATGAACCTGTCAGCTTCCCTCCCAGCCCTCCCCCCTCCACAGGGATGAACCTGTCAGCTTCCCTCCCAGCCCCCCTCCACAGGGATGAACCTGTCAGCTTCCCTCCCAGCCCCCCCCTCCACAGGGATGAACCTGTCAGCTTCCCTCCCAGCACTCCACAGGGATGAACCTGTCAGCTTCCCTCCCAGCCCCCCTCCACAGGGATGAACCTGTCAGCTTCCCTCCCAGCCCTCCCCTCCACAGGGATGAACCTGTCAGCTTCCCTCCCAGCCCCCCTCCACAGGGATGAACCTGTCAGCTTCCCTCCCAGCCCTCCCCCTCCACAGGGATGAACCTCACTTTCAACAACTCTTTAGACCCATTGGCAGACAGATGTGATTTAATAATAATAATATGTGGAGTTTAATAAAGCCTGACTTCAGAAATGACTAAAACATTAAAATGAGTGGTGTTTAAATTGTATTTATTTATTGATCAATATATATTTTCTGAAATAATTACATTTGATTTCATTGATCTTAGTCTACACCTTGTGGCTCTTCTCTCATTTCAGCTTATGCCATAAATATCCTGCCAAATTAACATGAACTTGTAAGCCTGTATATGTCCTGCTCTCTAGCCATGTGTTCCAAGCCTTGTCAACCGTGGACTATAATTAGTTCCTCATATCAATATATTGGGGGGTTATCTAGAAACTCCCATCACATATCACACACACACACGCACACACACAGTCACACACACACACATAGACAGTCAGACACACACACACACACACACACACACACACACACACACACACACACACACACACACACACACACACACACACACACACACACACACACACACACACATCACACACACACACACACACACACACACACACACACACACACACACACACACACACACACACAAGCAGATATAGATGTAGGGTGGGGGGCAGACAGAGAGCTCAAGGGGTTAATAAATACACACACCCTGTACGCCCAATGCAGCATTACATCATGCAGCCCTCTTCTTCCATATTTGGGGCTTTAAACAAAACACTAGGTGGCAACCACGTTTTGCAGAAGGAGAGACAGAGGGAGAGAGAGAGAGAGAGAGAGAGACAGAGAGACAGAGACAGAGAGAGAGAGAGAGAGAGAGAGAGACAGAGAGAGAGAGACAGAGACAGAGAGAGAGAGAGTCAGAGAGAGAGAGAGAGAGAGAGAGAGAGAGAGAGAGAGAGAGAGAGAGAGAGAGATCTAGAGAGAGAGAGAGAGAGAGGGACAGAGAACGAGACAGAGGGTGGGGGGATGAATTAGGTAGTCGTGGACGGTCGGCTCGTGGCATTCAGCCCTGCAGCTGGGGGAAGGAAGGAGAGGGAGAGCTGCTGCAGAATAACCGAAAACACTGGATGGTGAGGCTACGAAAGGCTCTAGTAGATAGATAGATTAATAGGTACGGGTATTGAATACACCAGAGTAGTAGTAGTAGCACACTAGCTGTAACAGGCTACCTCTTCTCCTCTTCAACGGTACCACATTACAGACCGAGAGAGAAGATGGGTTATGTGTGTTACGCTGATGCATCTTGGACACAATCCGGGAACAGACCTGGAGACGCTGACCGCTCTGCCTCACAGCTTTTTTTAGATGGCTCACACATCTGGCACTCGGAAAACAGGTGTCAGGGAAGTGTGTCACGAACCCCGGAAGCCGGAGGTGTGAGACAGTTCAGCGGAGAGCAAGATGGCAGCGAAATCCGATGGTCGGGGGTCATCCGGGGATTCGCCCAGCTGCACAACCTGGACGAGGTGGTGGGGACAGGGCGACCCGAGGGAAGGCAGCTCCTTTCACATCTGCCACTGCTGCAACACCTCGTCCTGTTACTGGGGCTGCCGGAGCGCCTGTCTGCATTACCTCCACGACAAGAGGAGAGGCGGGGAGGACAAGAGGACGTGCGGACGGGGCGGCCGCCACGGGAAGAGCGCCTCTGGCTGGACTGTCTGTGGATCATCCTGGCCCTGTTCGTGTTCTTCTGGGACGTGGGGACGGACCTGGCGCTGGCCATCGACTACTACCACAAGCATGACTACCTCTGGTCCGGACTCACCCTCTTCTTGGTGCTGGTGCCCTCGGTGCTGGTCCAGATCCTG
>NC_060184.1:3949361-3954181 GCF_021184085.1 Oncorhynchus gorbuscha
CTCCAACAGTAATACCTAGTTAAATGCTTGTGTTTCTTGCTCCAACAGTACAGTAATACCTAGCTAAATGCTTGTGTTTCTAGCTCCAACAGTAATACCTAGCTAAATGCTTGTGTTTCTAGCTCCAACAGTACAGTAATACCTAGCTAAATGCTTGTGTTTCTAGCTCCAACAGTACAGTAATACCTAGCTAAATGCTTGTGTTTCTAGCTCCAACAGTAATACCTAGCTAAATGCTTGTGTTTCTAGCTCCAACAGTAATACCTCGCTAAATGCTTGTGTTTCTAGCTCCAACAGTAATACCTAGCTAAATGCTTGTGTTTCTAGCTCCAACAGTAATACCTAGTTAAATGCTTGTGTTTCTAGCTCCAATAGTAATACCTAGCTAAATGCTTGTGCTTCTAGCTGCAACAGTAATACCTAGTTAAATGCTTGTGTTTCTTGCTCCAACAGTACAGTAATACCTAGCTAAATGCTTGTGTTTCTAGCTCCAACAGTACAGTAATACCTAGCTAAATGCTTGTGTTTCTAGCTCCAACAGTACAGTAATACCTAGCTAAATGCTTGTGTTTCCAGCTCCAACAGTACAGCAATACCTAGCTAAATGCTTGTGTTTCTAGCTCCAACAGTACAGTAATACCTAGCTAAATTCTTGTGTTTCTTGCTCCAACAGTACAGTAATACCTAGTTAAATGCTTGTGTTTCTAGCTCCAACAGTAATACCTAGCTAAATGCTTGTGTTTCTAGCTCCAACAGTAATACCTAGCTAAATGCTTGTGTTTCTAGCTCCAACAGTACAGTAATACCTAGCTAAATGCTTGTGTTTCTAGCTCCAACAGTACAGTAATACCTAGCTAAATGCTTGTGTTTCTAGCTCCAACAGTAATACCTAGTTAAATGCTTGTGTTTCTAGCTCCAACAGTAATACCTAGCTAAATGCTTGTGTTTCTAGCTCCAACAGTACAGTAATACCTAGTTAAATGCTTGTGTTTCTAGCTCCAACAGTACAGTAATACCTAGCTAAATGCTTGTGTTTCTAGCTCCAACAGTACAGTAATACCTAGCTAAATGCTTGTGTTTCTAGCTCCAACAGTACAGTAATACCTAGTTAAAAGCTTGTATATCTAGCTCCAACAGTAATACCTTGTTAAATGCTTGTGTTTCTAGCTCCAACAGCAATACCTAGCTAAATGCTTGTGTTTCTAGCTCCAACAGTAATACCTAGCTAAATGCTTGTGTTTCTAGCTCCAACAGTAATACCTAGTTAAATGCTTGTGTTTCTAGCTCCAAAGGTAATACCTAGTTAAATGCTTGTGTTTCTAGCTCCAACAGTAATACCTCGCTAAATGCTTGTGTTTCTAACTCCAACAGTACAGTAATACCTAGCTAAATGCTTGTGTTTCTAGCTCCAACAGTACAGTAATACCTAGCTAAATGATTGTGTTTCTAGCTCCAACAGTAATACCTCGCTAAATGCTTGTGTTTCTAACTCCAACAGTACAGTAATACCTAGCTAAATGCTTGTGTTTCTAGCCCCAACAGTACAGTAATACCTAGCTAAATGCTTGTGTTTCTAGCTCCAACAGTAATACCTAGCTAAATGCTTGTGTTTCTAGCTCCAACAGTACAGTAATACCTAGCTAAATGCTTGTGTTTCTTCAATAGTAATACATATCTAAATGCTTGTGTTTCTAGCTCCAACAGTAATATCTAGCTAAATGCTTGTGTTTCTAGCTCCAACAGTAATACCTAGCTAAATGCTTGTGTTTCTTGCTCCAACAGTACAGTAATACCTAGCTAAATGCTTGTGTTTCTAGCTCCAACAGTACAGTAATACCTAGATAAATGCTTGTGTTTCTAGCTCCAACAGTACAGTAATACCTAGCTAAATGCTTGTGTTTCTAGCTCCAACAGTAATACCTAGCTAAATGCTTGTGTTTCTAGCTCCAATAGTAATACCTAGCTAAATGCTTGTGTTTCTAGCTCCAACAGTACAGTAATACCTAGCTAAATGCTTGTGTTTCTAGCTCCAACATTACAGTAATACCTAGCTAAATGCTTGTGTTTCTAGCTCCAACAGTAATACCTAGCTAAATGCTTGTGTTTCTAGCTCCAACAGTACAGTAATACCTAGCTAAATGCTTGTGTTTCTAGCTCCAACAGTACAGTAATACCTAGCTAAATGCTTGTGTTTCTAGCTCCAACAGTAATACCTAGCTAAATGCTTGTGTTTCTAGCTCCAACAGTAATACCTCGCTAAATGCTTGTGTTTCTAGCTCCAACAGTAATACCTAGCTAAATGCTTGTGTTTCTAGCTCCAACAGTAATACCTAGTTAAATGCTTGTGTTTCTAGCTCCAATAGTAATACCTAGCTAAATGCTTGTGCTTCTAGCTCCAACAGTAATACCTAGTTAAATGCTTGTGTTTCTTGCTCCAACAGTACAGTAATACCTAGCTAAATGCTTGTGTTTCTAGCTCCAACAGTAATACCTAGCTAAATGCTTGTGTTTCTAGCTCCAACAGTACAGTAATACCTAGCTAAATGCTTGTGTTTCTAGCTCCAACAGTACAGTAATACCTAGCTAAATGCTTGTGTTTCTAGCTCCAACATTACAGTAATACCTAGCTAAATGCTTGTGTTTCTAGCTCCAACAGTAATACCTAGCTAAATGCTTGTGTTTCTAGCTCCAACAGTACAGTAATACCTAGCTAAATGCTTGTGTTTCTAGCTCCAACAGTACAGTAATACCTAGCTAAATGCTTGTGTTTCTAGCTCCAACAGTAATACCTAGCTAAATGCTTGTGTTTCTAGCTCCAACAGTAATACCTCGCTAAATGCTTGTGTTTCTAGCTCCAACAGTAATACCTAGCTAAATGCTTGTGTTTCTAGCTCCAACAGTAATACCTAGTTAAATGCTTGTGTTTGTAGCTCCAATAGTAATACCTAGCTAAATGCTTGTGCTTCTAGCTCCAACAGTAATACCTAGTTAAATGCTTGTGTTTCTTGCTCCAACAGTACAGTAATACCTAGCTAAATGCTTGTGTTTCTAGCTCCAACAGTAATACCTAGCTAAATGCTTGTGTTTCTAGCTCCAACAGTACAGTAATACCTAGCTAAATGCTTGTGTTTCTAGCTCCAACAGTACAGTAATACCTAGCTAAATGCTTGTGTTTCTAGCTCCAACAGTAATACCTAGCTAAATGCTTGTGTTTCAGCTCCAACAGTAATACCTGCTAAATGCTTGTGTTTCTAGCTCCAACAGTAATCCCTAGCTAAATGCTTGTGTTTCTAGCTCCAACAGTAATACCTAGTTAAATGCTTGTGTTTCTAGCTCCAATAGTAATACCTAGCTAAATGCTTGTGCTTCTAGCTGCAACAGTAATACCTAGTTAAATGCTTGTGTTTCTTGCTCCAACAGTACAGTAAACCTAGCTAAATGCTTGTGTTTCAAGCTCCAACAGTACAGTAATACCTAGCTAAATGCTTGTGTTTCTAGCTCCAACAGTACAGTAATACCTAGCTAAATGCTTGTGTTTCCAGCTCCAACAGTACAGCAATACCTAGCTAAATGCTTGTGTTTCTAGCTCCAACAGTACAGTAATACCTAGCTAAATTCTTGTGTTTCTTGCTCCAACAGTACAGTAATACCTAGTTAAATGCTTGTGTTTCTAGCTCCAACAGTAATACCTAGCTAAATGCTTGTGTTTCTAGCTCAACAGTAATACCTAGCTAAATGCTTGTGTTTCTAGCTCCAACAGTACAGTAATACCTAGCTAAATGCTTGTGTTTCTAGCTCCAACAGTACAGTAATACCTAGCTAAATGCTTGTGTTTCTAGCTCCAACAGTAATACCTAGTTAAATGCTTGTGTTTCTAGCTCCAACAGTAATACCTAGCTAAATGCTTGTGTTTCTAGCTCCAACAGTACAGTAATACCTAGTTAAATGCTTGTGTTTCTAGCTCCAACAGTACAGTAATACCTAGCTAAATGCTTGTGTTTCTAGCTCCAACAGTACAGTAATACCTAGCTAAATGCTTGTGTTTCTAGCTCCAACAGTACAGTAATACCTAGTTAAAAGCTTGTATATCTAGCTCCAACAGTAATACCTTGTTAAATGCTTGTGTTTCTAGCTCCAACAGCAATACCTAGCTAAATGCTTGTGTTTCTAGCTCCAACAGTAATACCTAGCTAAATGCTTGTGTTTCTAGCTCCAACAGTAATACCTAGTTAAATGCTTGTGTTTCTAGCTCCAAGGTAATACCTAGTTAAATGCTTGTGTTTCTAGCTCCAACAGTAATACCTGCTAAATGCTTGTGTTTCTAACTCCAACAGTACAGTAATACCTAGCTAAATGCTTGTGTTTCTAGCTCCAACAGTACAGTAATACCTAGCTAAATGATTGTGTTTCTAGCTCCAACAGTAATACCTCGCTAAATGCTTGTGTTTCTAACTCCACAGTACAGTACAGTAATACCTAGCTAAATGCTTGTGTTTCTAGCCCCAACAGTACAGTAATACCTAGCTAAATGCTTGTGTTTCCAGCTCCAACAGTAATACCTAGCTAAATGCTTGTGTTTTAGCTCCAACAGTACAGTAATACCTAGCTAAATGCTTGTGTTTCTAGCTCCAATAGTAATACATATCTAAATGCTTGTGTTTCTAGCTCCAACAGTAATATCTAGCTAAATGCTTGTGTTTCTAGCTCCAACAGTAATACCTAGCTAAATGCTTGTGTTTCTTGCTCCAACAGTACAGTAATACCTAGCTAAATGCTTGTGTTTCTAGCTCCAACAGTACAGTAATACCTAGATAAATGCT
>NC_060184.1:3954681-4084681 GCF_021184085.1 Oncorhynchus gorbuscha
TGTGTTTCTAGCTCCAACAGTACAGTAATACCTAGCTAAATGCTTGTGTTTCTAGCTCCAACAGTAATACCTAGCTAAATGCTTGTGTTTCTAGCTCCAATAGTAATACCTAGCTAAATGCTTATGTTTCTCTCAACAGTACAGTAATACCTAGCTAAATGCTTGTGTTTCTAGCTCAACATACAGTAATACCTAGCTAAATGCTTGTGTTTCTAGCTCAACAGTAATACCTACTAAATCTTGTGTTTCTATCCAACAGTACAGTAATATAGCTAAATGCTTGTGTTTCTAGCTCCAGTACAGTAATACCTAGCTAAATGCTTGTGTTTCTAGCTCCAACAGTAATACCTAGCTAAATGCTTGTGTTTCTAGCTCCAACAGTAATATCGCTAAATGCTTGTGTTTCTAGCTCCAACAGTAATACCTAGCTAAATGCTTGTGTTTCTAGCTCCAGTACAGTAATACCTAGCTAAATGCTTGTGTTTCTAGCTCCAACAGTAATACCTAGCTAAATGCTTGTGTTTCTAGCTCCAACAGTAATACCTAGCTAAATGCTTGTGTTTCTAGCTCCAACAGTAATACCTAGCTAAATGCTTGTGTTTCTAGCTCCAACAGTAATACCTAGCTAAATGCTTGTGTTTCTAGCTCCAACAGTACAGTAATACCTAGCTAAATGCTTGTGTTTCTAGCTCCAACAGTAATACCTAGCTAAATGCTTGTGTTTCTAGCTCCAACAGTACAGTAATACCTAGCTAAATGCTTGTGTTTCTAGCTCCAACAGTAATACTATCTAAATGCTTGTGTTTCTAGCTCCAACAGTAATACCTAGCTAAATGCTTGTGTTTCTAGCTCCAACAGTAATACCTAGCTAAATGCTTGTGTTTCTAGCTCCAACAGTACAGTAATACCTAGCTAAATGCTTGTGTTTCTAGCTCCAAATACAGTAATACCTAGATAAATGCTTGTGTTTCTAGCTCCAACAGTACAGTAATACCTAGCTAAATGCTTGTGTTTCTAGCTCCAACAGTAATACCTAGCTAAATGCTTGTGTTTCTAGCTCCAATAGTAATACCTAGCTAAATGCTTGTGTTTCTAGCTCCAACAGTACAGTAATACCTAGCTAAATGCTTGTGTTTCTAGCTCCAACAGTACAGTAATACCTAGCTAAATGCTTGTGTTTCTAGTCCAACAGTACAGTAATACCTAGCTAAATGCTTGTGTTTCTAGCTCCAACAGTAATACCTAGCTAAATGCTTGTGTTTCTAGCTCCAACAGTACAGTAATACCTAGCTAAATGCTTGTGTTTCTACAACAGTAATACCTAGCTAAATGCTTGTGTTTCTAGCTCCAACAGTAATACAGCTAAATGCTTGTGTTTCTAGCTCCAACAGTAATACCTAGCTAAATGCTTGTGTTTCTAGCTCCAACAGTAATACCTAGTTAAATGCTTGTGTTTCTAGCTCCAATAGTAATACCTAGCTAAATGCTTGTGTTTCTAGCTCCAACAGTAATACCTAGTTAAATGCTTGTGTTTCTAGCTCCAACAGTACAGTAATACCTAGCTAAATGCTTGTGTTTCTAGCTCCAACAGTACAGTAATACCTAGCTAAATGCTTGTGTTTCTAGCTCCAACAGTACAGTAATACCTAGCTAAATGCTTGTGTTTCTAGCTCCAACAGTACAGTAATACCTAGCTAAATGCTTGTGTTTCCAGCTCCAACAGTACAGCAATACCTAGCTAAATGCTTGTGTTTCTAGCTCCAACAGTACAGTAATACCTAGCTAAATGCTTGTGTTTCTGCTCCAACAGTACAGTAATACCTAGTTAAATGCTTGTGTTTCTAGCTCCAACAGTAATACCTAGCTAAATGCTTGTGTTTCTAGCTCCAACAGTAATACCTAGCTAAATGCTTGTGTTTCTAGCTCCAACAGTACAGTAATACCTAGCTAAATGCTTGTGTTTCTAGCTCCAACAGTACAGTAATACCTAGCTAAATGCTTGTGTTTCTAGCTCCAACAGTAATACCTAGTTAAATGCTTGTGTTTCTAGCTCCAACAGTAATACCTAGCTAAATGCTTGTGTTTCTAGCTCCAACAGTACAGTAATACCTAGTTAAATGCTTGTGTTTCTAGCTCCAACAGTACAGTAATACCTAGCTAAATGCTTGTGTTTCTAGCTCCAACAGTACAGTAATACCTAGCTAAATGCTTGTGTTTCTAGCTCCAACAGTACAGTAATACCTAGTTAAAAGCTTGTATATCTAGCTCCAACAGTAATACCTTGTTAAATGCTTGTGTTTCTAGCTCCAACAGCAATACCTAGCTAAATGCTTGTGTGTCTAGCTCCAACAGTAATACCTAGCTAAATGCTTGTGTTTCTAGCTCCAACAGTAATACCTAGTTAAATGCTTGTGTTTCTAGCTCCAACAGTAATACCTAGTTAAATGCTTGTGTTTCTAGCTCCAACAGTAATACCTCGCTAAATGCTTGTGTTTCTAACTCCAACAGTACAGTAATACCTAGCTAAATGCTTGTGTTTCTAGCTCCAACAGTACAGTAATACCTAGCTAAATGATTGTGTTTCTAGCTCCAACAGTAATACCTAGCTAAATGCTTGTGTTTCTAGCTCCAACAGTACAGTAATACCTAGCTAAATGCTTGTGTTTCTAGCTCCAACAGTACAGTAATACCTAGCTAAATGCTTGTGTTTCTAGCTCCAACAGTAATACCTATAAATGCTTGTGTTTTAGTATGCTTGTGTTTCTAGCTCCAACAGTAATACCTAGCTAAATGCTTGTGTTTCTAGCTCCAGCAACAGTAATACAGGATGGTTTGTATTGACACTATGGACAGTATGTGGATAGCTCCAACAGTAGTAATACCTAGCTAAATGCTTGTGTTTTGCTCCAAACAGTAATACCTAGCTAAATGCTTGTGTTTCAGCAACAGTAATACCAGCTAAATGCTTGTGTTTCTGCTCCAACATGGACAGTAATACCTAGCTAAATGCTTGTGTTTCTAGCTCCAGTAGTTATACAGGAGCTAAATGCTTGTGTTTCTAGCTCACAGTAATACCTAGCTAAATGCTTGTGTTTCTAGCTCCAACAGTAATAATGCTTGTGTTTCTAGCTCCAACAGTACAGTAATACCTAGCTAAATGCTTGTGTTTCTAGCTCCAACAGTAATACCTAGCTAAATGCTTGTGTTTCTATGGACAACAGTACAGTAATACCTAGCTAAATGCTTGTGTTTCTAGCTCCAACAGTACAGTAATACCTAGGAAATGCTTGTGTTTCAGCAGTAGTTATACCAGCTAAATGCTTGTGTTTGACACTATGGACAGTACAGTAATACCTAGCTAAATGCTTGTGTTTCTAGCTCCAACAGTACAGTAGCTAAAGTCCAACAGTATACTAGCTAAATGCTTTGTTTATTGACAACAGTACAGTAATACCTAGCTAAATGCTTGTGTTTCTAGCTCCAACAGTACAGTAATACCTAGCTAAATGCTTGTGTTTCTAGCTCCAACAGTAATACCTAGCTAAATGCTTGTGTTTCTAGCTCCAACAGTAATACCAGCTAAATGCTTGTGTTTCTAGCTCCAACAGTAATACCTAGCTAAATGCTTGTATAGCTCCAACAGTAATACCTAGCTAAATGCTTGTGTTTCTATGGACAGTAATACCTAGCTAAATGCTTGTGTGCTCCAACAGTACAGTAATACCTAGTTAAATGCTTGTGTTTCTAGCTCAACATGGACAGTAATACCTAGCTAAATGCTTGTGTTTCTAGCTCCAACAGTAGTAATACCTAGCTAAATGCTTGTGTTTCAGCTCCAACAGTACAGTAATACCTAGCTAAATGCTTGTGTTCTAGCTCCAACAGTTATACCTAGCTAAATGCTTTGTTTCACTCCATGGACAGTAATGGATAGGAAATGGGGTGTTTCTAGCAACAGTAATACAGCTAAATGGTTGTGTTTCTAGCTCCAACAGTACAGTACCTAGTTAAATGCTTGTGTTTCTAGCTCCAACACTAGTAATACCTAGCTAAATGCTTGGATTCTAGCTCCAACAGTAATACCTAGCTAAATGCTTGTGTTTCTTGCTCCACAGTAATACAGTAATGCTTGTACAGTAATACCTAGCTAAATGCTTGTGTTTCTAGCTCCAACAGATACAGTAATACCTAGGAAATGCTTGTGTTTCTAGCTCCAACAGTACAGTAATAGTTATAAATGGATGGTTTGTATTGACACTATGGACAGTATGTGGATAAATGCTTGTGTAGCTCCAGCAGTAGTTATACAGGATGGTTTGTATTGACACTATGGACAGTATGTGGATAGGAAATGGGTGTACAGCAGTAGTTATACAGGATGGTTTGTATTGACACTATGGACAGTAATGGATAGGAAATGCTTGGGTGCTCCAACAGTACAGTAATACCTAGCTAAATGCTTGTGTTTCTAGCTCCAACAGGACAGTAATATAGCTAAATGCTTGTGTTTCTAGCTCCAGTAGTAATACAGGATGGTTTGTATTGACACTATGGACAGTATGTGGATAAATGCTTGTGGGAAAGTAGTAATACAGTTAAATGCTTTGTATTGACACTGGACAACAGTGGACAGAAATACCAGTAGTTATACAGGATGGTTTGTATTGACACTATGGACAGTATGTGGACACTATGGAAAGCATGTGGATAGGAAAGGGGTGTACAGCAGTAGTTATACAGGATGGTTTGTATTGACACTATGGACAGTATGTGGATAGCTAAATGCTTGTGTACAGCAGTAGTTATACAGGATGGTTTGTATTGACACTATGGACAGTGGATATGTTAAATGCTTGTAGATAGGCTCCAAAGGGGTAGTTAAAGCAGTTGTGGATTTTAGGGGCTACAACAGTAATACAGGATGGTTTGTATTGACACTATGGCAGTATGTGGATAGGAAAGGGGTGTAAATGCTTGTGTATTGACACTATGGACAGTACAGTAATATAGTTAAATGCTTGTGTTTCTGCTACAACAGTACAGTAATACAGGATGGTTTGTATTGACACTATGGACAGTATGTGGATAGGAATGGGTGTACAGCAGTAGTTATACAGGATGGTTTGTATTGACACTATGGACAGTATGTGGATAGGAAAGGGGTGTACAGCAGTAGTTATACTAGTTAAATGATGGTTTGTATTGACACTATGGACAGTATGTGGATAGGAAAGGGGTGTACAGCAGTAGTTATACAGGATGGTTTGTATTGACACTATGGACAGTATGTGGATAGGAAAGGGGTGTACAGCAGTAGTTATACAGGATGGTTTGTATTGACACTATGGACAGTATGTGGATAGGAAAGGGGTGTACAGCAGTAGTTATACAGGATGGTTTGTATTGACACTATGGACAGTATGTGGATAGGAAAGGGGTGTACAGCAGTAGTTATACAGGATGGTTTGTATTGACACTATGGACAGTATGTGGATAGGAAAGGGGTGTACAGCAGTAGTTATACAGGATGGTTTGTATTGACACTATGGACAGTATGTGGATAGGAAAGGGGTGTACAGCAGTAGTTATACAGGATGGTTTGTATTGACACTATGGACAGTATGTGGATAGGAAAGGGGTGTACAGCAGTAGTTATACAGGATGGTTTGTATTGACACTATGGACAGTATGTGGATAGGAAAGGGGTGTACAGCAGTAGTTATACAGGATGGTTTGTATTGACACTATGGACAGTATGTGGATAGGAAAGGGGTGTACAGCAGTAGTTATACAGGATGGTTTGTATTGACACTATGGACAGTATGTGGATAGGAAAGGGGTGTACAGCAGTAGTTATACAGGATGGTTTGTATTGACACTATGGACAGTATGTGGATAGGAAAGGGGTGTACAGCAGTAGTTATACAGGATGGTTTGTATTGACACTATGGACAGTATGTGGATAGGAAAGGGGTGTACAGCAGTAGTTATACAGGATGGTTTGTATTGACACTATGGACAGTATGTGGATAGGAAAGGGGTGTACAGCAGTAGTTATACAGGATGGTTTGTATTGACACTATGGACAGTATGTGGATAGGAAAGGGGTGTACAGCAGTAGTTATACAGGATGGTTTGTATTGACACTATGGACAGTATGTGGATAGGAAAGGGGTGTACAGCAGTAGTTATACAGGATGGTTTGTATTGACACTATGGACAGTATGTGGATAGGAAAGGGGTGTACAGCAGTAGTTATACAGGATGGTTTGTATTGACACTATGGACAGTATGTGGATAGGAAAGGGGTGTACAGCAGTAGTTATACAGGATGGTTTGTATTGACACTATGGACAGTATGTGGATAGGAAAGGGGTGTACAGCAGTAGTTATACAGGATGGTTTGTATTGACACTATGGACAGTATGTGGATAGGAAAGGGGTGTACAGCAGTAGTTATACAGGATGGTTTGTATTGACACTATGGACAGTATGTGGATAGGAAAGGGGTGTACAGCAGTAGTTATACAGGATGGTTTGTATTGACACTATGGACAGTATGTGGATAGGAAAGGGGTGTACAGCAGTAGTTATACAGGATGGTTTGTATTGACACTATGGACAGTATGTGGATAGGAAAGGGGTGTACAGCAGTAGTTATACAGGATGGTTTGTATTGACACTATGGACAGTATGTGGATAGGAAAGGGGTGTACAGCAGTAGTTATACAGGATGGTTTGTATTGACACTATGGACAGTATGTGGATAGGAAAGGGGTGTACAGCAGTAGTTATACAGGATGGTTTGTATTGACACTATGGACAGTATGTGGATAGGAAAGGGGTGTACAGCAGTAGTTATACAGGATGGTTTGTATTGACACTATGGACAGTATGTGGATAGGAAAGGGGTGTACAGCAGTAGTTATACAGGATGGTTTGTATTGACACTATGGACAGTATGTGGATAGGAAAGGGGTGTACAGCAGTAGTTATACAGGATGGTTTGTATTGACACTATGGACAGTATGTGGATAGGAAAGGGGTGTACAGCAGTAGTTATACAGGATGGTTTGTATTGACACTATGGACAGTATGTGGATAGGAAAGGGGTGTACAGCAGTAGTTATACAGGATGGTTTGTATTGACACTATGGACAGTATGTGGATAGGAAAGGGGTGTACAGCAGTAGTTATACAGGATGGTTTGTATTGACACTATGGACAGTATGTGGATAGGAAAGGGGTGTACAGCAGTAGTTATACAGGATGGTTTGTATTGACACTATGGACAGTATGTGGATAGGAAAGGGGTGTACAGCAGTAGTTATACAGGATGGTTTGTATTGACACTATGGACAGTATGTGGATAGGAAAGGGGTGTACAGCAGTAGTTATACAGGATGGTTTGTATTGACACTATGGACAGTATGTGGATAGGAAAGGGGTGTACAGCAGTAGTTATACAGGATGGTTTGTATTGACACTATGGACAGTATGTGGATAGGAAAGGGGTGTACAGCAGTAGTTATACAGGATGGTTTGTATTGACACTATGGACAGTATGTGGATAGGAAAGGGGTGTACAGCAGTAGTTATACAGGATGGTTTGTATTGACACTATGGACAGTATGTGGATAGGAAAGGGGTGTACAGCAGTAGTTATACAGGATGGTTTGTATTGACACTATGGACAGTATGTGGATAGGAAAGGGGTGTACAGCAGTAGTTATACAGGATGGTTTGTATTGACACTATGGACAGTATGTGGATAGGAAAGGGGTGTACAGCAGTAGTTATACAGGATGGTTTGTATTGACACTATGGACAGTATGTGGATAGGAAAGGGGTGTACAGCAGTAGTTATACAGGATGGTTTGTATTGACACTATGGACAGTATGTGGATAGGAAAGGGGTGTACAGCAGTAGTTATACAGGATGGTTTGTATTGACACTATGGACAGTATGTGGATAGGAAAGGGGTGTACAGCAGTAGTTATACAGGATGGTTTGTATTGACACTATGGACAGTATGTGGATAGGAAAGGGGTGTACAGCAGTAGTTATACAGGATGGTTTGTATTGACACTATGGACAGTATGTGGATAGGAAAGGGGTGTACAGCAGTAGTTATACAGGATGGTTTGTATTGACACTATGGACAGTATGTGGATAGGAAAGGGGTGTACAGCAGTAGTTATACAGGATGGTTTGTATTGACACTATGGACAGTATGTGGATAGGAAAGGGGTGTACAGCAGTAGTTATACAGGATGGTTTGTATTGACACTATGGACAGTATGTGGATAGGAAAGGGGTGTACAGCAGTAGTTATACAGGATGGTTTGTATTGACACTATGGACAGTATGTGGATAGGAAAGGGGTGTACAGCAGTAGTTATACAGGATGGTTTGTATTGACACTATGGACAGTATGTGGATAGGAAAGGGGTGTACAGCAGTAGTTATACAGGATGGTTTGTATTGACACTATGGACAGTATGTGGATAGGAAAGGGGTGTACAGCAGTAGTTATACAGGATGGTTTGTATTGACACTATGGACAGTATGTGGATAGGAAAGGGGTGTACAGCAGTAGTTATACAGGATGGTTTGTATTGACACTATGGACAGTATGTGGATAGGAAAGGGGTGTACAGCAGTAGTTATACAGGATGGTTTGTATTGACACTATGGACAGTATGTGGATAGGAAAGGGGTGTACAGCAGTAGTTATACAGGATGGTTTGTATTGACACTATGGACAGTATGTGGATAGGAAAGGGGTGTACAGCAGTAGTTATACAGGATGGTTTGTATTGACACTATGGACAGTATGTGGATAGGAAAGGGGTGTACAGCAGTAGTTATACAGGATGGTTTGTATTGACACTATGGACAGTATGTGGATAGGAAAGGGGTGTACAGCAGTAGTTATACAGGATGGTTTGTATTGACACTATGGACAGTATGTGGATAGGAAAGGGGTGTACAGCAGTAGTTATACAGGATGGTTTGTATTGACACTATGGACAGTATGTGGATAGGAAAGGGGTGTACAGCAGTAGTTATACAGGATGGTTTGTATTGACACTATGGACAGTATGTGGATAGGAAAGGGGTGTACAGCAGTAGTTATACAGGATGGTTTGTATTGACACTATGGACAGTATGTGGATAGGAAAGGGGTGTACAGCAGTAGTTATACAGGATGGTTTGTATTGACACTATGGACAGTATGTGGATAGGAAAGGGGTGTACAGCAGTAGTTATACAGGATGGTTTGTATTGACACTATGGACAGTATGTGGATAGGAAAGGGGTGTACAGCAGTAGTTATACAGGATGGTTTGTATTGACACTATGGACAGTATGTGGATAGGAAAGGGGTGTACAGCAGTAGTTATACAGGATGGTTTGTATTGACACTATGGACAGCATGTGGATAGGAAAGGGGTGTACAGCAGTAGTTATACAGGATGGTTTGTATTGACACTATGGACAGTATGTGGATAGGAAAGGGGTGTACAGCAGTAGTTATACAGGATGGTTTGTATTGACACTATGGACAGTATGTGGATAGGAAAGGGGTGTACAGCAGTAGTTATACAGGATGGTTTGTATTGACACTATGGACAGTATGTGGATAGGAAAGGGGTGTACAGCAGTAGTTATACAGGATGGTTTGTATTGACACTATGGACAGTATGTGGATAGGAAAGGGGTGTACAGCAGTAGTTATACAGGATGGTTTGTATTGACACTATGGACAGTATGTGGATAGGAAAGGGGTGTACAGCAGTAGTTATACAGGATGGTTTGTATTGACACTATGGACAGTATGTGGATAGGAAAGGGGTGTACAGCAGTAGTTATACAGGATGGTTTGTATTGACACTATGGACAGTATGTGGATAGGAAAGGACAGTATGGATAGGAAAGGTGTGTACAGCAGTAGTTATACAGGATGGTTTGTATTGACACTATGGACAGTATGTGGATAGGAAAGGGGTGTACAGCAGTAGTTATACAGGATGGTTTGTATTGACACTATGGACAGTATGTGGATAGGAAAGGGGTGTACAGCAGTAGTTATACAGGATGGTTTGTATTGACACTATGGACAGTATGTGGATAGGAAAGGGGTGTACAGCAGTAGTTATACAGGATGGTTTGTATTGACACTATGGACAGTATGTGGATAGGAAAGGGGTGTACAGCAGTAGTTATACAGGATGGTTTGTATTGACACTATGGACAGTATGTGGATAGGAAAGGGGTGTACAGCAGTAGTTATACAGGATGGTTTGTATTGACACTATGGACAGTATGTGGATAGGAAAGGGGTGTACAGCAGTAGTTATACAGGATGGTTTGTATTGACACTATGGACAGTATGTGGATAGGAAAGGGGTGTACAGCAGTAGTTATACAGGATGGTTTGTATTGACACTATGGACAGTATGTGGATAGGAAAGGGGTGTACAGCAGTAGTTATACAGGATGGTTTGTATTGACACTATGGACAGTATGTGGATAGGAAAGGGGTGTACAGCAGTAGTTATACAGGATGGTTTGTATTGACACTATGGACAGTATGTGGATAGGAAAGGGGTGTACAGCAGTAGTTATACAGGATGGTTTGTATTGACACTATGGACAGTATGTGGATAGGAAAGGGGTGTACAGCAGTAGTTATACAGGATGGTTTGTATTGACACTATGGACAGTATGTGGATAGGAAAGGGGTGTACAGCAGTAGTTATACAGGATGGTTTGTATTGACACTATGGACAGTATGTGGATAGGAAAGGGGTGTACAGCAGTAGTTATACAGGATGGTTTGTATTGACACTATGGACAGTATGTGGATAGGAAAGGGGTGTACAGCAGTAGTTATACAGGATGGTTTGTATTGACACTATGGACAGTATGTGGATAGGAAAGGGGTGTACAGCAGTAGTTATACAGGATGGTTTGTATTGACACTATGGACAGTATGTGGATAGGAAAGGGGTGTACAGCAGTAGTTATACAGGATGGTTTGTATTGACACTATGGACAGTATGTGGATAGGAAAGGGGTGTACAGCAGTAGTTATACAGGATGGTTTGTATTGACACTATGGACAGTATGTGGATAGGAAAGGGGTGTACAGCAGTAGTTATACAGGATGGTTTGTATTGACACTATGGACAGTATGTGGATAGGAAAGGGGTGTACAGCAGTAGTTATACAGGATGGTTTGTATTGACACTATGGACAGTATGTGGATAGGAAAGGGGTGTACAGCAGTAGTTATACAGGATGGTTTGTATTGACACTATGGACAGCATGTGGATAGGAAAGGGGTGTACAGCAGTAGTTATACAGGATGGTTTGTATTGACACTATGGACAGTATGTGGATAGGAAAGGGGTGTACAGCAGTAGTTATACAGGATGGTTTGTATTGACACTATGGACAGTATGTGGATAGGAAAGGGGTGTACAGCAGTAGTTATACAGGATGGTTTGTATTGACACTATGGACAGTATGTGGATAGGAAAGGGGTGTACAGCAGTAGTTATACAGGATGGTTTGTATTGACACTATGGACAGTATGTGGATAGGAAAGGGGTGTACAGCAGTAGTTATACAGGATGGTTTGTATTGACACTATGGACAGTATGTGGATAGGAAAGGGGTGTACAGCAGTAGTTATACAGGATGGTTTGTATTGACACTATGGACAGTATGTGGATAGGAAAGGGGTGTACAGCAGTAGTTATACAGGATGGTTTGTATTGACACTATGGACAGTATGTGGATAGGAAAGGGGTGTACAGCAGTAGTTATACAGGATGGTTTGTATTGACACTATGGACAGTATGTGGATAGGAAAGGGGTGTACAGCAGTAGTTATACAGGATGGTTTGTATTGACACTATGGACAGTATGTGGATAGGAAAGGGGTGTACAGCAGTAGTTATACAGGATGGTTTGTATTGACACTATGGACAGTATGTGGATAGGAAAGGGGTGTACAGCAGTAGTTATACAGGATGGTTTGTATTGACACTATGGACAGTATGTGGATAGGAAAGGGGTGTACAGCAGTAGTTATACAGGATGGTTTGTATTGACACTATGGACAGTATGTGGATAGGAAAGGGGTGTACAGCAGTAGTTATACAGGATGGTTTGTATTGACACTATGGACAGTATGTGGATAGGAAAGGGGTGTACAGCAGTAGTTATACAGGATGGTTTGTATTGACACTATGGACAGTATGTGGATAGGAAAGGGGTGTACAGCAGTAGTTATACAGGATGGTTTGTATTGACACTATGGACAGTATGTGGATAGGAAAGGGGTGTACAGCAGTAGTTATACAGGATGGTTTGTATTGACACTATGGACAGTATGTGGATAGGAAAGGGGTGTACAGCAGTAGTTATACAGGATGGTTTGTATTGACACTATGGACAGTATGTGGATAGGAAAGGGGTGTACAGCAGTAGTTATACAGGATGGTTTGTATTGACACTATGGACAGTATGTGGATAGGAAAGGGGTGTACAGCAGTAGTTATACAGGATGGTTTGTATTGACACTATGGACAGTATGTGGATAGGAAAGGGGTGTACAGCAGTAGTTATACAGGATGGTTTGTATTGACACTATGGACAGTATGTGGATAGGAAAGGGGTGTACAGCAGTAGTTATACAGGATGGTTTGTATTGACACTATGGACAGTATGTGGATAGGAAAGGGGTGTACAGCAGTAGTTATACAGGATGGTTTGTATTGACACTATGGACAGTATGTGGATAGGAAAGGGGTGTACAGCAGTAGTTATACAGGATGGTTTGTATTGACACTATGGACAGTATGTGGATAGGAAAGGGGTGTACAGCAGTAGTTATACAGGATGGTTTGTATTGACACTATGGACAGTATGTGGATAGGAAAGGGGTGTACAGCAGTAGTTATACAGGATGGTTTGTATTGACACTATGGACAGTATGTGGATAGGAAAGGGGTGTACAGCAGTAGTTATACAGGATGGTTTGTATTGACACTATGGACAGTATGTGGATAGGAAAGGGGTGTACAGCAGTAGTTATACAGGATGGTTTGTATTGACACTATGGACAGTATGTGGATAGGAAAGGGGTGTACAGCAGTAGTTATACAGGATGGTTTGTATTGACACTATGGACAGTATGTGGATAGGAAAGGGGTGTACAGCAGTAGTTATACAGGATGGTTTTGTATTGACACTATGGACAGTATGTGGATAGGAAAGGGGTGTACAGCAGTAGTTATACAGGATGGTTTGTATTGACACTATGGACAGTATGTGGATAGGAAAGGGGTGTACAGCAGTAGTTATACAGGATGGTTTGTATTGACACTATGGACAGTATGTGGATAGGAAAGGGGTGTACAGCAGTAGTTATTATACAGGATGGTTTGTATTGACACTATGGACAGACATGTGGATAGGAAAGGGGTGTACAGCAGTAGTTATACAGGATGGTTTGTATTGACACTATGGACAGTATGTGGATAGGAAAGGGGTGTACAGCAGTAGTTATACAGGATGGTTTGTATTGACACTATGGACAGTATGTGGATAGGAAAGGGGTGTACAGCAGTAGTTATACAGGATGGTTTGTATTGACACTATGGACAGTATGTGGATAGGAAAGGGGTGTACAGCAGTAGTTATACAGGATGGTTTGTATTGACACTATGGACAGTATGTGGATAGGAAAGGGGTGTACAGCAGTAGTTATACAGGATGGTTTGTATTGACACTATGGACAGCATGTGGATAGGAAAGGGGTGTACAGCAGTAGTTATACAGGATGGTTTGTATTGACACTATGGACAGTATGTGGATAGGAAAGGGGTGTACAGCAGTAGTTATACAGGATGGTTTGTATTGACACTATGGACAGTATGTGGATAGGAACAGCAGTAGTTATACAGGATGGTTTGTGGATAGGAAAGGGGTGTACAGCAGTAGTTATACAGGATGGTTTGTATTGACACTATGGACAGTATGTGGATAGGAAAGGGGTGTACAGCAGTAGTTATACAGGATGGTTTGTATTGACACTATGGACAGTATGTGGATAGGAAAGGGGTGTACAGCAGTAGTTATACAGGATGGTTTGTATTGACACTATGGACAGTATGTGGATAGGAAAGGGGTGTACAGCAGTAGTTATACAGGATGGTTTGTATTGACACTATGGACAGTATGTGGATAGGAAAGGGGTGTACAGCAGTAGTTATACAGGATGGTTTGTATTGACACTATGGACAGTATGTGGATAGGAAAGGGGTGTACAGCAGTAGTTATACAGGATGGTTTGTATTGACACTATGGACAGCATGTGGATAGGAAAGGGGTGTACAGCAGTAGTTATACAGGATGGTTTGTATTGACACTATGGACAGTATGTGGATAGGAAAGGGGTGTACAGCAGTAGTTATACAGGATGGTTTGTATTGACACTATGGACAGTATGTGGATAGGAAAGGGGTGTACAGCAGTAGTTATACAGGATGGTTTGTATTGACACTATGGACAGTATGTGGATAGGAAAGGGGTGTACAGCAGTAGTTATACAGGATGGTTTGTATTGACACTATGGACAGTATGTGGATAGGAAAGGGGTGTACAGCAGTAGTTATACAGGATGGTTTGTATTGACACTATGGACAGTATGTGGATAGGAAAGGGGTGTACAGCAGTAGTTATACAGGATGGTTTGTATTGACACTATGGACAGTATGTGGATAGGAAAGGGGTGTACAGCAGTAGTTATACAGGATGGTTTGTATTGACACTATGGACAGTATGTGGATAGGAAAGGGGTGTACAGCAGTAGTTATACAGGATGGTTTGTATTGACACTATGGACAGTATGTGGATAGGAAAGGGGTGTACAGCAGTAGTTATACAGGATGGTTTGTATTGACACTATGGACAGTATAGGAAAGGGGTGTACAGCAGTAGTTATACAGGATGGATAGGAAAGGGTGTACAGCAGTAGTTATACAGGATGGTTTGTATTGACACTATGGACAGTATGTGGATAGGAAAGGGGTGTACAGCAGTAGTTATACAGGATGGTTTGTATTGACACTATGGACAGTATGTGGATAGGAAAGGGGTGTACAGCAGTAGTTATACAGGATGGTTTGTATTGACACTATGGACAGTATGTGGATAGGAAAGGGGTGTACAGCAGTAGTTATACAGGATGGTTTGTATTGACACTATGGACAGTATGTGGATAGGAAAGGGGTGTACAGCAGTAGTTATACAGGATGGTTTGTATTGACACTATGGACAGTATGTGGATAGGAAAGGGGTGTACAGCAGTAGTTATACAGGATGGTTTGTATTGACACTATGGACAGTATGTGGATAGGAAAGGGGTGTACAGCAGTAGTTATACAGGATGGTTTGTATTGACACTATGGACAGTATGTGGATAGGAAAGGGGTGTACAGCAGTAGTTATACAGGATGGTTTGTATTGACACTATGGACAGTATGTGGATAGGAAAGGGGTGTACAGCAGTAGTTATACAGGATGGTTTGTATTGACACTATGGACAGTATGTGGATAGGAAAGGGGTGTACAGCAGTAGTTATACAGGATGGTTTGTATTGACACTATGGACAGTATGTGGATAGGAAAGGGGTGTACAGCAGTAGTTATACAGGATGGTTTGTATTGACACTATGGACAGTATGTGGATAGGAAAGGGGTGTACAGCAGTAGTTATACAGGATGGTTTGTATTGACACTATGGACAGTACAGGATGGTTTGTATTGATATGGGAAAGGGGGTGTACAGCAGTAGTTATACAGGATGGTTTGTATTGACACTATGGACAGTATGTGGATAGGAAAGGGGTGTACAGCAGTAGTTATACAGGATGGTTTGTATTGACACTATGGACAGTATGTGGATAGGAAAGGGGTGTACAGCAGTAGTTATACAGGATGGTTTGTATTGACACTATGGACAGTATGTGGATAGGAAAGGGGTGTACAGCAGTAGTTATACAGGATGGTTTGTATTGACACTATGGACAGTATGTGGATAGGAAAGGGGTGTACAGCAGTAGTTATACAGGATGGTTTGTATTGACACTATGGACAGTATGTGGATAGGAAAGGGGGGGTGTACAGCAGTAGTTATACAGGATGGTTTGTATTGACACTATGGACAGTATGTGGATAGGAAAGGGTGTACAGCAGTAGTTATACAGGATGGTTTGTATTGACACTATGGACAGTATGTGGATAGGAAAGGGGTGTACAGCAGTAGTTATACAGGATGGTTTGTATTGACACTATGGACAGTATGTGGATAGGAAATGGGGGATGTACAGCAGTAGTTATACAGGATGGTTTGTATTGACACTATGGACAGTATGTGGATAGGAAAGGGGTGTACAGCAGTAGTTATACAGGATGGTTTGTATTGACACTATGGACAGTATGTGGATAGGAAGTATGTGGATAGGAAAGGGGTGTACAGCAGTAGTTATACAGGATGGTTTGTATTGACACTATGGACAGTATGTGGATAGGAAAGGGGTGTACAGCAGTAGTTATACAGGATGGTTTGTATTGACACTATGGACAGTATGTGGATAGGAAAGGGGTGTACAGCAGTAGTTATACAGGATGGTTTGTATTGACACTATGGACAGTATGTGGATAGGAAAGGGGTGTACAGCAGTAGTTATACAGGATGGTTTGTATTGACACTATGGACAGTATGTGGATAGGAAAGGGTGTACAGCAGTAGTTATACAGGATGGTTTGTATTGACACTATGGACAGTATGTGGATAGGAAAGGGGTGTACAGCAGTAGTTATACAGGATGGTTTGTATTGACACTATGGACAGTATGTGGATAGGAAAGGGGTGTACAGCAGTAGTTATACAGGATGGTTTGTATTGACACTATGGACAGTATGTGGATAGGAAAGGGGTGTACAGCAGTAGTTATACAGGATGGTTTGTATTGACACTATGGACAGTATGTGGATAGGAAAGGGGTGTACAGCAGTAGTTATACAGGATGGTTTGTATTGACACTATGGACAGTATGTGGATAGGAAAGGGGTGTACAGCAGTAGTTATACAGGATGGTTTGTATTGACACTATGGACAGTATGTGGATAGGAAAGGGGTGTACAGCAGTAGTTATACAGGATGGTTTGTATTGACACTATGGACAGTATGTGGATAGGAAAGGGGTGTACAGCAGTAGTTATACAGGATGGTTTGTATTGACACTATGGACAGTATGTGGATAGGAAAGGGGTGTACAGCAGTAGTTATACAGGATGGTTTGTATTGACACTATGGACAGTATGTGGATAGGAAAGGGGTGTACAGCAGTAGTTATACAGGATGGTTTGTATTGACACTATGGACAGTATGTGGATAGGAAAGGGGTGTACAGCAGTAGTTATACAGGATGGTTTGTATTGACACTATGGACAGCATGTGGATGGTTTGTATTGACACTATATGTGGATAGGAAAGGGGTGTACAGCAGTAGTTATACAGGATGGTTTGTATTGACACTATGGACAGTATGTGGATAGGAAAGGGGTGTACAGCAGTAGTTATACAGGATGGTTTGTATTGACACTATGGACAGTATGTGGATAGGAAAGGGGTGTACAGCAGTAGTTATACAGGATGGTTTGTATTGACACTATGGACAGTATGTGGATAGGAAATACAGCAGTAGTTATACAGGATGGTTTGTATTGACACTATGGACAGTATGTGGATAGGAAAGTACAGCAGTAGTTATACAGGATGGTTTGTATTGACACTATGGACAGTATGTGGATAGGAAAGGGGTGTACAGCAGTAGTTATACAGGATGGTTTGTATTGACACTATGGACAGTATGTGGATAGGAAAGGGGTGTACAGCAGTAGTTATACAGGATGGTTTGTATTGACACTATGGACAGTATGTGGATAGGAAAGGGGTGTACAGCAGTAGTTATACAGGATGGTTTGTATTGACACTATGGACAGTATGTGGATAGGAAAGGGGTGTACAGCAGTAGTTATACAGGATGGTTTGTATTGACACTATGGACAGTATGTGGATAGGAAAGGGGTGTACAGCAGTAGTTATACAGGATGGTTTGTATTGACACTATGGACAGTATGTGGATAGGAAAGGGGTGTACAGCAGTAGTTATACAGGATGGTTTGTATTGACACTATGGACAGACACTATATGTGGATAGGAAAGGGGTGTACAGCAGTAGTTATACAGGATGGTTTGTATTGACACTATGGACAGTATGTGGATAGGAAAGGGGGTGTACAGCAGTAGTTATACAGGATGGTTTGTATTGACACTATGGACAGCATGTGGATAGGAAAGGGGTGTACAGCAGTAGTTATACAGGATGGTTTGTATTGACACTATGGACAGTATGTGGATAGGAAAGGGGTGTACAGCAGTAGTTATACAGGATGGTTTGTATTGACACTATGGACAGTATGTGGATAGGAAAGGGGTGTACAGCAGTAGTTATACAGGATGGTTTGTATTGACACTATGGACAGTATGTGGATAGGAAAGCAGGGATGGTTTGTATTGACACAGACAGTATGTGGATAGGAAAGTAGTTATACAGGATGGTTTGTATTGACACTATGGACAGTATGTGGATAGGAAAGGGGTGTACAGCAGTAGTTATACAGGATGGTTTGTATTGACACTATGGACAGTATGTGGATAGGAAAGGGGTGTACAGCAGTAGTTATACAGGATGGTTTGTATTGACACTATGGACAGTATGTGGATAGGAAAGGGGTGTACAGCAGTAGTTATACAGGATGGTTTGTATTGACACTATGGACAGTATGTGGATAGGAAAGGGGTGTACAGCAGTAGTTATACAGGATGGTTTGTATTGACACTATGGACAGTATGTGGATAGGAAAGGGGTGTACAGCAGTAGTTATACAGGATGGTTTGTATTGACACTATGGACAGTATGTGGATAGGAAAGGGGTGTACAGCAGTAGTTATACAGGATGGTTTGTATTGACACTATGGACAGTATGTGGATAGGAAAGGGGTGTACAGCAGTAGTTATACAGGATGGTTTGTATTGACACTATGGACAGTATGTGGATAGGAAAGGGGTGTACAGCAGTAGTTATACAGGATGGTTTGTATTGACACTATGGACAGTATGTGGATAGGAAAGGGGTGTACAGCAGTAGTTATACAGGATGGTTTGTATTGACACTATGGACAGTATGTGGATAGGAAAGGGGTGTACAGCAGTAGTTATACAGGATGGTTTGTATTGACACTATGGACAGTATGTGGATAGGAAAGGGGTGTACAGCAGTAGTTATACAGGATGGTTTGTATTGACACTATGGACAGTATGTGGATAGGAAAGGAACAGCAGTAGGATGGTATTGACACTATGGACAGTATGTGGATTATACAGTAGGATGGTTTGTATTGACACTATGGACAGTATGTGGATAGGAAAGGGGTGTACAGCAGTAGTTATACAGGATGGTTTGTATTGACACTATGGACAGTATGTGGATAGGAAAGGGGTGTACAGCAGTAGTTATACAGGATGGTTTGTATTGACACTATGGACAGTATGTGGATAGGAAAGGGGTGTACAGCAGTAGTTATACAGGATGGTTTGTATTGACACTATGGACACTATGGACAGTAGTTATACAGGATGTTTGGATAGGAAAGGAAAGGGTGTACAGCAGTAGTTATACAGGATGGTTTGTATTGACACTATGGACAGTATGTGGATAGGAAAGGGGTGTACAGCAGTAGTTATACAGGATGGTTTGTATTGACACTATGGACAGTATGTGGATAGGAAAGGGGTGTACAGCAGTAGTTATACAGGATGGTTTGTATTGACACTATGGACAGTATGTGGATAGGAAAGGGGTGTACAGCAGTAGTTATACAGGATGGTTTGTATTGACACTATGGACAGCATGTGGATAGGAAAGGGGTGTACAGCAGTAGTTATACAGGATGGTTTGTATTGACACTATGGACAGTATGTGGATAGGAAAGGGGTGTACAGCAGTAGTTATACAGGATGGTTTGTATTGACACTATGGACAGTATGTGGATAGGAAAGGGGTGTACAGCAGTAGTTATACAGGATGGTTTGTATTGACACTATGGACAGTATGTGGATAGGAAAGGGGTGTACAGCAGTAGTTATACAGGATGGTTTGTATTGACACTATGGACAGTATGTGGATAGGAAAGGGGTGTACAGCAGTAGTTATACAGGATGGTTTGTATTGACACTATGGACAGTATGTGGATAGGAAAGGGGTGTACAGCAGTAGTTATACAGGATGGTTTGTATTGACACTATGGACAGTATGTGGATAGGAAAGGGGTGTACAGCAGTAGTTATACAGGATGGTTTGTATTGACACTATGGACAGTATGTGGATAGGAAAGGGGTGTACAGCAGTAGTTATACAGGATGGTTTGTATTGACACTATGGACAGTATGTGGATAGGAAAGGGGTGTACAGCAGTAGTTATACAGGATGGTTTGTATTGACACTATGGACAGTATGTGGATAGGAAAGGGGTGTACAGCAGTAGTTATACAGGATGGTTTGTATTGACACTATGGACAGTATGTGGATAGGAAATGGGGGTAGGAAAGGGGTACAGCAGTAGTTATACAGGATGGTTTGTATTGACACTATGGACAGTATGTGGATAGGAAAGGGGTGTACAGCAGTAGTTATACAGGATGGTTTGTATTGACACTATGGACAGCATGTGGATAGGAAAGGGGTGTACAGCAGTAGTTATACAGGATGGTTTGTATTGACACTATGGACAGTATGTGGATAGGAAAGGGGTGTACAGCAGTAGTTATACAGGATGGTTTGTATTGACACTATGGACAGTATGTGGATAGGAAAGGGGTGTACAGCAGTAGTTATACAGGATGGTTTGTATTGACACTATGGACAGTATGTGGATAGGAAAGGGGTGTACAGCAGTAGTTATACAGGATGGTTTGTATTGACACTATGGACAGTATGTGGATAGGAAAGGGGTGTACAGCAGTAGTTATACAGGATGGTTTGTATTGACACTATGGACAGTATGTGGATAGGAAAGGGGTGTACAGCAGTAGTTATACAGGATGGTTTGTATTGACACTATGGACAGTATGTGGATAGGAAAGGGGTGTACAGCAGTAGTTATACAGGATGGTTTGTATTGACACTATGGACAGCATGTGGATAGGAAAGGGGTGTACAGCAGTAGTTATACAGGATGGTTTGTATTGACACTATGGACAGTATGTGGATAGGAAAGGGGTGTACAGCAGTAGTTATACAGGATGGTTTGTATTGACACTATGGACAGTATGATGGATAGGAAAGGGGTGTGACACATGGACAGTAGTTATACAGGATGGTTTGTATTGACACTATGGACAGTATGTGGATAGGAAAGGGGTGTACAGCAGTAGTTATACAGGATGGTTTGTATTGACACTATGGACAGTATGTGGATAGGAAAGGGGTGTACAGCAGTAGTTATACAGGATGGTTTGTATTGACACTATGGACAGTATGTGGATAGGAAAGGGGTGTACAGCAGTAGTTATACAGAATGGTTTGTATTGACACTATGGACAGTATGTGGATAGGAAAGGGGTGTACAGCAGTAGTTATACAGGATGGTTTGTATTGACACTATGGACAGCATGTGGATAGGAAAGGGGTGTACAGCAGTAGTTATACAGGATGGTTTGTATTGACACTATGGACAGCATGTGGATAGGAAAGGGGTGTACAGCAGTAGTTATACAGGATGGTTTGTATTGACACTATGGACAGTATGTGGATAGGAAAGGGGTGTACAGCAGTAGTTATACAGGATGGTTTGTATTGACACTATGGACAGTATGTGGATAGGAAAGGATGGTTTGTGGACAGTATGTGGATAGGACAGCAGTAGTTATACAGGATGGTTTGTATTGACACTATGGACAGTATGTGGATAGGAAAGGGGTGTACAGCAGTAGTTATACAGGATGGTTTGTATTGACACTATGGACAGTATGTGGATAGGAAAGGGGTGTACAGCAGTAGTTATACAGGATGGTTTGTATTGACACTATGGACAGCATGTGGATAGGAAAGGGGTGTACAGCAGTAGTTATACAGGATGGTTTGTATTGACACTATGGACAGTATGTGGATAGGAAAGGGGTGTACAGCAGTAGTTATACAGGATGGTTTGTATTGACACTATGGACAGTATGTGGATAGGAAAGGGGTGTACAGCAGTAGTTATACAGGATGGTTTGTATTGACACTATGGACAGTATGTGGATAGGAAAGGGGTGTACAGCAGTAGTTATACAGGATGGTTTGTATTGACACTATGGACAGTATGTGGATAGGAAAGGGGTGTACAGCAGTAGTTATACAGGATGGTTTGTATTGACACTATGGACAGCATGTGGATAGGAAAGGGGTGTACAGCAGTAGTTATACAGGATGGTTTGTATTGACACTATGGACAGTATGTGGATAGGAAAGGGGTGTACAGCAGTAGTTATACAGGATGGTTTGTATTGACACTATGGACAGTATGTGGATAGGAAAGGGGTGTACAGCAGTAGTTATACAGGATGGTTTGTATTGACACTATGGACAGTATGTGGATAGGAAAGGGTGTACAGCAGTAGTTATACAGGATGGTTTGTATTGACACTATGGACAGTATGTGGATAGGAAAGGGGTGTACAGCAGTAGTTATACAGGATGGTTTGTATTGACACTATGGACAGTATGTGGATAGGAAAGGGGTGTACAGCAGTAGTTATACAGGATGGTTTGTATTGACACTATGGACAGTATGTGGATAGGAAAGGGGTGTACAGCAGTAGTTATACAGGATGGTTTGTATTGACACTATGGACAGTATGTGGATAGGAAAGGGGAGTACAGCAGTAGTTATACAGGATGGTTTGTATTGACACTATGGACAGTATGTGGATAGGAAAGGGGTGTACAGCAGTAGTTATACAGGATGGTTTGTATTGACACTATGGACAGTATGTGGATAGGAAAGGGGTGTACAGCAGTAGTTATACAGGATGGTTTGTATTGACACTATGGACAGTATGTGGATAGGAAAGGGGTGTACAGCAGTAGTTATACAGGATGGTTTGTATTGACACTATGGACAGTATGTGGATAGGAAAGGGGAGTACAGCAGTAGTTATACAGGATGGTTTGTATTGACACTATGGACAGTATGTGGATAGGAAAGGGGAGTACAGCAGTAGTTATACAGGATGGTTTGTATTGACACTATGGACAGTATGTGGATAGGAAAGGGGTGTACAGCAGTAGTTATACAGGATGGTTTGTATTGACACTATGGACAGTATGTGGATAGGAAAGGGGAGTACAGCAGTAGTTATACAGAATGGTTTGTATTGACACTATGGACAGCATGTGGATAGGAAAGGGGTGTACAGCAGTAGTTATACAGGATGGTTTGTATTGACACTATGGACAGTATGTGGATAGGAAAGGGGTGTACAGCAGTAGTTATACAGGATGGTTTGTATTGACACTATGGACAGTTTGTGGATAGGAAAGGGGTGTACAGCAGTAGTTATACAGAATGGTTTGTATTGACACTATGGACAGCATGTGGATAGGAAGGTGTACAGCAGTAGTTATACAGGATGGTTTGTATTGACACTATGGACAGTATGTGGATAGGAAAGGGTGTACAGCAGTAGTTATACAGGATGGTTTGTATTGACACTATGGACAGTATGTGGATAGGAAAGGGGTGTACAGCAGTAGTTATACAGGATGGTTTGTATTGACACTATGGACAGTATGTGGATAGGAAAGGGGTGTACAGCAGTAGTTATACAGAATGGTTTGTATTGACACTATGGACAGTATGTGGATAGGAAAGGGGTGTACAGCAGTAGTTATACAGGATGGTTTGTATTGACACTATGGACAGTATGTGGATAGGAAAGGGGTGTACAGCAGTAGTTATACAGGATGGTTTGTATTGACACTATGGACAGTATGTGGATAGGAAAGGGGTGTACTCAGTAGTTCTACCAGGATGGTTTCTCTCACTATGGACAGTATCTCTCTCTCTCCCTTCATCTCTCTCTCTCTACCTCCATCTCTCTCTCTCCCTCTCTCTGTCTCTCTCTCTCCTCCATCTCTCTCTCTCTCTACCTCCATCTCTCTCTCTCTCTCCCTTCATCTCTCTCTACCTCCATCTCTCTCTCTCCCTTATCTCTCCATCTCTCTCTCTCTCTCTCTACCTCCATCTCTCTCTCTCTACCTCCATCTCTTTCTCTCTCTCTCCCTCCCTCTCTCTCTCTCTCTCTCATCTCTCTCCATCCCTCTCTCTCTCTACCTCCATCTCTCTCTCTCTACCTCCATCTCTCTCTCTCTCCCTTCATCTCTCTCTCTCTACCTCCATCTCTCTCTCTCTCTCTGTCTCTCTCTCTACCTCCATCTCTCTCTCTCTACCTCCATCTCTCTCTCTCTCTCTGTCTCCCTCCCTCTGTCTCTCTCTCTCCCTTCATCTCTCTCCATCCCTCCCTCTGTCTCTCTCTCTACCTCTATCTCTCTCTGTGTCTGTCTCTCTGTCTCTCTCCCTCCCTCTGTCTCTCTCTCTCTACCTCCATCTCTCTCTCTCTCTCTGTCTCTCTCTCTACCTCCATCTCTCTCTCTCTACCTCCATCTCTCTCTCTCTCTCTGTCTCCCTCCCTCTGTCTCTCTCTCTCCCTTCATCTCTCTCCATCCCTCCCTCTGTCTCTCTCTCTCACCTCCATCCCTTCTCTCTCTCTCTACCTCCATCTCTCTCTCTCTCCCTTCATCTCTCTCTCTCTACCTCCATCTCTCTCTCTCTGTCTCTCTCTCTACCTCCATCTCTCTCTCTCTACCTCCATCTCTCTCTCTCTCTCTCTCTCTCTCCCTCCCTCTGTCTCTCTCTCTCTCTCCCTTCATCTCTCTCCATCCCTTCCCTCTGTCTCTCTCTCTACCTCTATCTCTCTCTGTGTCTGTCTCTGTCTCTCTCCCTCCCTCTGTCTCTCTCTCTCTACCTCCATCTCTCTCTCTCTCTCTGTCTCTCTCTCTACCTCCATCTCTCTCTCTCTACCTCCATCTCTCTCTCTCTCTCTGTCTCTCCTCTCTCTCTGTCTCTCTCTCTCTCTGTCTTCATCTCTCTCCATCCCTCCCTCTCTCTCTCTCTCTACCTCTATCTCTCTCTGTGTCTGTCTCTCTGTCTCTCTCCCTCCCTCTGTCTCTCTCTCTCTACCTCCATCTCTCTCTCTGTCTCTCTCTCCCTTCATCTCTCTCCATCCCTTCCTCTGTCTCTCTCTCTCTACCTCTATCTCTCTCTGTGTCTGTCTCTCTGTCTCTCTCATCTCCCTCCCTCTGTCTCTCTCTCTCTCTACCTCCATCTCTCTCTCTCTCTCTCTCTCTCTCTCTCTCTCCTCCCTCCTCTGTCTCTCTCTCTCTACCTCTATCTCTCTCTGTGTCTGTCTCTCTCTCTCTCTCCCTCCCTCTGTCTCTCTCTCTCTACCTCCATCTCTCTCTCTGTCTCTCTCTCCCTTCATCTCTCTCCATCCCTTCCTCTGTCTCTCTCTCTCTACCTCTATCTCTCTCTGTGTCTGTCTCTCTGTCTCTCTCCCTCCCTCTGTCTCTCTCTCTCTCTACCTCCATCTCTCTCTCTCTCTCTCTCTCTCTGTCTCTCTCCCTCCCTCTGTCTCTCTCTCTCTACCTCCATCTCTCTCTCTGTCTCTCTCTCCCTTCATCTCTCTCCATCCCTTCCTCTGTCTCTCTCTCTCTACCTCTATCTCTCTCTGTGTCTGTCTCTCTGTCTCTCTCCCTCCCTCTGTCTCTCTCTCTCTACCTCTCTCTCTCTCTCTCTCTCTCTCTCTCTCTCTCTCTCTCTCTCTCTCTCTCTCTCTCTCTCTCTCTCTCTCTCTCTCTCTCTCTCTCTCTCTCTCTCTCTCTCTCCCTCCCTCTCTCTGTCTCTCTCTCTCTACCTCCATCTCTCTCTCTGTCTCCCTCCCTCTGTCTGTCTCTCTACCTCCATCTCTCTCTCCCTCTGTCTCTCTCTCTCTGTCTCTCTCCCTCCCTCTCTCTCTCTCTCTACCTCCATCTCTCTCTCTGTCTCTCTCTCTCTTTCCCTCTCTGTCTTTCTCTCCCTTTGTTTCTCTCCCTCTACCCCCTCTATCATCCCCTGTCTTTCTCTCCCTTTGTCTGTGTCTCTCTCTCCCTCTCCCTTTGTCTTTTTCTCTCTCCCTTCGTCTGTGTCTCTCTCTCCCTTCATCTCTCTCTCTCTCCATTTGTCTCTATCCCTCTGTTTTCAAGTCAGAATTAGTCTGATGCCAAAATTTTAATACATTTTTGCACAGCAACAAAAAAATGACTGTGTTGTTCCAATAGTTAGCTACACCACTACAAGGCAAAAAAAACAACAGCAACATAATTAACTACTTAAAACATTACCAAGATTGGAATTTAGTTCACTACTCCCCAACACTGAGTTTCACCTAAGATCTTTGGCTCCCTCTGTGGCTTTCACCTCAGCCACTGTGATCAGACGTGACCTCAGTAACCTGGAATCGTATGGAATCAGGTACATAAGTATCAACTCAAGGACAGAACTACATGTACAATAAGAATACACACTTTCTACACTTCTTTAAACAACCTGAGAGATTCTCACAACTTATGTTAGTCAGTGAGCTGCGCAGAGAAGCACGACTGAAGTCCTTACTCTCCTGAGGCTTTGCTTACTCTAAGCAGGGCATGATATCCTGATGCCAAGGGCACATCTCCAGCTTTAACCCAAACACCACAGCTGCTCCGGAGGGAGATGCAACAAGCTATTTAGGTCAGAGGTGTTGTGTTGTGATATTATTAGGTGTTTTTAGTAAACTGGGGATTATTAGGTGACCATGATGGTTTGAGGGCCAGATTGGCATTTTAGCCAGGACACCTGGGTTAACTAACACCCCTACTCTTACGATAAGTGCCATGGGATCTTTAGTGACCACAGAGTGTCAGGACACCCGTTTAACGTTCCATCCGAAAGACGGCACCCTACACAGGGCAGTGTCCCCAATCACTGCCCTGGGGCATTGGAATATTTTTTTTAGACCAGAGGAAAGAGTGCCTCCTACTTGCCCTCCAGCACCACTTCATCTGGTCTCCCATCCAGAGACCAAGTAAAGACCAAGTACAGTGTAACCCATATTACTGATAGCCAGCAATCATTTTTCCATCTCTTCCACATAAACTTTACAGAATTAAAACGTATATTGGTTTTCTTTCATAACGAGGTATTTTATGCACAAATATAAATGGCCTCACTGTTCGTTGTTGGCATTTCCTTCCTGAGTTTGTCCACTTTGCCAATGAAGTAGTCGCTAAAGTAATTGGTCACATCAAAGGGTTTTATGATGAATGAGACATCTGATTCAATAAAGAATGGAGTTGAATTAATCTTTCTGCCCATGAATTTCACATAAAGTTTTCAAAGCTTTTTCCTGTCATATTTTATATAATTTATCTATTCAGTCGGGGGAGGGGGCTTTACTACTATAGCCCATAGAAAAGCACTGAATCAGTGAAAGGTCCCTGAGCTGACAAGGTGAAAGGTCACCTAGCTGACTAGGTGAAGGTCTGTCTGAGCTGACTAGGTGAAAGGTCTGTCTGAGCTGACAAGGTGAAGGTCTGTCTGAGTTGACTAGGTGAAGGTCTGTCTGCGCTGACTAGGTGAAAGGTCTGTCTGAGCTGACAAGGTGAAGGTCTGTCTGAGCTGACAAGGTGAAGGTCTGTCTGAGCTGACTAGGTGAAGGTCTGTCTGAGCTGACTAGGTGAAAGGTCTGTCTGAGCTGACAAGGTGAAGGTCTGTCTGAGCTGACTAGGTGAAAGGTCTGTCTGAGCTGACAAGGTGAAGGTCTGTCTGAGCTGACTAGGTGAAAGGTCCCCTAGCTGACTAGGTGAAGGTCTGTCTGAGCTGACTAGGTGAAAGGTCCCTGAGCCCTTGAGCAGGGCACTTCACCCTAACTGCTCCTGTAAATCGACCTGGACATCTGCTAAATGACTACAATGTAAATATAGCACTCAGCCTGGATCTTCCATACGATGTACATCAACATAATTACCTGAACCTTCCAAACCTGATGCTAGTTGGAAAGTACAGCTTCCTGGTTTGTTTGCAGGAGGGTTCAGTGCGCTGGTGTCTCCTTGAACTCAGCTGTGTGTGTGTGTGTGTGTGTGTGTGTGTGTGTGTGTGTGTGTGTGTGTGTGTGTGTGTGTGTGTGTGTGTGTGTGTGTGTGTGTGTGTGTGTGTGTGTGTGTGTGTGTGTGTGTGTGTGTGTGTGTGTGTGTGTGTGTGTGTGTGTGTGTGTGTGTGTGTGTGTTTGTGTGTGTGTGTGATGGACAGCTTAATCAGTGGAAGTCCAAATCAGTGTCTGCCTAAACAGCCTCATCTCCCCTGAGGAAAGCCTTTAGAAAGTCATGTAGCTCTTTGATTCTGTAAATATCAACTTCACATCCCCTCTCTTTTTACTAGCTATCTTTATCCTCTATCTCACTCTCACATAACACACACACACACACACACACACACACACACACACACACACACACACACACACACACACACACACACACACACACACACACACACACACACACACACACACACACACACACACACACACACACACACACACACACACACACACACACACACACACACACATCCTATAGCTCCTCCCACCAGCCACCTCTAATACACACAGAGAGACATGTGTAAGAACATACCCAGTGAGCAGATGAGTTGAAATGGAAGAGTTTCTGTAAGGAACTGTGTATGTTTTTCCGAGAATAGGGAGCTCTGGTGCATTAATGGATGAAATACCCTTCAGTACGTTAACCTGGTCTATGGGCTCTGACCATCTGAGAACCTTTTAATAATTCAGCCATATCGTAGTGAACTAGTAATCGGTATGGTACATACCCCTGGGTGGGACTTCCACATCGGTACGATTGGACAATCGGGCCAGAATCCGGCTATATTTGCTCAGCAGGTGTAGTAAGTAAATGATCAGGGCAACTGAGGAATATGGTGAGGAGGAGGATGCCGGAGGTGAATGCCGGAGGAGTATGCCGGAGGAAGATGCTGGAGGAGAATGCCGGAGGATGCCAGAGGAGGATGCCGGAGGAAGATGCTGAGGAGGATGCTGAGGAGGATGCTGAGGAGGATGCCGGAGGAGGATGCCCGGGAAGGAGGGTGAGCAGGATGCCAGAGGAGGATGCTGAGGAGGATGCCGGAGGAGGATGCCGGAGGAGGATGCTGAGGAGGATGCCGGAGGAGGATGCCAGAGGAGGATGCCAGAGGAGGATGCTGAGGAGGATGCTGGAGGAGAATGCTGAGGAGAATGCTGAGGAGAATGCCGGAGGAGGATGCTGAGGAGAATGCTGAGGAGGATGCCGGAGGAGAATGCTGAGGAGAATGCTGAGGAGGATGCCGGAGGAGGATGCCGGAGGAGGATGCTGAGGAGGATGCCGGAGGAGGATGCTGAGGAGAATGCTGAGGAGGATGCCGGAGCAGGATGCCAGAGGAGGATGCTGAGGAGAATGCTGAGGAGGATGCTGAGGAGGATGCTGAGGAGGATGCCGGAGGAGGATGCTGAGGAGAATGCCGGAGGAGGATGCTGAGGAGAATGCCGGAGGAGGATGCTGAGGAGGATACCGGAGGAGAATGCCGGAGGAGGATGCTGAGGAGGATGCCGGAGAAGGATGCTGAGGAGGATGTCGGAAGAGAATGCCAGAGGAGGATGCTGAGGAGAATGCCGGAGGAGGATGCTGAGGAGGATGCCGGAGGAGGATGCTGAGGAGGATGCCGGAGAAGGAAGCTGAGGAGGATGCTGGAGGAGAATGCCGGAGGAGGATGCTGAGGAGGATGCTGAGGAGGATGCTGAGGAGGATGCTGAGGAGAATGCCGGAGGAGGCTGCTGAGGAGGCTGCTGAGGAGGATGCTGAGGAGGATGCTGGAGGAGGATGCTGAGGAGGATGCTGAGGAGAATGCCGGAGGAGGATGCTGAGGAGGATGCTGAGGAGGATGCTGAGGAGGAGGATGCTGAGGAGGATGCGGAGGAGGATGCCGGAGGAGGATGCTGAGGAGGATACTGAGGAGGATGCTGAGGAGAATGCCGGAGGAGGATGCTGAGGAGGATGCTGAGGAGAATGCCGGAGGAGGATGCTGAGGAGGATGCTGAGGAGAATTCCGGAGGAGGTTGCTGAGGAGGATGCTGAGGAGAATGCCGGAGGAGGATGCTGAGGAGGATGCCGGAGGACGATGCCGAGGAGGATGCTGAGGAGGATGCCGGAGAAGGATGCTGAAGGAGGATGCCGGAGGAGGATTGGGGCTTTTTAGTGGTATTTGAAAAGACTGCAGTTTGCAGCTTAGACTTTTGCATTGTGTTGTTTTAACCTGGTAATGTTATTTTCTTGTCCTCAAAAAAACATAATCAATTAGGGGAGATTTCTCGGGCTGCGTGTCCCGTTAAGCAGCCTGAGGACTGCACACAGTATAGCCTATCCAAGGCTACCTGTCATTTCATCATCCGATTTGAAACAATCTCTCACTGTGTCATTTCTGTAGTATTATGCTAATGAGTGATAGTTTGCATATGCTTCTTTCTATCTTAGGCCTCTAGTCCTCTCAGCTTCAGCTTCTCCTCTTAAGCTCCCAGGAACAGATTTATCCATCTTTTTTTTCTTCTAGTGCAGGTCGGCCTAAATATTTATAGCCCTTAATATTTAGCTAATGAACGGCCTAAAATCTATTTGGCTTCTTATTTCAACTACACATTTCTAGCCTGCTCTTCCAGCTGTTACTGTGGGCAATAGGCTATAGGCTGTTGTATGTATATGTGTGTATGTGTGTATGTGTGTATGTGTGTATGTGTGTGTGTGTGTATGTATGTATGTATGTATGTATGTATGTGTATGTATGTATGTATGTATGTATGTATGTATGTATGTATGTATGTATGTATGTATGTATGTATGTATGTATGTATGTATGTATGTATGTATGTATGTATGTATGTATGTATGTATGTATGTAATATGTATAATATGTATGTATGCCATTTAGCAGGTACGTTTAGGTAGGTAGGTAGGTAGGTCATGTGTGCATACATTCTGTCTGGGTGGTCCCGGGATCTGTCTGTCTGTCTGTCTGTCTGTCTGTCTGTCTGTGTATGTATGTATGTCTGTCTGTATGTCTGTCTGTCTGTCTGTATGTATGTCTGTATGTATGTATGTATGTATGTATGTCTGTCTGTCTGTCTGTCTGTCTGTCTGTCTGTCTGTCTGTCTGTGTCTGTCTGTCTGTATGTCTGTCTGTATGTATGTATGTCTGTATGTATGTATGTCTGTCTGTATGTATGTATGTATGTATGTATGTATGTATGTATGTCTGTATGTATGTCTGTCTGTCTGTCTGTCTGTCTGTCTGTCTGTCTGTAGTCTGTAGTCTGTCTGTCTGTCTGTCTGTCTGGTCTGTCTGTCTGTCTGTCTGTCTGTCTGTCTGTCTGTCTGTCTGTCTGTCTGTCTGTCTGGTAGGTAGGTCTGTCTGTCTGTCTGTCTGTCTGTCTGTCTGTCTGTCTGTCTGTCTGTCTGTCTGTCTGTCTGTCTGTCTGTCTGTCTGTCTGTCTGTCTGTCTGTCTGTCTGTCTGTCTGTCTGTCTGTCTGTCTGTCTGTCTGTCTGTCTGTCTGTCTGTCTGTCTGTCTGTCTGTCTGTCTGTCTGTCTGTCTGTCTGTCTGTCTGTCTGTCTGTCTGTCTGTAGGTATGTATCTTATGTCTCTAGCCTCTCCGCTATTCCTGTTCTATTCCTGTTCTATTCCTGTTCTATTCCTGTTCTATTCCTGTTCTATTCCTGTTCTATTCCTGTTCTAGTGAAATCCCTGGAAAAGTTTAGGATGTTTTTATACTAGACTAATTCAAGGAGAGAAGCTTGTCTCTTGCTGATTGATTGTCTCTTGCTGATTGATTGTCTCTTGCTGATTGATTGTCTCTTGCTGATTGGTTGTCTCTTGCTGATTGGTTGTCTCTTGCTGATTGGTTGTCTCTTGCTGATTGGTTGTCTCTTGCTGATTGATTGTCTCTTGCTGATTGATTGTCTCTTGCTGATTGATTGTCTCTTGCTGATTGGTTGTCTCTTGCTGATTGGTTGTCTCTTGCTGATTGGTTGTCTCTTGCTGATTGGTTGTCTCTTGCTGATTGGTTGTCTCTTGCTGATTGATTGTCTCTTGCTGATTGGTTGTCTCTTGCTGATTGATTGTCTCTTGCTGATTGGTTGTCTCTTGCTGATTGGTTGTCTCTTGCTGATTGATTGTCTCTTGCTGATTGATTGTCTCTTGCTGATTGATTGTCTCTTGCTGATTGATTGTCTCTTGCTGATTGATTGTCTCTTGCTGATTGGTTGAATTTATTAGACCATTTAAAAAACAAACATATAACGTGGTTCACCGGCCGGTGACGCCTCCACGTACAATTTAAGAAAAGAATCGAGGATAACACAATACAGACGACACTACAGTCTTGATTACCAACAACGACGGCCTGCAGGGAGGAGGTGAGGGCCCTCGGAGTGTGGTGTCAGGGAAAATAACCTCTCACTCAACATCAACAAAACAAAGGAGATGATCGTGGACTTCAGGAAACAGCAGAGGGAGCACCCCCCTATCCACATCGATGGGCCAGCATTGGAGAAGGTAGAAAGTTTTAAGTTCCTCAGCATACACATCACAGACAAACTGAATTGGTCCACCCACACAGACAGCATCGTGAAGAAGGTGCAGCAGTGCCTCTTCAACCACAGGAGGTTGAATAAATTTGGCTTGTTACCAAAAACACTCACAAACTTTTGCAGATGCACAATCGAGAGCATCCTGGCGGGCTGTATCACCGCCTGGTACTGCGGCAACTGCTCCACCCACAACCGTAAGGTTCTCCAGAGGGTAGTGAGGTCTGCACAATGCATCACCGGGTGCAAACTACCTGCCCTCCAGGACACCTACACCACCCGATGTCACAGGAAGGCCATAAAGATCATCAAGGACAACAACCACCCGAGCCACTGCCTGTTCACCCCGCTATCATTCAGAAGGCGAGGTCAGTACAGGTGCATCAAAGCTGGGACCAAGAGACTGAAAAACAGCTTCTATCTCAAGGCCATCAGACTGTTAAACAGCCACCACTAACATTGAGTGGCTGCTGCCATACATGTAAAAAATGTATCACTAGCCACTTTAAACTATGCCACTTAATATCTTGTTTACATACCCTACATTACTCATCTCATATGTATATACTGTACTCTATACCATCTACTGTATCTTGCCTATGCCGCTCTGTACCATCACTCATTCATATATCTTTATGTACATATTCTTTATCCCTTTACACTTGTGTGTATAAGGTAGCTGTTGTGAAATAGTTAGGTTAGATTACTCGTTGGTTATTACTGCATTGTCGGAACTAGAAGCACAAGCATTTTGCTACACTTGCATTAACATCTGCTAACCATGTGTATGTGACAAATACAATTTGATTTGATTTGATTTTACAGTTTAGAAGTTTATTTCCATTGTGGTCCTTTTGGACGGGGGGAGGGGGGGGGGAGTGGCAAGGTCTAGTGGCAGACAATGACAGACCAAATGGTTTGCGTAGTCAACTTACACACAGCCTTGACACACACACTTACCCCACCAGACATGCCACCAGGGGTCTTTTCACAGTCCCCAAATCCAGAACAAATTCTAGAAAGCGTACAGTATTATATAGAGACGTTATTGCATGGAACTTCCTTCTATCTCATATTGTTCAAATAAACAGCAAACCTGGTTTCAAAAAACAGATAAATCAACACCTCGCAGCACAACGCCTCTCCCCTATTTGATCTAAGATAGTTTGTGTGTATGTATTGATATGTAGGCTACGTGTGGCTTTAAAGAAAATTGTATTGATGTAGTTCTGTCCTTGAGCTGTTCTTGTCTATTAATGTTCTGCATGGGGCAGCAGGTAGTCTAGTGGTTAGAGTGGAGGGGCAGCAGGTAGTCTAGTGGTTAGAGTGGGGGGCAGCAGGTAGCCTAGTGGTTAGAGTGGAGGGGCAGCAGGTAGTCTAGTGGTTAGAGTGGAGGGGCAGCAGGTAGCCTAGTGGTTAGAGTGGAGGGGCAGCAGGTAGCCTAGTGGTTAGAGTGGAGGGGCAGCAGGTAGCCTAGTGGTTAGAGTGGAGGGGCAGCAGGTAGCCTAGTGGTTAGAGTGGAGGGGCAGCAGGTAGTCTAGTGGTTAGAGTGGAGGGGCAGCAGGTAGCCTAGTGGTTAGAGTGGAGGGGCAGCAGGTAGCCTAGTGGTTAGAGTGGAGGGGCAGCAGGTAGCCCAGTGGTTAGAGTGGAGGGGCAGCAGGTAGCCTAGTGGTTAGAGTGGAGGGGCAGCAGGTAGCCTAGTGGTTAGAGTGGAGGGGCAGCAGGTAGCCCAGTGGTTAGAGTGGAGGGGCAGCAGGTAGCCTAGTGGTTAGAGTGGAGGGGCAGCAGGTAGCCTAGTGGTTAGAGTGGAGGGGCAGCAGGTAGCCCAGTGGTTAGAGTGGAGGGGCAGCAGGTAGCCTAGTGGTTAGAGTGGAGGGGCAGCAGGTAGCCTAGTGGTTAGAGTGGAGGGGCAGCAGGTAGCCTAGTGGTTAGAGTGGAGGGGCAGCAGGTAGCCTAGTGGTTAGAGTGGAGGGGCAGCAGGTAGCCTAGTGGTTAGAGTGGAGGGGCAGCAGGTAGCCTAGTGGTTAGAGTGGAGGGGCAGCAGGTAGCCTAGTGGTTAGAGTGGAGGGGCAGCAGGTAGCCTAGTGGTTAGAGTGGAGGGGCAGCAGGTAGCCTAGTGGTTAGAGTGGAGGGGCAGCAGGTAGCCTAGTGGTTAGAGTGGAGGGGCAGCAGGTAGCCTAGTGGTTAGAGTGGAGGGGCAGCAGGTAGCCTAGTGGTTAGAGTGGAGGGGCAGCAGGTAGCCTAGTGGTTAGAGTGGAGGGGCAGCAGGTAGCCTAGTGGTTAGAGTGGAGGGGCAGCAGGTAGCCTAGTGGTTAGAGTGGAGGGGCAGCAGGTAGCCTAGTGGTTAGAGTGGAGGGGCAGCAGGTAGCCTAGTGGTTAGAGTGGAGGGGCAGCAGGTAGCCTAGTGGTTAGAGTGGAGGGGCAGCAGGTAGCCTAGTGGTTAGAGTGGAGGGGCAGCAGGTAGCCTAGTGGTTAGAGTGGAGGGGCAGCAGGTAGCCTAGTGGTTAGAGTGGAGGGGCAGCAGGTAGCCTAGTGGTTAGAGTGGAGGGGCAGCAGGTAGCCTAGTGGTTAGAGTGGAGGGGCAGCAGGTAGCCTAGTGGTTAGAGTGGAGGGGCGGCAGGTAGCCTAGTGGTTAGAGTGGAGGGGCGGCAGGTAGCCTAGTGGTTAGAGTGGAGGGGCGGCAGGTAGCCTAGTGGTTAGAGTGGAGGGGCGGCAGGTAGCCTAGTGGTTAGAGTGGAGGGGCAGCAGGTAGCCTAGTGGTTAGAGTGGAGGGGCGGCAGGTAGCCTAGTGGTTAGAGTGGAGGGGCAGCAGGTAGCCTAGTGGTTAGAGTGGAGGGGCAGCAGGTAGCCTAGTGGTTAGAGCGTTGGACTAGTAACTGAAAGGTTACTCTTCTGGAGAACACCTCTTCTGGAGAACATCTCTTCTGGAGAACACCTCTTCTGGAGAACACCTCTTCTGGAGTTCTCCTCATCTGTTGGAACTGTCAGCTGAAAGTGTTCACTTGGAGATGAGTGTTGAGATGAGTGTGGAGATGAGTGTGGAGATGAGTGTGGAGATGAGTGTGGAGATGAGTGTGGAGATGAGTGTGGAGATGAGTGTGGAGATGAGTGTGGAGATGAGTGTGGAGATGAGTGTGGAGATGAGTGTGGAGATGAGTGTTGAGTCCCTGCAGTCCAATCACTGCAGTGAAGCTCCATCCAGGGTTGTTGCTGGCATCTGACCTGGAGTCAGGTTTGTGCTGGCATCTGACCCGGGATCAGGTTTGTACTGGCATCTGACCCGGGGTCAGGTTTGTGCTGGCATCTGACCCGGGGTCAGGTTTGGCTGGTTTTGCACTGGCATCTGATCCGGGGTAGGGTTTGGCTGGCATCTGACCCGGGGTCAGGTTTGGCTGGCATCTGACCTGGGGTCAGGTTTGGCTGGCATCTGACCTGGGGTCAGGTTAGGCTGGCATCTGACCCTGGGTCAGGTTAGGCTGGCATCTGACCCTGGGTCAGGTTTGCGCTGGCATCTGACCTGTGGTCAGGTTTGCGCTAGTATCTGACCCGGGGTCAGGTTTGCGCTGCTATCTGACCCGGGGTCAGGTTTGCGCTGGCATCTGACCCGGGGTCAGGTTTGCGCTGGCATCTGACCCGGGGTCAGGTTTGCGCTGGCATCTGACCCGGGATCAGGTTTGGCTGGCATCGGGGTTTGCCTTTCCCGTCCCCTGTCCCTATCCCGGATGCGCTCCACCTCCATTCGGCACAACAGATTGTCTTGACCGGGGCACTGGAAGTCCTCTGTTTATACCTGAAAGAGAAAAGCCTTTTGTCCTCCTCCGTGTAGCTTCTGCACCAATGGATTTATCGCTATAAAACAGGGCACCGATGACCATCTCCAGGCTGTGTCAGCCACCGAGTAATTATGAGGTTTCCACCATCTATTTGGCGTTTAATTCCAACCTTAATTGCCCCTTTTTGGAGGGACTGATCCAGCATGTTAAATAGGGTTCATTTCCTGTGGCCAAAATGCTTCGTGCCAATCTGGTATTTGAGCCTGATCGTATGATTCAAACTGCATAACTTTATTTAACTCGGCAAGTCAGTTAAGAACAAATTCATATTTTCAATGACGGCCTGGGAACAGTGGGTTAACTGCCTGTTCAGGGGGCAGAACGACAGATTTGTAGCTTGTCAGCTCGGGGATTTGAACTTGCAACCTTTCGGTTACATTTACATTTTACATTTAAGTCATTTAGCAGACGCTCTTATCCAGAGCCAACACTCTAACCACTAGGCTGCCCTGCCGCCTCATCGATTTGACGCACGAAAATGGCCAGTATCTATAAAGGTTCATGTAAAACCCTAAAATAAAATAAAAACGCTGCCAACACGCAAAACTTTACAGCTGCCATCTTGTTTCCTCGCTAATTGCTCGATGTTGAAAAAAATAGTTTCAAGGAGATGAGAGTGTTGGTGTGATCACTTTGGCCGGTGACAATAACAGTATTGCACTGATGTATTGCAAAGGGACAAAGGACAGGACAGACGGTGAAATGAAAACAGTGAAAAAAAGAAGATCTGAATGAAGTGACGATCATTAGAAAAATGTAAAGCTCTTGCAAAGCTCCTGAGCAACGAGTCACTGAGATGCAGTAATAGACGCAGGTTTATCATCATTTGTTGTTGAATTGCTACATTTAAATACAAGTTTTTGTATTTATTTTAATTAAATGTGTATTCAAGTGTTATTTTGCAGTTGTCACTATGACAACGAACACACCCTGATTAAGTGATCCCCACATTATTGGGGCGGCAGGGTAGCCTAGTGGTTAGAGTGTAGAGGCGGAAACGTAGCATAGTGGTTAGAGTGTAGAGGCGGAAGCGTAGCCTAGTGGTTAGAGTGTAGAGGTGGCAGGGTAGCCTAGTGGTTAGAGTGTAGAGGCGGCAGGGTAGCCTAGTGGTTAGAGTGTAGAGGCGGCAGGGTAGCCTAGTGGTTAGAGTGTAGAGGCGGAAGCGTAGCCTAGTGGTTAGAGTGTAGAGGCGGCAGGGTAGCCTAGTGATTAGAGTGTAGAGGCGGCAGGGTAGCCTAGTGGTTATGCTCTGCAGCAGAGGTAACTCTGGGTCTTCCTTTCCTGTGGGGGTCTTCATGAGAGCCAGTTCCATTTATAGCGCTCGATGGTTTTTGTGACTGCACCAGACGAAACGTTCAAAGTTCTGTCATTTTCCGTATTGACTGAACGGATTGTCATTTCTCTTTGCTTATTTGAGCTGTTCATGAGCTTTTCATGCCATAATATGTACTTGGTCTTTTACCAAATAGGGATAACTTCTGTATACCAACCTCTACCTTGTCACAACTGATTGGCTCAAACATTAAGAAGGAAATACTGTTGGAAAAGCATTTCAGGTGAAGCTGGTATCTTTATAGTTATGGTTATAGTAGTTATCATTATAGTTGTCATTATAGTTTTCATTATAGTTATCATTATAGTTATGGTTATAGTTAAGTTATAGTTATCATTATAGTTATGGTTATAGTTAAATTATAGTTATCATTAAAGTTATCATTATACTTGTCGTTATAGTTTTCAGTATAGTTATCATTATAGATACGGTTATAGTTATGGTTATATTCATCATTATAGTTTTCATTATAGTTATGGTTACAGTTAGAGTTCTCATTATAGTTCTCATTATAGTTATCATTAAAATTATCATTATACTTGTCATTATAGTTTTCAGTATAGTTATCATTATAGTTTTCATTATAGTTATGGTTATAGTTATCATTCTAGTTATCGTTCTAGTTATGGTTCTAGTTATGGTTCTAGTTATGGTTATATTCATGATTATAGTTTTCATTACAGTTATCATTATAGTTATGGTTACAGTTATAGTTATCATTATAGTTATGGTTACAGTTATAGTTATCATTATAGTTATCATTATAGTTATCATTATAGTTATCATTATAGTTATCATTATAGTTTTCATTATAGTTATCATTATAGTTATCATTATAGTTATGGTTACAGTTATAGTTATCAGTATAGTTATCATTATAGTTATCATTATAGTTATCATTATAGTTATGGTTACAGTTATAGTTATCATTATAGTTATCATTATAGTTATCATTATAGTTATCATTAAAGTCATCATTATAGTTATGGTTACAGTTATAGTTATAGTTATCATTAAAGTTATCATTATAGTTATCATTATAGTTATCATTATAATTATGGTTACAGTTATAGTTATAGTTATCATTATAGTCATGGTTACAGTTATAGTTATCATTCCAGTTATCATTCTAGTTACAGTTATAGTTATCATTATAGTTATGGTTACAGTTATAGGTATCATTATAGTTATCATTATAGTTATGGTTACAGTTATAGTTATCATTGTAGTTATCATTATAGATATGGTTACAGTTATAGTTATCATTATAGTTATCAGTTATAGTTATCATTATAGTTATCATTATAGTTATCATTATAGTTATGGTTACAGTTATAGTTCTCATTATAGTTATCATTATAGTTATGGTTACAGTTATAGTTATCATTATAGTTATGGTTACAGTTATAGTTCTCATTATAGTTATGGTTACAGTTACAGTTATAGTTATCATTATAGTTATGGTTACAGTTATAGTTATCATTATAGTTTTCATTATAGTATCATTATAGTTATCATTATAGTTATCATTATAGTTATCATTATATTATAGTTATCATTATAGTTATGGTTCAGTTATAGTTATCATTATAGTTATCATTATAGTTACAGTTATAGTTCATTATAGTTATCATTATAGTTATAGTTATGGTTACAGTTATAGTTATCATTATAGTTATCATTATAGTTATCATTATATAGTTATCATTATAGTTATCATTACAGTTATAGTTATCATTATAGTTATCATTATAGTTATGGTTACAGTTATAGTTATCATTATAGTTATCATTATAGTTATGGTTACAGTTATAGTTATCATTATAGTTATGGTTAGTTAGTTATAGTTATCAGTTATAGTTATCATTATAGTTATGGTTCATTATAGTTATCATTATAGTTATGGTTACAGTTATATTCTATTAGTTATCAGTTATAGTTATCATTATAGTTATCAGTTATAGTTATCATTATAGTTATGGTTACAGTTATAGTTATCATTATAGTTATCATTATAGTTACAGTTATAGTTATCATTATAGTTATAGTTATCATTATAGTTATCATTATAGTTATCATTATAGTATAGTTATGGTTACAGTTATAGTTATCATTATAGTTATCAGTTTATAGTTATCATTATAGTTATCAGTTATAGTTATTATAGTTATCATTATAGTTACAGTTATAGTTATAGTTCATTATAGTTATCATTAGTTAGTTATGGTTCAGTTATAGTTATCATTATAGTTATGGTTAGTTATAGTTATGGTTATCATTATAGTTATCATTATAGTTATCATTATAGTTATGGTTACAGTTATAGTTATCATTATAGTTATCATTATAGTTATGGTTACAGTTATAGTTATCATTATAGTTATCATTATAGTTATGGTTACAGTTATAGTTATCATTATAGTTATGGTTACAGTTATAGTTATCATTATAGTTATCATTATAGTTACAGTTATAGTTATCATTATAGTTATAGTTATAGTTATCATTATAGTTATCATTATAGTTATGGTTCAGTTATAGTTATCATTATAGTTACAGTTATAGTTATCATTATAGTTATCATTATAGTTATAGTTATCATTTAGTTATCATTATAGTTATCACAGTTATAGTTATCATTTAGTTATTATAGTTATCATTATAGTTATCATTATAGTTATGGTTATCAGTTATAGTTATCATTATAGTTATCATTATAGTTATGGTTATAGTTAGTTATCAGTTATAGTTATCATTATAGTTATGGTTCATTATAGTTATCATTATAGTTATAGTTAGTTCATTATAGTTATCATTATAGTTATCATTATAGTTATGGTTACAGTTATAGTTATAGTTATCATTATAGTTATGGTTACAGTTATAGTTATCATTATAGTTAGTTACAGTTCATTATAGTTTATCATTATAGTTATCATTATAGTTATCAGTTATAGTTCATTATAGTTATCTAGTTACAGTTATAGTTATCATTATAGTTATCATTATAGTTACAGTTATAGTTATCATTATAGTTATGGTTACAGTTATGGTTATTATAGTTATCATTATAGTTATCATTATAGTTATGGTTACAGTTATAGTTATCATTATAGTTATCAGTTATAGTTATCATTATAGTTATCATTTATGGTTACAGTTATAGTTATCATTATAGTTATATAGTTTATCAGTTATAGTTTATTATAGTTATGGTTACAGTTATAGTTATCATTATAGTTATGGTTATAGTTTATCATTTATAGTTATCATTATAGTTTATCATTATAGTTATGGTAGTTATCATTATAGTTATCATTATAGTTATGGTTACAGTTATCAGTTATAGTTATCATTATAGTTATCATTATAGTTATAGTTACAGTTATAGTTATCATTATAGTTATCATTATAGTTTCATTATAGTTATCATTATAGTTATCATTATAGTTATGGTTACAGTTATAGTTATCATTATAGTTATGGTTACAGTTATAGTTATCATTATAGTTATCATTATAGTTATCATTATAGTTATCATTATAGTTATCATTATAGTTATCATTATAGTTTACAGTTATAGTTATCATTATCCAGTTATCAGTTTCTAGTTACAGTTATAGTTATCATTATAGTTATGGTTACAGTTATAGTTATCATTATAGTTATCATTATAGTTATGGTTACAGTTATAGTTATAGTTATCATTATAGTTATCATTATAGTTATCATTATAGTTATGGTTACAGTTATAGTTATCATTATAGTTATCATTACAGTTATCAGTTATAGTTATCATTATAGTTTATATAGTTATCATTATAGTTATGGTTACAGTTATAGTTATCATTATCAGTTATACAGTTATAGTTATCATTATAGTTATCATTATAGTTTATTATAGTTATCATTATAGTTTCATTATAGTTATCATTCTAGTTACAGTTATAGTTATCATTATAGTTATCATTATAGTTATGGTTACAGTTATAGTTATCATTATAGTTATGGTTCAGTTATAGTTATGGTTCAGTTATAGTTATCATTATAGTTAGTTAGTTATGGTTCAGTTATAGTTATCATTATAGTTATCATTAGTTATGGTTATAGTTATCATTTATCATTATAGTTATGGTTACAGTTATAGTTATCATTATAGTTATCATTATAGTTATCAGTTATAGTTATCATTATAGTTATCATTTATAGTTATCATTATAGTTAGTTATCAGTTATCATTATAGTTACATTATAGTTATGGTTTATAGTTATCATTATAGTTATGGTTCAGTTATAGTTATCATTATAGTTATCATATAGTTATGGTTCAGTTATAGTTATAGTTACAGTTATAGTTATCATTTATAGTTATAGTTATCATTATAGTTATGGTTACAGTTATAGTTATCATTATAGTTATCATTATAGTTATGGTTACAGTTATAGTTATCATTATAGTTATAGTTACATTATAGTTACAGTTATAGTTATCATTATAGTTATGGTTACAGTTATAGTTATCATTATAGTTATCATTATAGTTATGGTTACAGTTATAGTTATCATTATAGTTATCATTATAGTTATCATTATAGTTTCATTATAGTTATCATTATAGTTATCATTCTAGTTACAGTTATAGTTATCATTATAGTTATCATTATAGTTACAGTTATAGTTATCATTATAGTTATGGTTACAGTTATAGTTATCATTATAGTTATCATTATAGTTAGTTATGGTTACAGTTATAGTTATCATTATAGTTATCATTATAGTTATCATTATAGTTATGGTTACAGTTATAGTTATCATTATAGTTATCATTATAGTTATCATTATAGTTATAGTTACAGTTATAGTTATCATTATAGTTATCATTCAGTTATAGTTATAGTTATCATTTATAGTTATCAGTTTATCATTATAGTTATGGTTACAGTTATAGTTATCATTATAGTTAGTTATCAGTTTAGTTATCAGTTATAGTTATCATTATAGTTATGGTTACAGTTCATTATAGTTATCATTATAGTTATGGTTCAGTTATAGTTATCATTATAGTTATGGTTACAGTTATAGTTATCATTATAGTTATCATTATAGTTAGTTATCAGTTATAGTTATCATTATAGTTATCATTCTAGTTTATCATTATAGTTATCATTATAGTTATGGTTACAGTTATAGTTATCATTATAGTTATGGTTACAGTTACAGTTTATAGTTATCATTATAGTTATCATTATAGTTATGGTTATAGTTATAGTTATCATTATAGTTATCATTATAGTTATCATTATAGTTATGGTTACAGTTATAGTTATCATTATAGTTATCATTATAGTTATGGTTACAGTTATAGTTATCATTATAGTTATGGTTACAGTTATAGTTATCATTATAGTTATCATTATAGTTATGGTTACAGTTATAGTTATCATTATAGTTATCATTATAGTTATGGTTACAGTTATAGTTATCATTTAGTTAGTTATCAGTTATAGTTATCATTATAGTTATCATTCAGTTATCAGTTATAGTTATCATTATAGTTATGGTTACAGTTATAGTTATCATTATAGTTATCATTATAGTTATTCTAGTTACAGTTATAGTTATCATTATAGTTATCATTATAGTTATCATTATAGTTATCATTATAGTTATGGTTATAGTTATATTCAGTTATCATTTAGTTACAGTTATAGTTATCATTATAGTTATCATTATAGTTATGGTTACAGTTATAGTTATCATTATAGTTATCATATAGTTATCATTATAGTTATGGTTACAGTTATAGTTATCATTTATAGTTATGGTTACAGTTATAGTTATCATTATAGTTATCATTATAGTTATGGTTATCAGTTATAGTTACATTATAGTTTATAGTTATCAGTTATAGTTATCATTATAGTTATGGTTCATTATAGTTATGGTTACAGTTATAGTTATATTATAGTTATCATTTATCATTATAGTTATATTATAGTTATCATTATAGTTACAGTTATAGTTATCATTATAGTTATCAGTTATAGTTATCATTATAGTTATCATTATAGTTATCATTATAGTTATCATTATAGTTATCATTATAGTTACAGTTATAGTTATCATTATAGTTATCATTATAGTTATCAGTTATAGTTATCATTCCAGTTATCATTATAGTTTCCAGGTTACAGTTACAGTTATAGTTATATTATAGTTATCATTATAGTTATGGTTACAGTTATAGTTATCATTATAGTTATGGTTACAGTTATAGTTATCATTATAGTTATGGTTACAGTTATAGTTATCATTATAGTTATCATTATAGTTATGGTTACAGTTATAGTTATCATTATAGTTATCATTATAGTTATGGTTACAGTTATAGTTATCATTATAGTTATCATTATAGTTATGGTTACAGTTATAGTTATCATTATAGTTATGGTTACAGTTATAGTTATCATTATAGTTATGGTTACAGTTATAGTTATCATTATAGTTATCATTATAGTTATCATTATAGTTATCATTCCAGTTATCATTCTAGTTACAGTTATAGTTATCATTCCAGTTATCATTATAGTTATAGTTATCATTATAGTTATAGTTATCATTATAGTTATGGTTATAGTTATAGTTATCAGTTATCAGTTATAGTTATAGTTATCATTATAGTTATGGTTACAGTTATAGTTATCATTATAGTTATCATTATAGTTATCATTATAGTTATAGTTATTCAGTTAGTTATAGTTATCATTATAGTTATGGTTACAGTTATAGTTATCATTATAGTTATCATTATAGTTATCATTATTATTATAGTTATGGTTACAGTTATAGTTATCATTATAGTTATCATTATAGTTATCATTATAGTTATAGTTACAGTTATAGTTATCATTATAGTTATAGTTATAGTTATCATTATAGTTATCATTATAGTTATCATTATATTAGTTATCATTCCAGTTATCATTCTAGTTACAGTTATAGTTATCATTATAGTTATCATTATAGTTATCATTACAGTTATAGTTATCAGTTATAGTTATCAGTTATCATTATAGTTATGGTTACAGTTATCATTATAGTTATAGTTATCATTATAGTTATCATTAGTTATCATTATAGTTATCATTCATTATAGTTATCATTATAGTTATAGTTATCATTATAGTTATCATTATAGTTATAGTTTATCATTATAGTTATCATTATAGTTATCATTATAGTTATGGTTACAGTTATAGTTATCATTATAGTTATCATTATAGTTATACAGTTATAGTTATCATTATAGTTATCATTATAGTTATGGTTACAGTATAGTTATGGTTACAGTTATAGTTATCATTATAGTTATGGTTACAGTTATAGTTATCATTATAGTTATCATTATAGTTATCATTATAGTTATGGTTCATTCCAGTTATCATTATAGTTTCTAGTTACAGTTATAGTTATCATTCCAGTTATCATTCTAGTTACAGTTATAGTTATCATTATAGTTATGGTTACAGTTATAGTTATCATTATAGTTATCATTATAGTTATGGTTACAGTTATAGTTATCATTATAGTTATCATTATAGTTATCATTATAGTTATCATTATAGTTTAGTTATCAGTTATAGTTATCATTATAGTTATGGTTATGGTTACAGTTATAGTTACAGTTATAGTTATCATTATAGTTATGGTTACAGTTATAGTTCTCATTATAGTTATCATTATAGTTATCATTATAGTTATGGTTACAGTTATAGTTCTCATTATAGTTATGGTTACAGTTATAGTTATCATTATAATTATCATTATATAGTTATCATTCCAGTTATCATTCTAGTTACAGTTATAGTTATCATTATAGTTATGGTTACAGTTATAGTTATCATTATAGTTATCATTCCAGTTATCATTCTAGTTACAGTTATAGTTATCATTATAGTTATCATTATAGTTATGGTTAAAGTTTTCATTATAGTTTTTATTATAATTATCATTGTAGTTATCATTATAGTTATCATTATAGTTATGGTTAAAGTTTTCATTATAGTTTTTATTATAATTATCATTATAGTTTTCATTATAGTTATGGTTACAGTTATAGTTATAATTATAGTTATCATTATAGTTATGGTTAAAGTTTTCATTATAGTTTTCATTATAGTTATCATTATAGTTATCATTGTAGTTATCATAATAGTTATCATTATAGTTATGGTTAAAGTTTTCATTATAGTTTTCATTATAGTTATTTTCCTTATGCTTAGAAAAAGCGAAGACACAATCGAGAAAGAAGCTAATTTGGGTGACTGGTCACAGAAAAGAGGAAACTATGGATTGTCAATTTAGCAAAAAAGAGTTTGAGGTAAAGACAAGTTTTAAGGATATTAACATAGACCAGCAGACCAGCTAGCTTGAAGTAAGAACAGGTTTAAATGCAACTTGTAACATAGACCAAAACTAGATGTCTCTTGTTGAATGACAACAGACACTTCATTAACAAAAAAAAACAAATCCTGTTACAATATATATATACATTGGGGCAAAAAAGTGTTTAATCAGCCACCAATTGTGCAAGTTCTCCCACTTAAAAAGATGAGAGAGGCCTGTAATTTTCATCATATGTACACTTCAACTATGACAGACAAAATGAGATTTTTTTTTTCTCGAGAAAATCACATTGTAGGATTTTTAATGAATTTATTTGCAAATTATGGTGGAAAATAAGTATTTGTTCAATATCAAAAGTTTATCTCAATACTTTGTTATATACCCTTTGTTGGCAATGACAGAGGTCACACGTTTTCTGTAAGTCTTCACAAGGTTTTCACACACTGTTGCTGGTATTTGGCCCATTCCTCCATGCAGATCTCCTCTAGAGCAGTGATGTTTTGGGGCTGTTGCTGGGCAACACGGACTTTCAACTCCCTCCAAAGATTTTCTATGGGGTTGAGATCTGGAGACTGGCTAGGCCACTCCAGAACCTTGAAATGCTTCTTACGAAGCCACTCCTTCGTTGCCCGCGCGGTGTGTTTGGGACCATTGTCATGCTGAAAGACCCAGCCACGTTTCATCTTCAATGCCCTTGCTGATGGAAGGAGGTTTTCACTACTCAAAATCTCACGATACATGGCCCCATTCATTCTTTCCTTTACACAAATCAGTCGTCCTAGTCCCTTTGCAGAAAAACAGCCCCAAAGCATGATGTTTCCACCCCCATGCTTTACAGTAGGTATGGTGTTCTTTGGATGCAACTCAGCATTCTTTGACCTCCAAACACGACGAGGTGAGTTTTTACCAAAAAGTTATATTTTGGTTTCATCTGACCATATGACATTCTCCCAATCTTCTTCTGGATCATTCAAATGCTCTCTAGCAAACTTCAGACGGGCCTGGACATGTACTGGCTTAAGCAGGGGGACACGTCTGGCACTGCAGGATTTGAGTCCCTGGCGGCGTAGTGTGTTACTGATGTTAGGCTTTGTTACTTTGGTCCCAGCTCTCTGCAGGTAATTCACTAGGTCCCCCCGTGTGGTTCTGGGAATTTTGCTCACCGTTCTTGTGATCATTTTAACCCCATGGGGTGAGATCTTTCGTGGAGCCCCAGATCGAGGGAGATTATCAGTTGTCTTGTATGTCTTCCATTTTCTAATAATTGCTCCCACAGTTTATTTCTTCAAACCAAGCTGCTTACCTATTGCAGATTCAGTCTTCCCAGCCTGGTGCAGGTCTACAATTTTGTTTCTGGTGTCCTTTGACAGCTCTTTGGTCTTGGCCATAGTGGAGTTTGGAGTGTGACTGTTTGAGGTTGTGGACAAGTGTCTTTTATACTGATAACAAGTTCAAACAGGTGCCATTAATACAGGTAACGGAGGACAGAGGAGCCTCTTAAAGAAGAAGTTACATGTCTGTGAGAGCCAGAAATCTTGCTTGTTTATAGGTGACCAAATACTTATTTTCCACCATAATTTCCAAATAAATTCATAACAAATCCTACAATGTGATTTTCAGGTTTGTTTTTCTTCTCATTTTGTCTGTCATAGTTGAAGTGTACCTATGACGAAAATGACAGGCCTCTCTCATCTTTTTAAGTGGGAGAACTTGCACAATTGGTGGCTGACTAAATACTTTTTTGCCCCACTTTATGAGAAAATTGGCGCTTCACATTTTGCCTCGGAAGCATAATGTGGCCGGGGACAATTTGTTTCATGAAAGTTCAATATCTTGAAAATGTGACTGCTGACATGTACTGCTGACATGCAAAACATTTTGGGACTGTATCAACAGTGGTATAAAGAAAAAAAGACCAAATTCAAATTTTTGAATAGAGTTTCGATTTAAGACTGATACTGAGGTGTAGTATTTAACCTTTATTTAACAAGTCAGTTAAGAACATATTCCTATTTACAATGGCGACCTACTCTGGCCAAACACGGATGACGCTGGGCCAATTGTGCGCCACTCTATGGGACTCCCAATCACGGCCGGGAGTACATGCTTGGAGCTGTCCAGTGCTGAAACAGTCCAGTAGCAACATCCCGGCCGAGGTGTAGTTCATGCTTGGTGCTGTCCAGTGCTGAAACAGTCCAGAGTTAGCACCGCCCAGGCCGAGGTGTAGTACATGTTGGGAGCTGTCCAGTGCTGAAACAGTCCAGAGTTAGCAACGCCCAGGCCGAGGTGTAGTACATGTTGGGAGCTGTCCAGTGCTGAAACAGTCCAGAGTTAGCAACGCCCAGGCCGAGGTGTAGTACATGTTGGGAGCTGTCCAGTGCTAAAACAGTCCAGAGTTAGCAACGCCCAGGCCGAGGTGTAGTACATGTTGGGAGCTGTCCAGTGCTGAAACTGTCCAATAACAACACCCAGGCCGAGGTGTAGGTAATGCTTGGAGCTGTCCAGTGCTGAAACTTTCCAGAGTTAGCAACGCCCAGGCCGAGGTGTAGTACATGTTGGGAGCTGTCCAGTGCTGAAACAGTCCAGTAGCAATGCCAAGGCCGACATGCTCTTAACCAGAACTAGGCTCAATCAGGATCCACCAAACAGACACTAACAGTAAACATTTCTCAGATGATCTGATTGGCTGTGTGGAGTGTAGGCTCAGAGCCAGTATCCACAAAGCTTCTCTGAGTTCTCATGCTGATTTAGGATCAGTGTTGCCTTCTAGATAGTAATGAATAAGATTATATGGACAGATCCTCGATCAGAACTCCTACTCTGAGATATTTTGTGGATACGAGCCCAGGTCTCTCTGCAGTGAGTCAGTTAGTTGTTTGATCCATGTTAACAGCCTTCATACTGTGTCTAAACAATCTGATGTTAGGATTACAGTTTAATCCAGAAACAGCACGGAGCTGCCACAGAGTAACACATAGTGAAGCTGCTTACTGTCTGACATCTGCCTGTCTGCCACACACACACACACAGACACACACACAAACACACACACACACACACACACACACACACACACACACACACACACACACACACACACACACACACACACACACACACACACACACACACACACACACACACACACACACACACACACACACACACACACACACACACACACACACACATTTACAAGAAGGTTTGTACGAGCAGGGAAGCGAGGCGAAGTAACGATGTAACACTCCCGCACTGTCAGGAAACCTGGCAGCTTCTCATCCCCAGACAAAGTTGTCTCTTCATCCTCAGAGACACAGTGTTGTTATCAGGACATTATTTTTCTTTGATTAGGATCCCCATTAGTCGACGTCAAGGGCGACAGCTAGTCGTACTGGGGTCCGAAACGTAACGGAAAAAAGACGGTACAGACAAAGGACTTTACAATTACAAACATTAACATGTAGTGTCTGTGAGGGTCGGTGTGTGTGTGTCTGTGAGGGTCGGTGTGTGTGTGTCTGTGAGGGTCGGTGTGTGTGTGTGTGTGTCTGTGAGGGTCGGTGTGTGTGTGTGTCTGTGAGGGTCGGTGTGTGTGTGTGTCTGTGAGGGTCGTGTGTGTGTGTGTGTCTGTGAGGGTCGGTGTGTGTGTGTGTGTCTGTGAGGGTCGTGTGTGTGTGTGTGAGGGGGTGTGTGTGTGTGTCTGTGAGGGTCGGTGTGTGTGTGTGTCTGTGAGGGTCGGTGTGTGTGTGTGTGAGAGGGTGTGTGTGGGTGTGTGTGTGTGTGTGTGAGGGGGTGTGTGTGTGTGTCTGTGAGGGTCGGTGTGTGTGTGTGTCTGTGAGGGTCGGTGTGTGTGTGTGTCTGTGAGGGTCGTGTGTGTGTGTGTCTGTGAGGGTTGGTGTGTGTGTGTGTCTGTGAGGGTCGGTGTGTGTGTGTGTCTGTGAGGGTCGGTGTGTGTGTGTGTCTGTGAGGGTCGGTGTGTGTGTGTGTCTGTGAGGGTCGGTGTGTGTGTGTGTGTGTGTGAGGGTGTGTGTGTGTGTCTGTGAGGGTCGGTGTGTGTGTGTGTGTGTGAGGGTGTGTGTGTGTGTGTGTGTGTGAGGGTGTGTGTGTGTGAGGGTGTGTGTGTGTGTCTGTGAGGGTGGGTGTGTGTGTGTGTCTGTGAGGGTCGGTGTGTGTGTGTGTCTGTGAGGGTCGGTGTGTGTGTGTGTCTGTGAGGGTCGGTGTGTGTGTGTGTGTGAGGGTGTGTGTGTGTGTGTGTGTGAGGGTGTGTGTGTGTGTGTGTGTGTGTGTGTGTGAGGGTGTGTGTGTGTGTCTGTGAGGGTGTGTGTGTGTGTGTGTGTGTCTGTGAGGGTCGGTGTGTGTGTGTGTCTGTGAGGGTCGGTGTGTGTGTGTGTCTGTGAGGGTGTGTGTGTGTGTGTGTGTGTGTGTCTGTGAGGGTCGTGTGTGTGTGTGTGTCTGTGAGGGTCGGTGTGTGTGTGTGTGAGGGTGTGTGTGTGTGTCTGTGAGGGTGTGTGTGTGTGTGTGTGTGTGTGTGTGTGTGGTGTGTGTGTGTGTGTCTGTGAGGGTGTGTGTGTGTGTGTGTGAGGGTGTGTGTGTGTGTGTGTGTGTGTGTGTGTGTGTGTGTGTGTGTGTGTGTCTGTGTGTGGTGTGTGTGTGTGTGTGTGTGTGTGTGTGTGTGAGGGTCGTGTGTGTGTGTGTGTCTGTGAGGGTCGGTGTGTGTGTCTGTGAGGGTCGGTGTGTGTGTGTGTGAGGTGTGTGTGTGTGTGTGTGTGTGTGTGTGGTGTGTGTGTGTGTCTGTGAGGGTGTGTGTGTGTGTGTGTGTGAGGGTGTGTGTGTGTGTCTGTGAGGGTCGGTGTGTGTGTGTGTGTGTGTGTGTGTGTGTGTGTCTGTGAGGGTCGTGTGTGTGTGTGTGTCTGTGAGGGTGTGTGTGTGTGTGTGTGAGGGTGTGTGTGTGTGTGTGAGGGTGTGTGTGTGTGTCTGTGAGGGTCGGTGTGTGTGTGTGTGTGTGTGTGTGAGGGTGTGTGTGTGTGTCTGTGAGGGTCGGTGTGTGTGTGTGTGTGTGTGTGGTGTGTGTGTGTGTGTGTGAGGGTGTGTGTGTGTGTCTGTGAGGGTCGTGTGTGTGTGTGTGTGTGTGTGTGTGTGTGTGTGTGTGTGTGTGTGTGTGAGGTGTGTGTGTGTGTGAGGGTGTGTGTGTGAGTGTGTGTGTGAGGGTGTGTGTGTGTGTGTGTGTGTGTGTGTGAGGGTGTGTGTGTGTGTCTGTGAGGGTCGTGTGTGTGTGTGTGTGTGGTGTGTGTGTGTGTGTCTGTGAGGGTCGGTGTGTGTGTGTGTGTGTGTGTGTGAGGTGTGTGTGTGTGTGTGTGTGTGTGAGGGTGTGTGTGAGTGTGCGAGGGTGTGAGGGTGTGTGTGTGTGTGTCTGCGAGGGTCGGTGTGTGTGTGTGTGTGTGAGGGTGTGTGTGTGTGTGTGTGTGTGTGTGTGTGTGTGTGTGTGTGTGAGGGTGTGTGTGTGTGTGTGAGGGTGTGTGTGTGTGTGTGTGTGTGTGTGTGTGTGTGTGTGTGTGTGTGTGTGTGTGTGTGTGTGTGAGGGTCGGTGTGTGTGTGTGTGTTTCTGCGAGGGTCGGTGTGTGTGTGTGTGTGTGTGTGTGTGTGAGGGTGTGTGTGTGTGTGTGTGTGTGTCTGTGAGGGTGTGTGTGTGTGTGTCTGCGAGGGTCGGTGTGTGTGTGTGTGTGAGTGTGTGTGTGAGGGTCGGTGTGTGTGTGTGTGTGTCTGTGAGGGACGGTATGTGTGTTGATTGACGACAAATTGACGACACAAAGAGAGTTTAGTTAAAAGTTTGGGCACACATACTCATTCAAGGGTTTTTCTTAATCCTACTATTTTCTACATTGTAGAATTATAATGAAGACATCAAAACGATGAAATAACACATATGGAATCATGTAGTAACCAAAAAAATCTAAATATATTTTATAATTGAGATTCTTCAAATAACCACCCTTTGCTTTGCCAGCTTCACACACACTAGGCATTCTCTCAACCAGCTTCATGAGGTAGTCACCTGGAATGCATTTCAATTAACAGGTGTGCCTTGTTAAAAGTTAATTTGTGGAATTTCTTTCCTTCTTAATGCATTTGAGCCACTCAGCTGTGTTAGGTAGGGCTATACAGAAGATAGCCCTATTTGGTAAAATACCATAATAATAACAATAATACCGTAAAAGTCCATATTATGGCAAGAACAGCTCAAACAAGCAAAGGTCATTCAATCTGGAAAGTCCAGTGGCAAAAACCATCAAACGCTGTGATGAAACTGGCTCTCATGAGGACCGCCACAGCAAAGGAAGACCCAGAGTTACATCTGCTGCAGAGGACAAGTTCATTAGAGTTAACTGTCTCTCACGAGGACCACCACAGGAAAAGAAGACCCAGAGTTACATCTGCTGCAGAGGATAAGTTCATTAGAGTTACCAGCCTCAGAAATTGCAGCCCAAATAAATGCTTCACAGAGTTCAAGTAACAGACACATCTCAACATCAACTGTTAAAGGGGACTACGTGAATCAGGCCTTCATGGTTGAATTGCTGCAAAGAAACCACTACTAAGGGACACCAATAATAATAAGATACTTGATTGGGCCAAGAAACACGAGCCAAGGACATTACACCAGTGGAAATCTGTCCTTTGGTCTGATGAGTCTAAATTTGAGATTTTTGGTTCCAACCACCGTGTCTTTGTGAGACGCAGAGTAGGTGAATGGATGATCTCTATATTTGTGGTTTCCACCGTGAAGCATGGAGGAGATGAGATGGTGTGGGGGTGCTTTGCTGGTGACACTGTAGGTTATGTATTTAGAATTCAAGGCACACTTAACCAGCAAGGTTACCACAGCATTCTGCAGTGATACGCCAACCCATCTGGTTTGCACTTAGTAGGACTATCATTTGTTTTTCAACAAGACAATGACCCCAAATACACCTCCAGGCTGTGTAAGGGATATTTGACCAAGAAGGAGAGTGATGGAGTGCTGCCTCAGATGACCTGGCCACCACAATAACCTGACCTCAACCCAATTGAGATGGTTTGGGATGAGTTGGACCGTGGAGTCAAGTAAAAGCAGCCATCAAGTGTTCAGCATATGTGTGAACTCCTTCCAAGACTGTTGGAAAAGCATTCCTCATTAAGCTGGTTGAGAGAATACCAAGAGTGTGCAAAGCTGTCGTCTAGGCAAAAGGGTGGCTACTTTGAAGAATCTAAAATATATATATTTGTATAAAAAATTATAAAAATGTATTTATATATACAATATATATATAATATATATATATATAAATATAAATATACATTTGTTTAACACTTTTTTGGTTACTACATGATTCCATAAAATGTGTTATTTCATGGTTTTGATGTTTTCACTGTTATTCTACAATGTAGAAAATAGTTGAAATAAAGAAAAACCCTAGAATGAGTAGGTGTGTCCAAACCTTTGACTGCTACTGTATGTTTATTCAATAACAGGTCAATAATATCAATGTTTGCTTTGTTTGCTCTATTCCATATCATTTCTTACTCTGATAAGGGCTGGAAAAAACTATATGATATATATATATATATGTAGCCTTAGAAATTAGATTCATCAAATCAATAACTTAATACTTTACTTACTTACTTAACCTGTAGCTGGAGGTAGCTGCAAGTAGCTGGAGGTAGCTGGAGGTAGCTGGAGGTAACTGGAGGAAGCTGGAGGTAACTGGAGGTAGCTGCAAGTAGCTGGAGGTAGCTGGAGGTAGCTGGAGGTAACTGGAGGTAACTGGAGGTAGCTGGAGGTAGCTGGAGGTAGCTGCAAGTAGCTGGAGGTAGCTGGAGGTAGCCGCAAGTAGCTGGAGGTAGCTGGAGGTAACTGGAGGTAGCTGGAGGTAACTGCAAGTAGCTGGAGGTAACTGGAGGTAGCTGGAGTAGGCTCCAGGTAGCTGGAGGTAACTGGAGGTAGCTGGAGGTAGCTGGAGGTAACTGGAGGTAGCTGCAAGTAGCTGGAGGTAGCTGGAGGTAGCTGGAGGTAACTGGAGGTAGCTGGAGGTAGCTGGAGGTAGCTGGAGGTAGCTGCAAGTAGCTGGAGGTAGCTGGAGCTAGCTGGAGGTAGCTGGAGCTAGCTGGAGGTAACTGGAGCTAGCTGGAGGTAGCTGGAGGTAACTGGAGGTATCTGGAGGTAGCTGGAGGTAACTGCAAGTAGCTGGAGGTAGCTGGAGGTAACTGGAGGTAACTGGAGGTAGCTGGAGGTAAATGGAGGTAGCTGGAGGTAGCTGGAGGTAGCTGGAGGTAACTGGAGGTAGCTGGAGGTATCTGCAAGTAGCTGGAGGTAGCTGGAGGTAGCTGGAGGTAGCTGGAGGTAGCTGGAGGTATCTGCAAGTAGCTGGAGGTAGCTGGAGGTAGCTGCAAGTAGCTGGAGGTAGCTGGAGGTAGCTGGAGGTAACTGGAGGTATCTGGAGGTAGCCGCAAGTAGCTGGAGGTAGCTGGAGGTAGCTGGAGGTAACTGCAAGTAGCTGGAGGTAACTGGAGGTAGCTGGAGGTAACTGCAAGTAGCTGGAGGTAGCTGGAGGTAGCTGGAGGTAACTGGAGGTAGCTGCTAGTAGCTGGAGGTAGCTGGAGGTAGCTGGAGGTAACTGGAGGTAGCTGGAAGTAGCTGCAGGTAGCTGGGGGTAGCTGGAGGTAGCTGGAGGTAGCTGGAGGTAACTGGAGGTAGCTGGAGATAGCTGGAGGTAGCTGGAGGTAACTGGAGGTAGCTGGAAGTAGCTGCAGGTAGCTGGAGGTAGCTGGAGGTAGCTGGAAGTAACTGGAGGTAGCTGGAGGTAGCTGCAAGTAGCTGGAGGTAGCTGGAGGTAGCTGGAGGTAGCTGGAGGTAGCTGGAAGTATCTGCAGGTAGCCGCAGGTAGCTGGAGTTAGCTGGAGGTAGCTGCTGACACTATGGTGGGGTAGCTGTGTAGGTGGCAGGGTGATGCCTGTATCATCTACAGTGCCTTGCGTAAGTATTCACCCTCCTTGGCGTTTCTCCTATTTTGTTGCATTACAACATGTAATTTGAATGGATTTTTATTTGGATTTCATGTCATGGACATACACAAAATAGTCAAAATTGGTGAAGTGAAATTTAAAAAAGGACTAGTTTCAATAAATTAAAATTAAATTAAAACCTGAAAAGTGATGCGTGCATATGTTTTCACCCCCTTTGCTATAAAGAGGTCAGGGAGTTTTGGAGAATTACAGATCAAGGTTGAGTTATAAAAAGAATCTGGAACTTAGAACATCCCACGGAGCTTAAATCCATTATTAAAAATTGGAAAGAGTATGGTACCACAACAAGTGAGGGACGCCCACAAAAACTCATGGACCAGGCAACGAGGGCATTAAATCAGAGAGGCAAAAAATTAGACCAAAGTTAGCGCTGAAGGACCTGCAAAGCTCCACAGTGGAGATTGGAGTATGTGTTCATAGGACCACTTTAAGCCATACACTCCACGGAGCTGGGCTTTACGGAAGAGTGGCAAGAAAAAAGCCATTGCTTAAAGAAAAAAAATAAGCAGACACGTTTGGTGTTCGCCAAAAGGCATGTGGGAGACTCCCCAAACATATGGAAGAAGGTACTCTGGTCCGATGAAACTAAAATGTAGCTTTTTGGCCATCAAGGAAACCGCTATGTCTGGCGCAAACCCAACACCTCCCATCACCCCGAGAACACCATCCCCACAGTGAAGCATGGTAGTGGCAGCATCATGCTGTGGGTATGTTTTTCATCGCCAGGAACTGGAAAACTGGTGAAAATTGATGGGGCTAAATATAGGGAAATTATGTTCTGGGAAAACTATTTCACTCTTCCAGAGATTTGAGACCACCCCCACAGCATGATGCTTCCATCACTATGCTTCATCGCAGGGATGGTTCCAGGTTTCCTCCAGACATGACGCTTGGCACTCAGGCCAAAGAGTTCAATCTTGGTTTCATCAGACCAGAGAATCTTGTTTCTCATGGTGTGAGAGTCTTTAGGTGCTTTTAGCTAACTTCAAGCGGGCTGTCATGTGCCTTTTACTGAGGACTGGCTTCTGTCTGGTCAAGACCGTTTTCCCCCGATTGCTTAGTTTGGCCAGGCAGCCAGCTCTGGGAAGAGTCTTGGTGGTTCCAAACTTCTTCAATTTAAGAATGATGGAGGCCACTGTGTTCTTTGGGACCTCCAATGATGAAGACATTTTTTGGTACCCTTCCCCAGATCTGTGCCTCCACACAATCCTGTCTTGGAGCTCTACAGACAATTCCTTTGACATCATAGCTTTGTTTTTTTGCTCTGACAAGCACTGTCAACTGTGGGACAGGTATGTGCCTTTCCAAATCATGTCCAATCAATTGAATTTACCACAGGTAGACTCCAAACAATTGCATATTCCACAGGTAGACTCCAATCAATTGCATTTACCACAGGTAGACTCCAATCAATTTAATTTACCACAGGTGGACTCCAATCAATTGAATTTACCACAGGTAGACTCCTATCAAGTTGTCAAAACGTCTCAAGAATGATCCATGGAAACAGGATGCACCTGAGTTTAATTTAGAGTCTCGTAGCAAAGTGTCTGAATACTAAAGGTATTTCTTTTTTTAAATTTTCAATACATTTGCTAAAAGAAAAATCTAAAAACCTGTTTTTCGCGTTGTCATTATGGACTATTGTGTTTAGATTGCTGAAGATAATTTAAAAAAATCAATTTTAGAATAAAGCTGTAATGTAACATAACGTGGAAAAGGTCAAGGGGTCTGAATACTTTCTGAAGGCACTGTAAGTAATGTGTGTGGCTTGATAGTGTATGCGATGTAAACAGAGAGGTCTTCTCCGCTGAAGAGGAAGCTTCTCACTGTAACCAGTGTCTGTAATCTGGTTCAGGTTATTAATCAACCTACCAGGGCGTTTCCAAACACTACAGGAACAAGTTCATCCACATGTATTGATCTCATGTTTACTAATACTGCAGAACTTTGTTCTGAAGCTGTATCCGTACCCATTGGATGCAGTGATCACCATATAGTGGCTATATACAGGAAATCCAAAGTTCCAACAACTGGCCATAAAATAGTGCAGAAGAGATCTCCCAAAAGATTTTGCTGTGACTCGTGCATGTGGAAGATGTTAAAAAGAAATGTTGGCCTGATGTGATTAATATTGATCATCCAGACTCTGCACTTGAGGAATTTATGAAATGGCTTTTTCCAATTATTGATAAGAATGCACCTGTTAAGAAACGGACTGTTAGAACTGTTAAGGCTCCGTGGATTGATGAGGAATTGAAACACTGTCTGGTTGAAAGAGATGTGGCAACAGGAGTGGCTAATAAATCTGGCTGCACATCTGATTGGCTGACTGACTGGCTGCACATCTGATTGGCTGACTTAGTGCAAATTGAGATATTATGTGACTAAACTAAACAAGAAGAACAAGAAGCTGTATTATGAAGCCAAGATCAATGATATAAAGAACATTGGAAAACATTTTAAATGAAATTATGGGCAGAAAGAAAGATTCAACTCCATCTTTTATTGCATCAGATGGCTTATCTATCACAAAAACATTTGATGTTATTTTTATATTTTTACTTAATTGGCAAAGTGAGCAAACTTAAAAAAAAACAATACTAATGAAAGATAACCATTGCAAGTTTGCATTTTGTAAAGTTGGGAAATTATGTATTATATTATAAGGTAAATTTCCGACTTCAACTGTAGAGTATATATATAGTATCCGTTCAAAAGTTTGGGGACACTTTGAAATGTCCTTGTTTTTGAAATGAAAAGTTGTTTTTTTTGTCCAGTAAAATGACATCAAATTGATCAGAAATACACCGTAGACGTTCTTACTGTTGTAAACGACTATTGTAGCTGATACTACAGATTTTTTTTTATGCAACATCTACACAGGTGTACAGAGGCCCATTATCAGCAACCATCACTCCTGTGTTCCAAGGGCACGTTGTGTTAGCTAATCCAAGTTGATCATTTTAAAAGGCTAATTGATCATTAGAAAACACTTTTGAAATTACGTTAGCAAAGCTGAAAACTGTTGTTCTGATTAAAGAAGCAATAAAACTGGACTTCTTTAGACTAGTTGACTGGTCCAGTTTACTACTCCCTTCACAGAACAGCGCAAACTGGCTCTAACCAGAATAGAAAGAGGAGTGGCCAGGGCACAACTGAACAAGAGGACAAGTACATTAGAGCATCTAGTTTCAGAAACAGATGCCTCACAAGTCCTCCACTTGCAGCTTCATTAAATAGTACCCACAAAACACCAGTCTCAACGTCAGCAGTGAAGAGGCGACTCCGGGATGCTGGCCTTCTAGGCAGGTTTGCAAAGACAAAGCCATATCTCTGTCCTGTGTCTGTGTTCTTTTGCCCATCTTAATCTTTTACATGAGTTATCTAGTTGTTATTAGTCCCATCTCCATTCAACCCCTCCCACCTATCTCTTAAATTAACACCATCCAGTCCCAGCCTTCAGCTCCATTCAACCCCTCCCACCTATCTCTTAACACCATCCAGTCCCAACCTTCATCTCCATTCAACCCCTCCCATCTACCTCTTAACACCATCCAGTCCCAACCTTCATCTCCATTCAGCCCCTCCCACCTATCTCTTAAGTTAACACCATCCAGTCCCAACCTTCATCTCCATTCAACCCCTCCCATCTACCTCTTAACACCATCCAGTCCCAACCTTCATCTCCATTCAGCCCCTCCCACCTATCTCTTAAGTTAACACCATCCAGTCCCAACCTTCATCTCCATTCAACCCCTCCCATCTACCTCTTAACACCATCCAGTCCCAACCTTCATCTCCATTCAACCCCTCCCATCTATCTCTTAACACCATCCAGTCCCAACCTTCATCTCCATTCAGCCCCTCCCATCTACCTCTTAACACCATCCAGTCCCAACCTTCATCTCCATTCAACCCCTCCCATCTACCTCTTAACACCATCCAGTCCCAACCTTCATCTCCATTCAACCCCTCCCATCTACCTCTTAACACCATCCAGTCCCAACCTTCATCTCCATTCAGCCCCTCCCATCTACCTCTTAACACCAACCAGTCCCAACCTTCATCTCCATTCAACCCCTCCCATCTACCTCTTAACACCATCCAGTCCCAACCTTCATCTCCATTCAGCCCCTCCCATCTACCTCTTAACACCATCCAGTCCCAACCTTCATCTCCATTCAACCCCTCCCATCTACCTCTTAACACCATCCAGTCCCAACCTTCATCTCCATTCAGCCCCTCCCACCTATCTCTTAAGTTAACACCATCCAGTCCCAACCTTCATCTCCATTCAACCCCTCCCATCTACCTCTTAACACCATCCAGTCCCAACCTTCATCTCCATTCAGCCCCTCCCACCTATCTCTTAAGTTAACACCATCCAGTCCCAACCTTCATCTCCATTCAACCCCTCCCATCTACCTCTTAACACCATCCAGTCCCAACCTTCATCTCCATTCAACCCCTCCCATCTATCTCTTAACACCATCCAGTCCCAACCTTCATCTCCATTCAGCCCCTCCCATCTACCTCTTAACACCATCCAGTCCCAACCTTCATCTCCATTCAACCCCTCCCATCTACCTCTTAACACCATCCAGTCCCAACCTTCATCTCCATTCAACCCCTCCCATCTACCTCTTAACACCATCCAGTCCCAACCTTCATCTCCATTCAGCCCCTCCCATCTACCTCTTAACACCAACCAGTCCCAACCTTCATCTCCATTCAACCCCTCCCATCTACCTCTTAACACCATCCAGTCCCAACCTTCATCTCCATTCAGCCCCTCCCATCTACCTCTTAACACCATCCAGTCCCAACCTTCAGCTCCATTCAACCCCTCCCATCTACCTCTCAACACCGTCCATATTGGATTTCTATTTGCCATATATTTTTCAACTGTTCTGTTTCACAAAAATTCTGAACCTTTCTGTTGTCGTTTCTACAGATTTCAAAAACGTTTTTGTGCTAAAAGTATTATTATATTATTGATGAGATTGATTATGACTCCATATCGCCCAGTATTGCTATCTGCAGAGTTAGCTCCAGGGAAATATTGCAATTCCAAAAACAAAAACAAGCTAAATATGGACAGTACCAAAACAAATTATCTAATGATTCTGTCTCTTCGCAGCAAAATCTGCAGAGCTGGGAAGGTTGTATCCTCCTATATAAAACATTCTATTTGTTCCAAGAATTTTGTAGAATAATTTAAATGGAAAAATTCTAAGATTTAATTCCGCGGTCATTTTGCGTATCAGTTCATTAACCATGTGCCATAGAATCGGTACGTCAAAAATCTCTTCCCAGCTATTTTATAATCTATTTGTCACCGCTGTAAAACAAATTGTCCTTAAAAGAAACTGTAATTATTTTTTATTTATTACAGATTTCTTTAACCAATTATGTGCTTCAACGCAGAGCCGACAGACAAGATCCTTACTTTGTCCCCCTTCTACTTGCCTCTTCCATTTTTGTGGTAGTGCTGTATTTAGTTGGTTGTAATTCTGGGTAGAGCCGACATTTCCATATGTCTGTGTTAGCTGCATGTGTGACATAAATCAACCAGTCCTATTTATGATATCATTTACAAAGATTATACTTTAAAAAAAAAATCGAATAAATTATGGTTTTATATCAATTATTATATTTGAGTTTATGAAACCATAATATTTGTTGTATTATTTGTTCTGTCTTTTCTGGTGGATTAAACTGGAACTGCAACCAACTTTCTATGACTTGTTTAAAAAATAGTGATATTTGGGAGATTATTTTCTTTTCGAATAACTGAACGTGAGAGGTTGTAATCTGAATAAAGGAGAGGTTGTAATCTGAATAAAGGAGAGGTTGTAATCTGAATAAAGTGAGAGGTTGTAATCTGAATAAAGGAGAGGTTGTAATCTGAATAAAGTGAGAGGTTGTAATCTGAATAAAGGAGAGGTTGTAATCTGAATAAAGGAGAGGTTGTAATCTGAATAAAGGAGAGGTTGTAATCTGAATAAAGTGAGAGGTTGTAATCTGAATAGAGGAGAGGTTGTAATCTGAATAAAGGAGAGGTTGTAATCTGAATAAAGGAGAGGTTGTAATCTGAATAAAGGAGAGGTTGTAATCTGAATAAAGGAGAGGTTGTAATCTGAATAAAGGAGAGGTTGTAATCTGAATAAAGGAGAGGTTGTAATCTGAATAAAGGAGAGGTTGTAATCTGAATAAAGGAGAGGTTGTAATCTGAATAAAGGAGAGGTTGTAATCTGAATAAAGGAGAGGTTGTAATCTGAATAAAGGAGAGGTTGTAATCTGAATAAAGGAGAGGTTGTAATCTGAATAAAGGAGAGGTTGTAATCTGAATAAAGGAGAGGTTGTAATCTGAATAAAGGAGAGGTTGTAATCTGAGTAAAGGGAGAGGTTGTATTCTGAATAAAGGGAGGGAGAGGGAGAGAGAAAGAGTGAGAGAGGGAGAGAGAAAGAGTGAGAGGGAGAGAAAGAGTGAGAGAGGGAGAGAGAAAGACTGAGAGAGGGAGAGAGAAAGAGTGAGAGAGGGAGAGAAAGAGTGAGAGAGGGAGAGAGAAAGAGTGAGGGAGGGAGAGAGAAAGAGAGGGAGAGGGAGAGAGAAAGAGTGAGAGAGGGAGAGAGAAAGAGTAGAGATATTGGCTATGCTGAGTTGGTGATGAGACATGATTTGTGGTTTTATCGTCTGGGGTTAAAAAGTGTAGTCTTGTAGTCTGGGGTTAAACAGTGTAGTCTGGGGTTAAAAGTACTGTCTTGTAGTCTGGGGTTAAAAGTACAGTCTTGTAGTCTGGGGTTAAAAAGTGTAGTCTGGGTTTAAACAGTGTAGTCTGGGTTAAAAAGTGTATTCTTGTAGTCTGGGGTTAAACAGTGTAGTCTTGTAGTCTGGGGTTAAAAGTACAGTCTTGTAGTCTGGGGTTAAAAGTGTAGTCTGGGTTTAAACAGTGTAGTCTGGGGTTAAACAGTGTAGTCTGGGGTTAAACAGTGTAGTCTGGGTTTAAACAGTGTAGTCTGGGGTTAAACAGTGTAGTCTGGGGTTAAACAGTGTAGTCTGGGGTTAAACAGTGTAGTCTGGGTTAAACAGTGTAGTCTGGGGTTGAACAGTGTAGTCTGGGGTTAAACCGTGTAGTCTGGGTTTAAACAGTGTAGTCTGGGGTTAAACAGTGTAGTCTGGGGTTAAACAGTGTAGTCTGGGGTTAAACAGTGTAGTCTGGGTTAAACAGTGTAGTCTGGGGTTGAACAGTGTAGTCTGGGGTTAAACAGTGTAGTCTGGGGTTAAACAGTGTAGTCTTGTAGTCTGGGGAGAGAGAAAGAGTAAGAGAGGGAGAGAGAAAGCGTGAGAGAGGGAGAGAGAAAGAGTGAGAGAGGGAGAGAGAAAGACTGAGAGAGGGAGAGAGAAAGAGTGAGAGAGGGAGAGAGAAAGAGTGAGAGAGGGAGAGAGAAAGAGTGAGAGAGGGAGAGAGAAAGACTGAGAGAGGGAGAGAGAAAGAGTGAGAGAGGGAGCGAAAGAGTGAGAGAAAGAGTGAGAGAGGGAGAGAGAAAGAGTGAGAGAGGGAGAGAGAAAGAGTGAGAGAGGGAGAGAGAAAGAGTGAGAGAGGGAGAGAGAAAGAGTGAGAGAGGGAGAGAGAAAGAGTGAGAGAGGGAGAGAGAAAGAGTGGGAGAGGGAGAGAGAAAGAGTGAGAGAGGGAGAGAGAAAGAGTGAGAGAGGGAGAGTGAAACAGTGAGAGAGGGAGAGAAAGAGTGAGAGAGGGAGAGAGAAAGAGTGAGAGAGGGAGAGAGAAAGAGTGAGAGAGGGAGAGAAAGAGTGAGAGAGGGAGAGAGAAAGAGTGAGAGAGGGAGAGAGAAAGAGTGAGAGAGGGAGAGAGAAAGAGTGAGAGAGGGAGAGAGAAAGAGTGAGAGAGGGAGAGAGAAAGACTGAGAGAGGGAGAGAGAAAGAGTGAGAGAGGGAGAGAGAAAGAGTGAGAGAGGGAGAGAGAAAGAGTGAGGGAGGGAGAGAGAAAGAGAGGGAGAGGGAGAGAGAAAGAGTGAGAGAGGGAGAGAGAAAGAGTGAGAGAGGGAGAGAAAGAGGGAGAGAGAAAGAGTGAGAGAGGGAGAGAGAAAGAGTGAGAGAGGGAGAGAGAAAGAGTGAGAGAGGGAGAGAGAAAGAGGAGAGATATTGGCTATGCTGAGTTGGTGATGAGACATGATTTGTGGTTTTATCGTCTGGGGTTAAAAAGTGTAGTCTTGTAGTCTGGGGTTAAACAGTGTAGTCTGGGGTTAAACAGTGTAGTCTGGGGTTAAAAGTACTGTCTTGTAGTCTGGGGTTAAACAGTGTAGTCTGGGGTTAAAAGTACTGTCTTGTAGTCTGGGGTTAAAAGTACAGTCTTGTAGTCTGGGGTTAAAAGTACAGTCTTCTAGTCTGGGGTTAAACAGTGTAGTCTAGGGTTAAACAGTGTAGTCTGGGTTAAACAGTGTAGTCTGGGGTTAAAAGTACTGTCTTGTAGTCTGGGGTTAAAAGTACAGCCTTGTAGTCTGGGTTAAACAGTGTAGTCTGGGGTTAAACAGTGTAGTCTGGGGTTAAACAGTGTAGTCTGGGGTTAAACAGTGTAGTCTGGGGTTAAACAGTGTAGTCTGGGGTTAAACAGTGTAGTCTGGGGTTAAAAGTACTGTCTTGTAGTCTGGGGTTAAACAGTGTAGTCTGGGGTTAAACAGTGTAGTCTGGGTTAAACAGTGTAGTCTGGGGTTAAACAGTGTAGTCTGGGGTTAAACAGTGTAGTCTTGTAGCCTGGGTTAAACAGTGAAGATGGGAATAAGATACGGGAATCCATCCCTTGACTCCGTTGGTGTTTAAAACACTATACTGATCCAATGGAAGCTGTAGACTACCATGGAACACAATGAGAAACACCATCTACACGACAATACTAATTTTCCCATTAGGGTTGATGACATAGGGTGGGAGCCAGGCCTTCCTTTAGAGTCTGCTGCTAAAACAACCCTAATTATCATACAGAGCACGGCTGTAGGAGAGAGGGAGAGAGTGTGTTTGTGTGAGTGTATTTGTGTTTGTGTGTCTGTGTGTCTTTGAGGGTGAGGAAGAATTGGGCTTTCAGTCATTCAGGCCTTGATGTGTAGATAGGCTCCACAGAGATACCTACCACTGGGAGTTCAGCATCAGTTCCATTTCAAATGCAGGGAATCACTCAAATATTAAATTCCCTCCCTCCCTCCCTCCCTCCCTCCCTCCCTCCCTCCCTCCCTCCCTCCCTCCCTCCCTCCCTCCCCCTCCCTCCCGCCCTCCCTCCCTCATGCCCTCCCTCCCTCATGCCCTCCCTCCCTCCCTGCACTTAGAGCCGGTTTCCATGCCTCCCATTCTCCCCCTCTTTTCCCCTCCCTCATGAATCCTCTTTCTCTCTGACACACTGTCCTGGTTCTCTCTGTCACGGATCTCTCTGTCCCGGTTCTCTCTGTCCTGGTTCTCTCTGTCCCGGATCTCTCTGTCCCGGATCTCCCTGTCCCGGTTCTCTTTGTCCCGAATCTCTCTGTCCCGGATCTCTCTGTCCCGGTTCTCTCTGTCCCGGTTCTCTCTGTCCCGGATCTCCCTGTCCCGGTTCTCTCCGTCACGGATCTCTCTGACCCGGATCTCTCTGTCTTGGATCTCCCTGTCCCGGATCTCCCTGTCCCAGTTCTCTCTGTCCCGGATCTCCCTGTCCCGGTTCTCTCTGTCCCGGTTCTCTCTGTCCCGGATCTCCCTGTCCCGGTTCTCTCCGTCACAGATCTCTCTGTCCCGGATCTCCCTGTCCTGGTTCTCTCTGTCCCGGATCTCTGTCCTGGTTCTCTCTGTCCACAGTTGCAAGGCTTCAGGGACTGTTGTGAACACAATTGCTTTTGAATAAAGTGATGTCTTATATATTATATATATATATACAGTACAATTCAAAAGTTTGGACACACCTACTCAGTCAAGGGCTTTTCTTTATTTTGACAATGTTCTACATTGTAGAATAATAGTGAAGACATCATGTAGTAACATGTAGAATCATAGGGAATCATGTAGTAACATGTAGAATCATATAGAATCATGTAGTAACATGTAGAATCATATATAATCATGTAGTAACATATAGAATCATATAGAATCATGTAGAATCATGTAGTAACATGTAGAATCATATGGAATCATGTAGAATCATGTAGTAACATATAGAATCATGTAGTAACATATAGAATCATATGGAATCATGTAGAATCATATGGAATCATGTAGAATCATGTAGTAACATGTAGAATCATGTAGTAACATGTAGTATCATATGGAATCATGTAGAATCATGTAGTAACATATAGAATCATGTAGTAACATATAGAATCATATGGAATCATGTAGAATCATGTAGTAACATGTAGAATCATATGGAATCATATAGAATCATATGGAATCATGTAGAATCATGCAGTAACATGTAGAATCATATGGAATCATGTAGTAACATGTAGTAACATATGGAATCATGCAGTAACATGTAGAATCATGTAGTAACATGTAGTATCATATGGAATCATGTAGTAACATGTAGAATCATATGGAATAATGTAGTAACATGTAGAATCATGCAGTAACATGTAGTAACATATGGAATCATGTAGTAACATATAGAATCATGCAGTAACATGTAGTAACATATGGAATCATGTAGTAACATGTAGAATCATGTAGTAACATGTAGTATCATATGGAATCATGTAGTAACATGTAGAATCATATGGAATCATGTAGTAACATATAGAATCATGTAGTAACATGTAGAATCATATGGAATCATGTAGTAACATATAGAATCATGCAGTAACATGTAGAATCATATGGAATCATGCAGTAACATGTAGAATCATATGGAATCATGTAGTAACATGTAGAATCATATGGAATCATGTAGTAACATGTAGAATCATATGGAATCACGTAGTAACATATAGAATCATGTAGTAACATGTAGAATCATATGGAATCATGTAGTAACATGTAGAATCATATGGAATCATGCAGTAACATGTAGAATCATATGGAATCATGTAGTAACATGTAGAATCATATGGAATCATGTAGTAACATGTAGAATCATATGGAATCACGTAGTAACATGTAGAATCATATGGAATCACGTAGTAACATATAGAATCATGTAGTAACATGTAGAATCATATGGAATCATGTAGTAACATGTAGAATCATATGGAATCATGTAGTAACATGTAGAATCATATGGAATCATGTAGTAACATGTAGAATCATATGGAATCATGTAGTAACATATAGAATCATGCAGTAACATGTAGAATCATATGGAATCACGTAGTAACATATAGAATCATGTAGTAACATGTAGAATCATATGGAATCATGTAGTAACATGTAGAATCATATGGAATCATGTAGTAACATGTAGAATCATATGGAATCATGTAGTAACATGTAGAATCATATGGAATCATGTAGTAACATATAGAATCATGCAGTAACATGTAGAATCATATGGAATCATGTAGTAACATGTAGTAACATATGGAATCATGCAGTAACATGTAGAATCATATGGAATCATGTAGAATCATGTAGTAACATGTAGTAACATATAGAATCATGCAGTAACATGTAGTAACATATAGAATCATGCAGTAACATGTAGTAACATGTAGTAACATATGGAATCATGTAGTAACATGTAGTAACATATGGAATCATGCAGTAACATGTAGAATCATATGGAATCATGTAGAATCATGTAGTAACATGTGGAATCATGTAGTAACATGTAGTAACATATGGAATCATGCAGTAACATGTAGAATCATATGGAATCATGTAGAATCATGTAGTAACATGTAGTAACATATGGAATCATGCAGTAACATGTAGAATCATATGGAATCATGTAGAATCATGTAGTAACATATGGAATCATATGGAATCATGTAGTAACATGTGGAATCATGTAGAATCATGTAGTAACATGTAGAATCATATGGAATCATATATATATCACTAGCCACTTTAAACAATGCTACCTTATATAATGTTACTTACCCTACATTATTCATCTCATATGCATATGTATATACTGTACTCTACAACATCGACTGCATCCTTATGTAACACATGTATCACTAGCCACTTTAACTATGCCACTTTGTTTACTTTGTCTACACACTCATCTCATATGTATATACTGTACTCGATACCATCTACTGTATGCTGCTCTGTACCATCACTCATTCATATATCCTTATGTACATGTTCCTTATCCCCTTACACTGTGTATAAGACAGTAGTTTTGGAATTGTTAGTTAGATTACTTGTTGGTTATCACTGCATTGTCGGAACTAGAAGCACAAGCATTTCGCTACACTCGCATTAACATCTGCTAACCATGTGTATGTGACAAATAAAATTTGATTTGATTTGAGTAACATGTAGAATCATATGGAATCATGTAGAATCATGTAGTAACATGTGGAATCATATGGAATCATGTAGTAACATGTAGTAACATATGGAATCATGCAGTAACATGTAGAATCATATGGAATCATGTAGAATCATGTAGTAACATGTGGAATCATATGGAATCATGTAGAATCATGTAGTAACATGTAGAATCATATGGAATCATGTAGTAACATGTGGAATCATATGGAATCATGTAGAATCATGTAGTAACATGTAGAATCATATGGAATCATGTAGTAACATGTAGAATCATATGGAATCATGTAGAATCATGTAGTAACATGTGGAATCATATGGAATCATGTAGTAACATGTGGAATCATGTCGAATCATGTAGTAACATGTAGAATCATATGGAATCATGTAGAATCATGTAGTAACATGTAGAATCATATGGAATCATGTAGAATCATGTAGTAACATGTAGAATCATATGGAATCATGTAGTAACATGTAGAATCATATGGAATCATGTAGAATCATGTAGTAACATGTAGAATCATATGGAATCATGTAGTGACATGTAGAATCATATGGAATCATGTAGTAACATATATAATCATATGGAATCATGTAGTAACATGTAGAATCATGTAGTAACATGTAGAATCATGTGGAATCATGTAGAATCATATGGAATCATGTGGAATCATATAGAATCATATGGAATCATGTAGAATCATATGGAATCATGTAGTAACATGTAGAATCATATGGAATCATGTAGTAACATATAGAATCATATGGAATCATGTAGTGACATGTAGAATCATATGGAATCATGTAGAATCATATGGAATCATGTGGAATCATATAGTAACAGGTAGAATCATGTAGTAACATGTAGAATCATGTAGTAACATGTAGAATCATGTAGTAACATGTAGAAGCATATAGTAACATATAGAATCATGTAGTAACATGTAGAATCATATGGAATCATGTAGTAACATGTAGAATCATATGGAATCATGTAGTAACATGTAGAATCATGTAGTAACATATAGAATCATATAGAATCATGTACTAACATTTAGAATCCTATGGAATCATGTAGTAACATGTAGAATCATGTAGTAACATGTAGAATCATATAGAATCATGTACTAACATTTAGAATCCTATGGAATCATGTAGTAACATGTAGAATCATGTAGTAACATGTAGAATCATATAGTATCATGTAGTAACATGTAGAATCATGTAGTAACATGTAGAATCATATAGAATCATGTAGTAAAATGTAGAATCATATAGAATCATGTAGTAACATGTAGAATCATATGGAATCATGTAGTAACATATAGAATCATGTGGAATCATGTAGTAAAATGTAGAATCATATGGAATCATGTAGAATCATATGGAATCATGTAGAATCATGTAGAATCGTATGGAATCATGTAGTAACCTGCCAAGAGTGGACAAAGCTGTCATGAAGGCAAAGGGTGGCTACTTTGAAGAATCTCTACAATGTAGAAAATAGTTTTAAAAAAAATAAAGAAAAACACCTTGAATGAGAAGGTGCTCTCCAAAGGTGCTGTCTGTCTCAAACCAAAACCTGGGCCCATATCCACAGAGCCTCGGAGTAGGAGTACTCCCTCTGAGATCAGTTAGGCCTTTCCTTTTATAATGAAAAAACAGCAGGGACCTGATCCTAGATCAGCAATCCTACTTTGAGACGATTTGTGGATACGGTCTCTGATTCCTGAGGTGGGCTGTGATACGGTCTCTGGTTCCTGAGGTGGGCTGTGATACGGTCTCTGGTCCCTGAGGTGGGCTGTGATACGGTCTCTGGTTCCTGAGGTGGGCTGTGATACGGTCCCTGGTCCCTGGTCCCTGGTTCCTGAGATGGGCTGTGATACGGTCCCTGGTCCCTGGTTCCTGAGGTGGGCTGTGATACGGTCCCTGGTCCCTGGTTCCTGAGGTGGGCTGTGATACGGTCCCTGGTCCCTGGTTCCTGAGGTGGGCTGTGATACGGTCCCTGGTTCCTGAGGTGGGCTGTGATACGGTCCCTGGTCCCTGGTTCCTGAGGTGGGCTGTGATACGGTCCCTGGTCCCTGAGGTGGGCTGTGATACGGTCTCTGGTTCCTGAGGTGGGCTGTGATACGGTCCCTGGTTCCTGAGGTGGGCTGTGATACGGTCCCTGGTCCCTGAGGTGGGCTGTGATACGGTCTCTGGTTCCTGAGGTGGGCTGTGATACGGTCTCTGGTTCCTGAGGTGGGCTGTGATACGGTCCCTGGTTCCTGAGGTGGGCTGTGATACGGCCCCTGGTCCCTGGTTCCTGAGGTGGGCTGTGATACGGCCCCTGGTCCCTAGTTCCTGAGGTGGGCTGTGATACGGTCCCTGGTTCCTGAGGTGGGCTGTGATACGGTCCCTGGTCCCTGGTCCCTGGTTCCTGAGGTGGGCTGTGATACGGCCCCTGGTCCCTGGTTCCTGAGGTGGGCTGTGATACGGTCCCTGGTTCTTGGGGTGGGCTGTGATACGGTCCCTGGTTCTTGGGGTGGGCTGTGATACGGCCCCTGGTTCCTGGTTCTTGAGGTGGGCTGTGATACGGTCCCGGGGCGGTAGTCGTTTAGCTCAGTTACCTTAGCTTTCTTGGGAACAGGAACAATGGTGGCCCTCTTGAAGCATGTGGGAACAGCAGACTGGTATAGGGATTGATTGAATATGTCCGTAAACACACCGGCCAGCTGGTCTGCGCATGCTCGGAGGGCGCGGCTGGGGATGCCGTCTGGGCCTGCAGCCTTGCGAGGGTTAACACGTTTAAATGTCTTACTCACCTCGGCTGCAGTGAAGGAGAGACTGCATGTTTCCGTTGCAGGCCGTGTCAGTGGCACTGTATTGTCCTCAAAGCGGGCAAAAAAGTTATTTAGTCTGCCTGGGAGCAAGACATCCTGGTCCGTGACTGGGCTGGATTTCATCTTGTAGTCCGTGATTGACTGTAGACCCTGCCACATGCCTCTTGTGTCTGAGCCATTGAATTGAGATTCCACTTTGTCTCTGTACTGACGCTTAGCTTGTTTGATAGCCTTACGGAGGGAATAGCTGCACTGTTTGTATTCAGTCATGTTGCCAGACACCTTGCCCTGATTAAAAGCAGTGGTTCGCGCTTTCAGTTTCACGCGAATGCTGCCATCAATCCACGGTTTCTGGTTAGGGAATGTTTTTATCGTTGCTATGGGAACGACATCTTCGACGCACGTTCTAATGAACTCGCACACCGAATCAGCGTATTCGTCAATATTCCCATCTGACGCAATACGAAACATGTCCCAGTCCACGTGATGGAAGCAGTCTTGGAGTGTAGAGTCAGCTTGTTCTGACCAGCGTTGGACAGACCTCAGCGTGGGAGCCTCTTGTTTTAATTTCTGTCTGTAGGCAGGGATCAGCAAAATGGAGTCGTGGTCAGCTTTTCCGAAAGGGGGGCGGGGCAGGGCCTTATATGCGTCGCGGAAGTTAGAGTAACAATGATCCGCCCCGTAGCACTCACTTCCGTCATCATGAAGTGCTTTGAGAGACTAGTCAAGGACCATATCACCTCCACCCTACCTGACACCCTAGACCCACTCCAATTTGCTTACTGCCCAAATAGGTCCACAGACGATGCAATCTCAACCACACTGCACACTGCCCTAACCCACCTGGACAAGAGGAATACCTATGTGAGAATGCTGTTCATCGACTACAGCTCGGCATTCAACACCATAGTACCCTCCAAGCTCGTCATCAAGCTCGAGACCCTGGGTCTCGACCCCGCCCTGTGCAACTGGGTACTGGACTTCCTGACGGGCCGCCCCCAGGTGGTGAGGGTAGGCAACAACATCTCCTCCCCGCTGATCCTCAACACGGGGGCCCCACAAGGGTGCGTTCTGAGCCCTCTCCTGTACTCCCTGTTCACCCACGACTGCGTGGCCACGCACGCCTCCAACTCAATCATCAAGTTTGCGGACGACACAACAGTGGTAGGCTTGATTACCAACAACGACGAGACGGCCTACAGGGAGGAGGTGAGGGCCCTTGGAGTGTGGTGTCAGGAAAATAACCTCACACTCAACGTCAACAAAACTAAGGAGATGATTGTGGACTTCAGGAAACAGCAGAGGGAACACCCCCTATCCACATCGATGGAACAGTAGTGGAGAGGGTAGCTAGTTTTAAGTTCCTCGGCATACACATCACAGACAAACTGAATTGGTCCACTCACACTGACAGCGTCGTGAAGAAGGCGCAGCAGCGCCTATTCAACCTCAGGAGGCTGAAAAATTCGGCTTGTCACCAAAAGCACTCACAAACTTCTACAGATGCACAATCGAGAGCATCCTGGCGGGCTGTATCACCGCCTGGTACGGCAACTGCTCCGCCCTCAACCGTAAGGCTCTCCAGAGGGTAGTGAGGACTGCACAACGCATCACCGGGGGCAAACTACCTGCCCTCCAGGACACCTACACCACCCGTTGTTACAGGAAGGCCATAAAGATCATCAAGGACATCAACCACCGAACCACTGCCTGTTCACCCCGCTATCATCCAGAAGGCGAGGTCAGTACAGGTGCATCAAAGCTGGGACCGAGAGACTGAAAAACAGCTTCTATCTCAAGGCCATCAGACTGTTAAATTGCCACCACTAACATTGAGTGGCTGCTGCCAACACACTGTCATTGACACTGACCCAAATCCAGCCATTTTAATAATGGGAATTGATGGAAATGATGTAAATATATCACTAGCCACTTTAAACAATGCTACCTTATATAATGTTACTTACCCTACATTATTCATCTCATATGCATATGTATATACTGTACTCTACAACATCGACTGCATCCTTATGTAACACATGTATCACTAGCCACTTTTAACTATGCCACTTTGTTTACTTTGTCTACACACTCATCTCATATGTATATACTGTACTCGATACCATCTACTGTATGCTGCTCTGTACCATCACTCATTCATATATCCTTATGTACATGTTCCTTATCCCCTTACACTGTGTATAAGACAGTAGTTTTGGAATTGTTAGTTAGATTACTTGTTGGTTATCACTGCATTGTCGGAACTAGAAGCACAAGCATTTCGCTACACTCGCATTAACATCTGCTAACCATGTGTATGTGACAAATAAAATTTGATTTGATTTGATTTTTGATTTGATTTGGTTCCTGGTTCCTGAGGTGGGCTGTGATACGGTCCCTGGTTCCTGAGGTGGGCTGTGATACGGTCCCTGGTCCCTGGTCCCTGGTCCCTGAGGTGGGCTGTGATACGGTCCCTGGTTCTTGGGGTGGGCTGTGATACGGCCCCTGGTTCCTGGTTCTTGAGGTGGGCTGTGATACGGTCCCTGGTTCTTGGGGTGGGCTGTGATACGGCCCCTGGTTCCTGGTTCTTGAGGTGGGCTGTGATACGGTCCCTGGTTCCTGGTTCCTGAGGTGGGCTGTGATACGGTCCCTGGTTCCTGAGGTGGGCTGTGATACGGTCCCTGGTCCCTGGTCCCTGAGGTGGGCTGTGATAAAGTCCCTGTGTATTTGAGTCGTGTCTCTGTGTGTGTATGTGTGTTGATGATGTGTGGCATGATGTGTTGGAAGCAATATCACACACACACACACACACACACACACACACACACACACACACACACACACACACACACACACACACACACACACACACACACACACACACACACACACACACACACACACACACACACACACACACACACACACACAATTATGGCAGACGCCTGTGAAATGTCAGTTTGGCAAACAGAGAATCGCTCCCTGTAAATAATTGAACAGCCCTTTAGTTCACACACACACACACACACACACACACACACACACACACACACACACACACACACACACACACACACACACACACACACACACACACACACACACACACACACACACACACACACACACACACACACACACACCATGTATACAGCGTCTAACCAATAATTAACAATGTGGTTCATTTGCACCTTGTTAACATGCTAAGCAACGTGATGATAGCAAAAGCATCGTTTGTTTCTTTCTTTTTATAGCTGTTGTTCATTCTTAAAAAACCCTTAATAATTTTAAGGATCCTCCCCTTTTTTCAATTGAATTATTGTCTGGCTATAATGGATCCAGGGCTGGTTATAATGGATCCAGGGTTGGTTATAATGGATCCAGGGTTGGTTATAATGGATCCAGGGCTGGTTATAATGGATCCAGGGTTGGTTATAATGGATCCAGGGCTGGTTATAATGGATCCAGGGCTGGTTATAATGGATCCAGGGCTGGTTATAATGGATCCAGGGCTGGTTATAATGGATCCAGGGTTGGTTATAATGGATCCAGGGTTGGTTATAATGGATCCAGGGTTGGTTATAATGGATCCAGGGTTGGTTATAATGGATCCAGGGCTGGTTATAATGGATCCAGGGCTGGTTATAATGGATCCAGGGTTGGTTATAATGGATCCAGGGCTGGTTATAATGGATCCAGGGCTGGTTATAATGGATCCAGGGCTGGTTATAATGGATCCAGGGTTGGTTATAATGGATCCAGGGCTGGTTATAATGGATCCAGGGCTGGTTATAATGGATCCAGGGCTGGTTATAATGGATCCAGGGCTGGTTATAATGGATCCAGGGCTGGTTATAATGGATCCAGGGTTGGTTATAATGGATCCAGGGTTGGTTATAATGGATCCAGGGTTGGTTATAATGGATCCAGGGTTGGTTATAATGGATCCAGGGCTGGTTATAATGGATCCAGGGCTGGTTATAATGGATTCAGGGCTGGTTATAATCGATCCAGGGTTGGTTATAATGGATCCAGGGCTGGTTATAATGGATCCAGGGTTGGTTATAATGGATCCAGGGCTGGTTATAATGGATCCAGGGCTGGTTATAATGGATCCAGGGCTGGTTACTGTAGAGCACCATATTCACCCATGATACATCAGTACAATAGCTTTGGTCCAGTACTCATTAAAATGTTGCTAGTGGTTGTACTAGATTATCCTCCAATAACAATAACACACGTATCTCCACTTTATTTGTCATTATTTATTATTTATTTTATTATTGATTTATTATTTCAATTCACAAGATTGAATGAACCCGTCTGCCAACGGAGAATTTAATTATTGATTGATTATTGATTAATGATTGTTGAGTTTGGATGGTGGTGTTGGACGTCACCAACGGTCCTCATTGATTGTAATAGGAAGCGTTCAGTTCAATGGCTGCCGGTTGAGTAGGGAGGAGTCATGGACCTAATACTGACCACTCAGCCATAACACACAGGGAGGAGTCATGGACCTAATACTGACCACTCAGCCATAACACACACACACACACACACACACACACACACACACACACACACACACACACACACACACACACACACACACACACACACACACACACACACACACACACACACACACACACACACACACATAAACACACACAGGAGAGTGTTTGGGTTGCTGTGATTTCAGATGGTAATGAGTGATGTGTTTGTTTGGTTGGGAGACTGTTTGGGTGTGACTAATTATGATGTTTCATGTTTGTGTGTGGGTGGGCGAACGAGTGTGTGTGTGTGTGTGTGTGTCTGAGATGTTAGGTTGTTAATATAAATGTGACAGACTAATAGACTCATTTGGCTATTCAGTTGTAATTCTGATTGTGCAACAGGTGTGTGTGTGTGTCTGAGATGTTAGATTGTTAATATAAATGTGACAGACTAATAGACTCATTTGGCTATTCAGTTGTAATTCTGATTGACCAGCAAGCAACAGACAGGGTGATTTACCAACAGACAGGGTGATTTACCAACAGACAGGGTGATTTACCAACAGACAGGGTGATTTAACAACAAACAGGGTGATTTACCAACAGACAGGGTGATTTACCAACAGACAGGTTGATTTACCAACAGACAGGGTGATTTACCAACAGACAGGGTGATTTACCAACAGACAGGGTGATTTACCAACAGACAGGGTGATTTAACAACAAACAGGGTGATTTACCAACAGACAGGGTGATTTACCAACAGACAGGGTGATATACCAACAGACAGGGTGATTTACCAACAGACAGGGTGATTTACCAACAGACAGGGTGATTTACCAACAGACAGGGTGATTTACCAACAGACAGGTTGATTTACCAACAGACAGGGTGATTTACCAACAGACAGGGTGATTTACCAACAGACAGGGTGATGTACCAACAGACAGGGTGATGTACCAACAGACAGGGTGATTTACCAACAGACAGGGTGATTTACCAACAGACAGGGTGATTTACCAACAGACAGGGTGATTTACCAACAGACAGGGTGATTTACCAACAGACAGGGAGATGTACCAACAGACAGGGTGATTTACCAACAGACAGGGTGATTTACCAACAGACAGGGAGATTTACCAACAGACAGACAGGGTGATTTACCAACAGACAGGGTGATTTACCAACAGACAGGGAGATTTACCAACAGACAGGGAGATTTACCAACAGACAGGGTGATTTACCAACAGACAGGGTGATTTACCAACAGACATGGTTGTTGGGTTGTTATCTCCTACCCTTCTCTCTCCTCCCCTTCTCTCTCCTCCCCTTCTCTCTCCTCCCCTTCTCTCTCCTACCCTTCTCTCTCCTCCCCTTCTCTCTCCTACTCTTCTCTCTCCTACCCTTCTCTCTCCTCCCCTTCTGAAAGAGTCAACACATTCAGCCAGCGTGACTGAATGGATCATTTCAGTGTGTCTTTTAGAGGCTGTGTGTGTGTCTATGTGTGTGTGTCTGTGTGTGTGTGTCTATGTGTGTGTGTGTGTGTGTGTGTGTGTGTGTGTGCTGCTTTCCCTGGACACACACACACACACCTTGTTTACATGCTAAGCTAACTGCTGACAGCGAAAACAGTGTTAACATGCTAAGCTTTCTGCTGACACTGAAAACAGTGTTAACATGCTAAGCTAACTGCTGACAGTGAAACAGTGTTAACATGCTAAGCTAACTGCTGACAGTGAAAACAGTGTTAACATGCTAAGCTAACTGCTGACAGTGAAAACAGTGTTAACATGCTAAGCTAACTGCTGACAGTGAAAACAGTGTTAACGTGCTAAGCTAACTGCTGACAGTGAAAACAGTGTTAACATGCTAAGCTAACTGCTGACAGTGAAAACAGTGTTAACGTGCTAAGCTAACTGCTGACAGTGAAAACAGTGTTAACGTGCTAAGCTAACTGCTGACAGTGAAAACAGTGTTAACATGCTAAGCTTACTGCTGACAGTGAAACAGTGTTAACATGCTAAGCTAACTGCTGACAGCGAAAACAGTGTTAACATGCTAAGCTAACTGCTGACAGGGAAAACAGTGTTAACATGCTAAGCTAACTGCTGACAGTGAAAACAGTGTTAACATGCTAAGCTAACTGCTGACGGTGAAAACAGTGTTAACATGCTAAGCTAACTGCTGACAGTGAAAACAGTGTTAACATGCTAAGCTTACTGCTGACAGTGAAACAGTGTTAACATGCTAAGCTTACTGCTGACAGTGAAACAGTGTTAACATGCTAAGCTAACTGCTGACAGTGAAAACAGTGTTAACATGCTAAGCTAACTGCTGACAGTGAAAACAGTGTTAACGTGCTCCTCCCCTAACTGCTGACAGTGAAAACAGTGTTAACATGCTAAGCTTACTGCTGACAGTGAAACAGTGTTAACATGCTAAGCTAACTGCTGACAGCGAAAACAGTGTTAACATGCTAAGCTAACTGCTGACAGGGAAAACAGTGTTAACATGCTAAGCTAACTGCTGACAGTGAAAACAGTGTTAACATGCTAAGCTAACTGCTGACGGTGAAAACAGTGTTAACATGCTAAGCTAACTGCTGACAGTGAAAACAGTGTTAACATGCTAAGCTTACTGCTGACAGTGAAACAGTGTTAACATGCTAAGCTTACTGCTGACAGTGAAACAGTGTTAACATGCTAAGCTAACTGCTGACAGTGAAAACAGTGTTAACATGCTAAGCTAACTGCTGACAGTGAAAACAGTGTTAACGTGCTAAGCTAACTGCTGACAGTGAAAACTGTGTTAACATGCTAAGCTTACTGCTGACAGTGAAACAGTGTTAACATGCTAAGCTAACTGCTGACAGTGAAAACAGTGTTAACATGCTAAGCTTACTGCTGACAGTGAAACAGTGTTAACATGCTAAGCTAACTGCTGACAGTGAAAACAGTGTTAACATGCTAAGCTAACTGCTGACAGTGAAAACATTGTTAACATGCTAAGCTAACTGCTGACAGTGAAAACAGTGTTAACATGCTAAGCTAACTGCTGACAGTGAAAACAGTGTTAACGTGCTAATCTACCTGTTGACAGTGGAAACAGTGTTAACGTGCTAATCTACCTGTTGACAGTGGAAACAGTGACTTTCTCACGTTGCTTTTAGCTCCTCAACTCCAGGATAAATTGATGACTTCTTCTTTTCTCCTCACATTCAGTCTAAATGGATTTGTTCAGCAGAGGTTTTATATGGAACACAGCAAGATTACTGGGACGCTTAATCAGAAAGGTTTAAAAAAAAGAAGAAGCTTAACATTTATCAGAGAGAAAGAGAGAGATGACAGAGCAGGAACAAACTACAGTTAGAGAGGGAATCTTTTTGGCGTAGCGCAGAGAGGAGGTGGATGGGGGTAGAGAAAAATCAAACATTTCTTCTTCTCTGGTTTCTCTATGCATGTGTTGATTAATTTCTCCTTATTTGAATCTTTGTCGTGATTCGGGGACTGCAGCAGAGAAAGAGGGGGAGGAGAGAGGATGGGAGTAGGGGGTTTCTGCTTTGGCGAGTCTACTTTCTTTGCATTATGATCCAGCGCTGGTTGGTGTGTGTTGTGGTGTTGAGGTGTTGAGGTGTTGAGGTGTTGAGGTGTTGTGGTGTTGTGGTGTGGTGTGTTGTGGAGGTGTGTTGTGTTGTGGTGTTGAGGTGTTGTGGTGTTGAGGTGTTGAGGTGTTGAGGTGTTGTGGTGTTGAGGTGTTGTGGTGTTGAGGTGTTGAGGTATGTTGTGGTGTTGAGGTGTTGTGGTGTTGAGGTGTTGTGGTGTTGAGGTGTTGAGGTGTTGTGGTGTTGAGGTGTTGTGGTGTTGAGGTGTTGAGGTGTTGTGGTGTTGAGGTGTTGAGGTGTTGAGGTGTTGAGGTGTTGAGGTGTTGTAGTGTTGAGGTGTGATGTGGTGTTGTAGTGTTGAGTTGTGGTGTAGAGGTGTGGTATTGAGGTGTGTTGTGGTGTTGAGGTGTTGAGGTGTTGTGGTGTTGAGGTGTTGTGGTGTTGTAGTGTTGAGGTGTGTTGAGGTGTGATGTGGTGTTGTAGTGTTGAGGTGTGGTGTGGTGTTTAGGTGTTGTGGTGTTGAGGTGTTGTGGTGTTGTAGTGTTGAGGTGTGATGTGGTGTTGTAGTGTTGAGTTGTGGTGTAGAGGTGTGGTATTGAGGTGTGTTGTGGTGTTGAGGTGTTGAGGTGTTGTGGTGTTGAGGTGTTGTGGTGTTGTAGTGTTGAGGTGTGTTGAGGTGTGATGTGGTGTTGTAGTGTTGAGGTTTGGTGTGGTGTTTAGGTGTTGTGGTGTTGAGGTGTGGTGTGGTGTTGAGGTGTGTTGTGGTGTAGAGGTGTGGTGTGGTGTTGAGGTGTGTTGTGGTGTTGTGGTGTTGTGGTGTTGAGGTGTGGTGTGTTGTGGTGTTGTAGTGTGTTGTGGTGTTGTGCTGGGGTGTTGAGGTGTTGTGGTGTTGAGGTGTGTTGTGGTGTTGAGGTGTGTTGTGGTGTTGAGGTGTGTTGTGGCGTTCAGGTGTGTTGTGGTGTTGAGGTGTGTTGTGGTGTATAGGTGTGGTGTGGTGTGGAGAAGTGTTGTGGTGTTGAGGTGTGTTGTGGCGTTCAGGTGTGTTGTGGTGTTGAGGTGTGTTGTGGTGTAGAGGTGTGGTGTGATGTTGAGGTGTGTTGTGGTGTTGAGGTGTGTTGTGGTGTATAGGTGTGGTGTGGTGTGGAGGTGTGTTGTGGTGTTGAGGTGTGTTGTGGTGTTGAGGTGTGTTGTGGTGTATAGGTGTGGTGTGGTGTGGAGGTGTGTTGTGGTGTTGAGGTGTGTTGTGGCGTTCAGGTGTGTTGTGGTGTTGAGGTGTGTTGTGGTGTAGAGGTGTGGTGTGGTGTTGAGGTGTGTTGTGGTGTTGAGGTGTGCTGTGGCATTCAGGTGTGTTGTGGTGTTGAGGTGTGTTGTGGTGTAGAGGTGTGGTGTTGAGGTGTGTTGTGATGTTGTGTTGTGGTGTTGAGGTGTTGTGGTGTTAAGGTGCTGTGGTGTGTTGTGGTGTTGAGCGGTGTTGTAGTGTTGAGGCGTGGTGTGGTGTTTAGGCATTGTGGTGTTGATGTGTGGTGTGGTGTGGTGTTGTAGTGTGTTGTGGTGTTGTGCTGGGGTGTTGAGGTGTTGTGGTGTTGAGGTGTGTTGTGGTGTTGAGGTGTGTTGTGGTGTTGAGGTGTGTTGTGGTGTTGAGGTGTGTTGTGGCGTTCAGGTGTGTTGTGGTGTTGAGGTGTGTTGTGGTGTAGAGGTGTGTTGTGGTGTTGAGGTGTGTTGTGGTGTTGAGGTGTGTTGTGGTGTATAGGTGTGGTGTGGTGTGGAGGTGTGTTGTGGTGTTGAGGTGTGTTGTGGCGTTCAGGTGTGTTGTGGTGTTGAGGTGTGTTGTGGTGTAGAGGTGTGGTGTGGTGTTGAGGTGTGTTGTGGTGTTGAGGTGTGCTGTGGCATTCAGGTGTGTTGTGGTGTTGAGGTGTGTTGTGGTGTAGAGGTGTGGTGTTGAGGTGTGTTGTGATGTTGTGTTGTGGTGTTGAGGTGTTGTGGTGTTAAGGTGCTGTGGTGTGTTGTGGTGTTGAGCGGTGTTGTAGTGTTGAGGCGTGGTGTGGTGTTTAGGCATTGTGGTGTTGATGTGTGGTGTGGTGTGGTGTTGTAGTGTGTTGTGGTGTTGTGCTGGGGTGTTGAGGTGTTGTGGTGTTGAGGTGTGTTGTGGTGTTGAGGTGTGTTGTGGTGTTGAGGTGTGTTGTGGTGTTGAGGTGTGTTGTGGCGTTCAGGTGTGTTGTGGTGTTGAGGTGTGTTGTGGTGTAGAGGTGTGTTGTGGTGTTGAGGTGTGTTGTGGTGTTGAGGTGTGTTGTGGTGTATAGGTGTGGTGTGGTGTGGAGGTGTGTTGTGGTGTTGAGGTGTGTTGTGGCGTTCAGGTGTGTTGTGGTGTTGAGGTGTGTTGTGGTGTAGAGGTGTGGTGTGGTGTTGAGGTGTGTTGTGGTGTTGAGGTGTGCTGTGGCATTCAGGTGTGTTGTGGTGTTGAGGTGTGTTGTGGTGTAGTGGTGTGTGTGGTGTTGAGGTGTGTTGTGATGTTGTGTTGTGGTGTTGAGGTGTTGTGGTGTTAAGGTGCTGTGGTGTGTTGTGGTGTTGTGCTGGCGGTGTTGTAGTGTTGAGGCGTGGTGTTGTGTTTAGGCGTTGTGGTGTTGATGTGTGGTGTGGTGTGGTGTTGAGGTGTGTTGTGGCGTTCAGGTGTGTTGTGGTGTTGAGGTGTGTTGTGGTGTAGAGGTGTGGTGTGGTGTTGAGGTGTGTTGTGGTGTTGAGGTGTGTTGTGGTGTTCAGGTGTGTTGTGGTGTTGAGGTGTGTTGTGGTGTAGAGGTGTGGTGTGGTGTTGAGGTGTGTTGTGGTGTTGAGGTGTGCTGTGGCATTCAGGTGTGTTGTGGTGTTGAGGTGTGTTGTGGTGTAGAGGGTGTGGTGTTGAGGTGTGTTGTGGTGTTGAGGTGTGGTGTTGAGGTGCGTTGTGGTGTGTTGTGGTGGTGAGGTGTGGTGTAGAGGTGTGGTGTTGAGGTGTGTTGTGATGTTGTGTTGTGGTGTTGAGGTGTTGTGGTGTTAAGGTGCTGTGGTTTGTTGTGGTTTTGAGGTGTGTTGTGGTGTTGAGGTGTGTTGATGTGTTGTGGTGTTGAGGTGTGTTGAGGTATGTTGTGGTGTGGTGTGTTGTGGTGTGGTGTAGAGGTTTGGGTTTGAGGTGTGTTGTGGTGTAGAGGTGTGGTGTTGAGGTGTGTTGTGGTGTTTTGGTGTGGGGTAGAGGTGTGGTGTTGAGGTGTGCTGTGGTGCTGAGGTGTGTTGTGGTGTTGTGGTGTGTTGTGGTGTTGAGGTGTGGTGTTGAGGTGTGGTGTTGAGGTGTTGAGGTGTTGTGGTGTTGAGATGTGTTGTGGTGTTGAGATGTGTTGTGGTGGTGTTGAGGTGTGTTGTGGTGTTGAGGTGTGGTGTGTTGTGGTGTTGAGGTGTGTTGTGGTGTTGAGGTGTTGTGGTGTTGAGGTGTGATGTTGAGGTGTGTTGTGGTGTGTTGTGGTGTTGAGGTGTGTTATGGTGTTGAGGTTTTGTGGTGTTGAGGTTTTGTGGTGTTGAGGTGTTGTGGTGTGGTGTGTTGTGGAGGTGTGTTGTGTTGTGTTGTGGAGGTGTAGTGTGGTGTTGAGGTGTGTTGTGGTGTGTTGTGGTGTTGAGGTGTGTTGAGGTGTGTTGTGGTGTGTTGTGGAGTTGGGGTGTGTTGTGGTGTGGTGTTGAGGTGTGTTGTGGTGTGGTGTTGAGGTGTGTTGTGGTGTGGTGTTGAGGTGTGTTGTGGTGTGGTGTTGAGGTGTGTGGTGGTGGGTGTCGGGTGTGTTGAGGTGTGGTGTTGAGGTGTTGTGGTGTTGAGGTGTGTTGTGGTGGGTGTCGGGGTGTGTTGTGGTGTGGTGTTGGGGTGTGTTGTGGTTGGGTGTCGGGTGTGTTGTGGTGGGAGTCGGGGTGTCATGTTGTGTCGTATTGTAGCCACTGAAACCATCCTATTTTGAATGGTGTATTGAGGGTTGGTAGCTGATGCCAACACTGACCTAGTTTTACTGGAATATGAGAGAGAGAGAGAGAGAGAGAGAGAGAGAGAGAGAGAGAGAGAGAGAGAGAGAGAGAGAGAGAGAGAGAGAGAGAGAGAGAGGAGAGAGAGAGAGAGAGAGATGAATAAATGTCAGGTTTAAACAGAAACAGTCCCAGTCGTTTAGTTTATGTATCATTCCGAGTGGTTAGGGCTGTGGTTAGGGCTGTGGTTAGGGCTGTGCTAAGGGCTGTGGTTAGGGCTGTGGTTAGGGCTGTGGTTAGGGCTGTGGTTAGGGCTGTGGTTTGGGAATAGGCTTAAAACAAAATAATTAAAAAACGACGTGCTACCATTACCATGAAGTTTTCTCGCGGCTGGCTAGGGCTCTGTGATCTGCTGTGGTGCAGTGGTCTAGGCAGTGTGCACTGGCTCTGTTCAATCACAATGCTGGTCCTTTTAAATCTTTGGGGTGAACAGAGCCCCAGGACCAGATTGCTTAGGGGACTCTTCTCCAGGTTCATCTCTGTGTAGGTGATGGCTTTGTTATGGAAGGTTTAAGAATCGCTTCCTTTTAGGTGGTTGGTGAATTTAACGGCTCTTTTCTGGATTTTGATAATTCGTGGCTATTTTATTTTTGCAGTGGTATTGGTATTTGTCCCATTTTGTGAATTATTGGTTGGTGAGCGGACCCCAGACCTCATAACCATAAATGGCAATGAGTTCTGAAATTAATTCAAGTATTTTTTGCCAGATCCTAAATGGTATGTAGGATTTTAAGTTCCTGTTGATGGCAGAGAAGCTGTTCTAAAATGGAAGAAGTTAGGAACCACCACGACTCTTCCTAGAGCTGTACACCCGGCCAAATTGAGCAATTGGGGAGAAGGGCCTGGGTCAGGGAGGTGACCAAGAACCCAATGGTCACTCTGGCAGAGTTCCAGAGTTTCTCTGTGGAGATGACAGAACCTTCCAGAAGGACAACCATAATATAATATAATAATATATGCCATTTAGCAGACGCTTTTATCCAAAGCGACTTACAGTCATGTGTGCATACATTCTACGTATGGGTGGTCCCGGGGATCGAACCCACTACCCTGGCGTTACAAGCACCATGCTCCATCTCTGCAGCACTCCACCAATCAGACCTTTATGGTAGACTGGTCAGATGGAAGCCACTCCTCAGTAAAAGGCACATGACAGCCCACTTAGAGATTGTCAAAAGATACCTAAAGGACTCTCAGACCATGTGAAACAGGATTTAAATCAACCCTAAGCACACAGCCAAGAAAACGCAGGAGTATTGTTGGGACATGTCTCTGATTGCCCTTGAGTGGCCCAGCCAGAGCCCGGACTTGAACCCGATCGAACATCTCTGGAGAGACCTGGAAATATCTGTGCAGCAACTCTCCCCATCCAACCTGACAGAGCTTGAGAAGATCTGCAGAGAAGAATGGGAGAAACTCCCCAAATACAGGTTTGCCAAGCTAGTAGCGTCAAACCCAAGAAGACTGGAGGCTGTAATCGCTGCCAAAGGTGCTTCAACAAAGTACTGAGTAAAGGGTCTGAATACTTCTGTAAATGTGGTATTTTAATTTTTAAATTTCTATAGTCACCATGTGTTTACTATAGGTGCCAGATTCTATAGTCACCATGTGTTTACTATAGGTGCCAGATTCTATAGTCACCATGTATTTACTATAGGTGCCAGATACTATAGTCACCATGTGTTTACTATAGGTGCCAGATTCAATAGTCACCATGTATTTACTATAGGTGCCAGATACTATACTCTGTCCTCTCTCAATCTGTTCTTTCTCTCTGTCCTCTCTCAATCTGTCCTTCCTTTCTGTCCTCTCTGTCCTCTCTCAATCTGTCCCCTCTGTCCTCTCTCGATCTGTCCTCTCTGTCCACTCAATCTTTCCTGTCTGTCCTCTCTCAATCTGTCCTTTCTGTCCTCTCTCAATCTGTCCTCTCTGTCCTCTCTGTCCTCTCTCAATCTGTCCTCTCTGTCCTCTCTCTATCTGTCCTCTCTTTCTTCTCTGTCCTCTCTGTCCTCTCTGTCCTCTCTGTCCTCTCTCAATCTGTCCTCTCTGTCCTCTCTGTCTTCTCAGTCCTCTCTGTCCTCTCTGTCCTCTCTCAATCTGTCCTCTCTGTCTTCTCTGTCCTCTCTGTCCTCTCTCAATCTGTCCTCTCTGTCCTCTCTCAATCTGTCCTCTCTGTCCTCTCTCAATCTTTCCTCTCTGTCCTCTCTCAATCTGTCCTCTGTCTTCTCTTTCTTCTCTGTCTTCTCTGTCCTCTCTCTATCTGTCCTCTCTGTCCTCTCTCAATCTGTCTTCTCTGTCCTCTCTGTCTTCTCTGTCCTCTCTGTCCTCTCTCTATCTGTCCTATCCAATAATCCAACAATAGATGAAGAGTGGCATAATGAAACAGCCTCCCTAGAGTGACCATTTATATATTTTTGACAACTTTTACTTTTACTCTACTACATTCCTTTAAGAAAACATTGTACTTTTTACTCCTTACATTTTCCTTTACATCCAAAAGCCCTCGTTTCATATTGAATGGTTAGCAGGACAGCAAAATGGTCCAATTCACACACTAAACAGAGAACATCCCTGGTCATCTCTACTGCCTCTGATCTGGAGGACTCACTAAACAGAGAACATCCCTGGTCATCCCTACTGCCTCTGATCTGGAGGACTCACTAAACAGAGAACATCCCTGGTCATCCCTACTGCCTCTGATCTGGAGGACTCACTAAACAGAGAACATCCCTGGTCATCCCTACTGCCTCTGATCTGGAGGACTCACTAAACAGAGAACATCCCTGGTCATCCCTACTGCCTCTGATCTGGAGGACTCACTAAACAGAGAACATCCCTGGTCATCCCTACTGCCTCTGATCTGGTGGACTCACTAAACAGAGAACATCCCTGGTCATCCCTACTGCCTCTGATCTGGAGGACTCACTAAACAGAGAACATCCCTGGTCATCACTACTGCCTCTGATCTGGAGGACTCACTAAACAGAGAACATCCCTGGTCATCTTTATCTCCCTCCCCCCTCCATACCCCCCCCCCCCTCTCTCTCTCTCTCTCTCTCTCTCTCTCTCTCTCTCTCTCTCTCTCTCTCTCTCTCTCTCTCTCTCTCTCTCTCTCTCTCTCTTCGTCTCTCTCTCTCTCACTCCCTCGCTCTCTCTCTCTCTCTCTCTCTCTCTCTCTCTCTCTCTCTCTCTCTCTCTCTCTCTCTCTCTCTCTCTCTCTCCCTCTCTCTCTCTCTCTCCCTCCCTCGCTCTCTCTACTCTCTCTGTTCTGTCAGTCATTGTTTCATTCCCATAGAGAGCAGCAGTTTGTAAGTCTTGAGGCTGTGTCACCGCTGTGCCAGTCAGGAATTCTCACAGGAGCACATCGCTTACCTCACGCTCACTGACTGCACGGAGGGAGGGAGTGAGGGAGGGGGAGAGAGAGGGAGGGAGGGAGGGAGAGAGAGAGAGAGAGAGAGAGAGAGAGAGAGAGAGAGAGAGAGAGAGAGAGAGAGAGAGAGAGAGAGAGAGAGAGAAGGCAAGGAGGGAGGGGCTGACAGAGTGAACACTGTGTCCTGTAGTGTCTGTGTGAACTGTGTGATGAATGTGTGTCTGTGTGTGTTTGTGTCGTCATGATCTATCCACGTGGAAACGCCTGGTGTTCTACTGATGGGAATACTATGTGTGTGTGTGTGTGTGTGTGTGTGTGTATGTTTAGAGTGGGAGGAAGTCAGAGGGGGAGAGGGAAAAGCAGAGCAGGTAGCTGACTAGTGGTGGCTATTCAACAGCCTGATGGTCTGAAGGTAGAAACTCTTGACCAGTCTTTCAGTCAGTCTTTCAGCCATGATGCTCCGGTACTGCCCACATCTGAGTATTTGAAGTGGGGAGAGGAGAGGAGAGGAGGGGTGGGGAGAGGAGGGGTGGAGAGAGGAGAGGAGAGGAGGGGTGGGGAGAGTAGAGGAGGGGTGGGGAGAGGATAGGAGGGGTGGGGAGAGGAGAGGAGGGTTGGGGAGAGGAGGAGAGAGATAAAGGGAGAAGAGAGAGAGGAGAGGAGAGGAGAGGAGAGGAGAGGAGAGGAGAGGAGGGGTGGGGAGAGGAGAGGAGGGGTGGGGTGGGGAGAGGAGAGGAGGGGTGGGGAGAGGGAGGAGAGGAGGGGTGGGGAGAGGAGAGGGGTGGGGAGAGGAGAGGAGGGGTGGGGAGGGGAGGAGGGGTGGGGAGAGGAGAGGAGGGGTGGGGAGAGGAGATGAGAGGAGGGGTGGGGAGAGGAGAGGACAGGAGGGGTGGGGGAGGAGAGTTGGGGTGGGGGAGAGAGGGGGGTGGGGAGAGGAGGAGAGGAGGGGTGGGGAGAGGAGAGGAGAGGAGGGGTGGGGGAGGAGAGGAGGGGACAGAGAGGAGGGGTGGGGAGAGGAGAGGAGAGGAGGGGTGGGGAGAGGAGAGGAGGGGTGGGGAGAGGGAGGGGAGGGGTGGGGGAGAGGGAGGAGGGGGAGGGGTGGGGAGAGGAGAGGAGGGGTGGGGAGAGGAGAGGAGGGGTGGGGAGAGGAGGGAGGGGAGGGGTGGGGAGAGGAGAGGAGGGGTGGGGAGAGGAGAGGAGAGGAGGGGTGGGGAGGGGAGGAGGGGTGGGGAGAGGGAGGAGGGGTGGGGAGAGGAGATGAGAGGAGGGGTGGGGAGAGGAGAGGACAGGAGGGGTGGGGAGAGGAGAGTTGGGGTGGGGAGAGGAGAGGAGGGGTGGGGAGAGGAGATGAGAGGAGGGGTGGGGAGAGGAGAGGAGAGGTGGGGAGAGGGAGGAGGGATGGGGAGAGGAGAGGAGGGGTGGGGGAGAGGAGAGGAGGGGTGGGGAGAGGAGAGGAGGGGTGGGGGAGAGGAGAGGAGGGGTGGGGAGAGGAGATGAGAGGAGGGGTGGGGAGAGGAGAGTTGGGGTGGGGAGAGGAGAGGAGGGGTGGGGAGAGGGAGAGGAGAGGAGGGGTGGGGAGAGGAGAGGTGAGGAGGGGTGGGGAGAGGAGAGGAGGGGTGGGGAGAGGAGAGGAGGGGTGGGGAGAGGAGATGAGAGGAGGGGTGGGGAGAGGAGAGGACAGGAGGGGTGGGGAGAGGAGAGTTGGGGTGGGGAGAGGAGAGGAGAGGAGGGGTGGGGTGGGGGAGGAGAGGAGGGTGGGGAGAGGAGAGGAGAGGGGGTGGGGAGAGGAGAGGAGAGCTGGGGAGAGGAGAGGAGGGGTGGGGAGAGGGAGAGGGAGGGGTGGGGAGAGGAGGGAGAGAGATAAAGGGAGAAGAGAGGACAGGAGAGGAGAGGAGGGGTGGGGGAGAGGAGAGGAGAGGACAGGAGGGGTGGGGAGAGGAGAGGAGGGGTGGGGAGAGGAGAGGAGTGGTGGGGAGAGGAGATGAGAGGAGGGGTGGGGAGGTGGGGAGAGGAGAGGAGGGGTGGGGAGAGGAGGGGAGGGGTGGGGTGGGGGGAGAGGAGGGGTGGGGGAGGGTGGGGAGAGGAGAGGAGGGGTGGGGGGGTGGGGAGAGGAGAGGACAGGAGGGGTGGGGAGAGGAGGGGAGGAGGAGGGGTGGGGAGAGGAGGGGGGGGGGGAGAGGGAGAGGAGAGGAGGGGTGGGGAGAGGAGGGGTGGAGAGAGGGGGGAGAGGAGAGGAGAGGAGGGGTGGGGAGAGGAGAGGAGGGGTGGGGAGAGGATAGGAGGGGTGGGGAGAGGAGAGGAGGGTTGGGAGAGGAGGAGAGAGATAAAGGGGAGAAGGAGAGGAGAGGAGAGGAGAGGAGGGGTGGGGAGAGGAGAGGAGGGGTGGGGTGGGGGAGAGGAGAGGAGGGGTGGGGAGAGGGGGAGTGGTGGGAGAGGAGAGGAGGGGTGGGGAGAGGAGAGGAGAGGAGAGGGGGTGGGGAGAGGAGAGGAGGGGGGGGGAGGAGAGGAGGAGGGGTGGGGAGAGGAGATGAGAGGAGGGGTGGGGAGAGGAGAGGGGGAGGGGTGGGGAGAGGAGGGAGGGAGGGAGGGGTGGGGAGAGGAGAGGAGGGGTGGGGAGAGGAGGAGGAGGGGTGGGGAGAGGGAGATGAGAGGAGGGGTGGGGAGAGGGGTGGGGGAGAGGACAGGAGGGGTGGGGAGAGGAGAGTTGGGGTGGGGAGAGGAGAGGAGGGGTGGGGAGAGGAGATGAGAGGAAGGGTGGGGAGAGGAGAGGAGAGGAGGGGTGGGGAGAGGAGAGGAGGGGTGGGGAGAGGAGGGGTGGGGAGAGGAGAGGAGAGCTGGGGAGAGGAGAGGAGGGGGTGGGGAGAGGAGAGGAGGGGTGGGGAGAGGAGAGGAGAGCTGGGGAGAGGAGAGGAGGGGTGGGGAGAGGAGAGGAGGGGTGGGGAGAGGAGGAGAGAGATAAAGGGAGAAGAGAGGACAGGAAAGGAGAGGAGGGGTGGGGAGAGGAGAGGAGAGGACAGGAGGGGTGGGGAGAGGAGAGGAGGGGTGGGGAGAGGAGAGGAGGGGTGGGGAGAGGAGATGAGAGGAGGGGTGGGGAGAGGAGAGGAGAGGAGGGGTGGGGGAGAGGAGAGGAGGGGTGGGGTGGGGAGAGGAGAGGAGGGGTGGGGAGAGGAGAGGACAGGAGGGGTGGGGAGAGGAGATGAGAGGAGGGGTGGGGAGAGGAGAGAGGAGGGGTGGGGGAGAGGAGAGGAGGGGTGGGGAGAGGAGAGGAGGGGAGGGGAGGGGAGAGATAAAGGGAGAAGAGAGGACAGGAGGGGAGGGAGAGGGAGAGGAGGGGAGGAGGGGAAAGACGAGGAGGGGAGAGGAGACGAGGGGTGGGGAGAGGAGAAGAGGAGGGGAGGAGGGTGACTCTCTTGTCTCATCACAGCATCATAAGGTGAGCGGCAGCCATTGAAGCTAATGACTTATTGAGCCAGTCAGCGCCCTCAGTCTGGTACGTGTCGTCCTGTGACGCCGTCCTGTGACGTCCAACGCAGCTGTTTGATCCTCACGTCCTCGTACGTCTGGGACTTGTCACAACGCTAGCTGACCTCCGTCAGTGGGCAGGGGCTTGTGGGTACGTCCTGTGTGACATCCTCTATATCAGTTCGGATCAGAGTGTGTGTGTGTGTGTGTGTGTGTGTGTGTGTGTGTGTGTGTGTGTGTGTGTGTGTGTGTGTGTGTGTGTGTGTGTGTGTGTGTGTGTGTGTGTGTGTGTGTGTGTGTGTGTGTGTGTGTGTGTGTGTGTGTGTGTGTGTGTGTGTGTGTGTGTGTGTGTGTGTGTGTAGGTCTCTCCCTGTGAGAGTAGTCTGTGTGTCTGTAGGTGTGTGTAGGTCTCTCCCTGTGAGAACGGTCTGTGTGTCTGTAGGTGTGTGTTGGGTTGTGGTACGGAAGGTCTCTCCCTGTGAGAGTAGTCTGTGTGTCTGTAGGTGTGTGTAGGTCTCTCCCTGTGAGAACGGTCTGTGTGTCTGTAGGTGTGTGTTGGGTTGTGGTACGGTAGGTCTCTCCCTGTGAGAGCAGTCTGTGTGTCTGTGTTTGTAGCTGAACCACTGATGTCCTTCCTTCCATCTCTCCCCACCTCTCTCTCCTTCCTTCCTTCCTTCCTTCCTTCCTTCCTTCCTTCCTTCCTTCCTTCCTTCCCTCCCTCCCTCCCTCCCTCCCTCCCTCCCTCCCCTCTCAATTCAATTTCAATTTAAGGGCTTTATTGGCATGGGAAACTTGTCAAAACAAGTGAACTAGGTAATGAACAAAAGTGAAATAAACAATACAAATGAACAACAAACATTACTCTCACAAAAGTTTCAAAAGAATAAAGACATTTCATTTGTCATATTATGTGTAATATTTAAAGTACAAAAGGGGAAATAAATAAACATATATGGGTGTCATATTATATATATACAGTGTTTTAACAATGTACAGATGGTTAAAGGACACAAGATAAAATAAATAAGCATAAATATAGGTTGTATTTACAATGTTGTCTGTTCTTCACTGGTTACCCTTTCCTCGTGGCAACAGGCCACAAATCTTGCTGTTGTGATGCACACTGTGGAATTTCACCCAGTAGATATGGGGGTTCATCAAAATTAAAATTCTTTGTGGATCTGTGCAATCGGAGGGAAATATAATAATTTGTTCTTTAACTGACTTGCCTAGTTAAATAAAGGTTCCATTTGGCAGGAGGTTAGGAAGTGCAGCTCAGTTTCCACCTCATTTTGTGGGCAGTGAGCACATAGCCTGTCTTCTCTTGAGAGCCATGTCTGCCTACGGCGGCCTTTCTCAATAGCAAGGCTATGCTCACTGAGTCTGTACATAGTCAAAGCTTTCCTTAATTTTGGGTCAGCCACAGTGGTCAGGTATTCTGCCGCTGTGTACTCTCTGTTTAGGGTCAGTCACAGTGGTCAGGGATTCTGCCATTGTGTACTCTCTGTTTGGGGCCAAATAGCATTCTAGTTTGTTCAGTTTTTTTTGTTAATTCTTTCCAATGTGTCAAGTAATTATCTTTTTGTTTTCTCATGATTTGGTTGGGTCTCATTGTGTTGCTGTCCTGGTTCATTAAGGATCGGTGTCCTGCTAGCGTGACAACTGAAGGACGAACAATTCAAATAAATCATCAGAAATATTATGGATTTTAAACATTTAGGTGTCTTATATCGTCTGAAAGATAAAATTATTCATCAAAATTGGGTTTGTTTTAGAATTCTTTGCGGATCTGTGTAATCTGAGGGAAATATGTGTCTCTAATATGGTTATACGTTTGGCAGGAGGTTCGACAACAACATAGCATGGCAGCAAGACATGACAACACACCCTGGAAGCAACACAACATGATGTCGTGTCTTTGGCTATGCCGGATTAATTGATAAAACATGCTATTCTATAAAATAATTTATCCGTAATTAATATTACCTGATTGAGCTAATCATGTAAATGTCATTAACGAGAGAGTCAGGCAATAATATTTATAGAGCTGTTATCTTCCGAATAAACATTTAATGAACTAGTAATATTTTACATCAATAGCAGTCAACATTAATCTTCATTTTACTTCAGTCTCATAATCTGAAAGTTGTAAATGATTGGTTATCTGCAAGAACCCTGGCTAACAATTTGAATCAGCAATACAACATTGGGTTTAGTCATGTATTTACTAAACACCTAACTAATCACACATACACATACATAAAGAGTGGGAGACTGGAACAAAGGCGAAGCTGTGCTATCGTAAATACAGTATCTTATGCATTCATTCAGCTATGCTATCGTAAATACAGTATCTTATTCATTCATTCAGCTATGCTATCGTAAATACAGTATCTTATTCATTCATTCAGCTATGCTATCGTAAATACAGTATCTTATTCATTCATTCAGCTATGCTATCGTAAATACAGTATCTTATGCATTCATTCAGCTGTGCTATCGTAAATACAGTATCTTATGCATTCATTCAGCTGTGCTATCGTAAATACAGTATCTTATGCATTCTAAATTACCACCCATTTGGAAAAGGAAAATCCAATAAATATTTACTCTGAGCTGCGCTTCAGTAGGTTGGTGGTAGATGGAAGGCTGTGTTTTCAAATCGAGTCCTCTGTCCTTTGAAGAATGTCTCTGGTTGTCAATTGGATACGTTGTAGTAACGTTGTTTTCTGAACCATTCTGACATAGGATCGTTATCCCTCCTCATCGGAACAGGAAGTTATGTTGTCGTCAAGGGCTTATAGGAAGGGAGAGCAGGGCGTGTTTGAAAAGTTGTATAGCCCATGTCCCTTCACAGGGGAGGGCCACTGATTGAGCAGAGCCCTATCCTTATGAAAACCCAAATGTCACATTTTAGAAGCTAAAATCACATTTCATCCCATCACGAATAATTTCATATTCAAACATTTCAATTGAACAACAATTCCATGTGAATCCGATAACTCTGATGTGTAGACTTTCCACTGTGGAGTTTTATCATTGATGAGAATGTCTCAGATGACAACAGAACTGACATCATATTCATTAAGTACCACCGCATATGATCAATTGGTCGGATTACCAGAATATAGTTCATTCCCCCCACCTTCTGATGTTCCCTGAATCTCTATGTTAACCAAAGGGTTTGCAAATGTAACATGAGTAGGGTAGAGAGAGGAAAATGGTGGGAAGAGGTATTTTTGACTGTCATAAACCGATCCCCCCCAGGCCAACGTCATGACAATGACAACAACATGGTAGAAACACAAAACATGGTACAAACATTATTGGGCACAGTCAACAGCACAAAGGGCATGAAGATAGAGACAACAATACATCATGCATAGCAGCCACAACTGTCCGTAAGAATGTCCATGAGTCTTTTAATGAAGAGATGGGACCGTCCCGGTTGAGTGTAGTGTAGTGTAGTGTAGTGTAGTGTAGTGTAGTGTAGTGTAGTGTAGTGTAGTGTAGTGTAGTGTAGTGTAGATATGGAATAGTGTAGTGTAGTGTAGTGTAGTGTAGTGTAGTGTAGTGTAGTGTAGTGTAGTGTAGTGTAGTGTAGTGTAGTGTAGTGTAGTGTAGATATGGAATAATAAAGTGTAGTGTGTAGTGTAGTGTAGTGTAGTGTAGTGTAGTGTAGTGTAGTGTAGTGTAGTGTAGTATGGTAGTGTAGTGTAGTGTAGTGTAGTGTAGTGTAGTGTAGTTAGTGTAGTGTAGTGTAGTGTAGTGTAGTGTAGTGTAGTGTTTACATTTTTTTATTTTATTTAACCAGGTAGGCAGGTTGAGAACAAGTTCTCATTTACAACTGTGACCTGGCCAAGATAAATCAAAGCAGCGTGACACAAACAACAACACAGAGTTACACAGGGAATAAACAACAACACAGAGTTACACATGGAATAAACAACAACACAGAGTTACACAGGGAATAAACAACAACACAGAGTTACACAGGGAATAAACAACAACACAGAGTTACACAGGGAATAAACAAACATACAGTCAATAACAAGTAAACAATAAACAATAAACAAGTCAATGACACAGTAGAAAAAAGGAAAGTCTATATACAGTGTGTGCAAATGGTGTGAGGAGGTAAGGCAATAAATAGGCCATAGTAGCAAATAATTACACTTTAGCAGATTAGCGCTGGAGTGATAGATGAGTAGATGATGATGAGCAGATGAAGGTGTGTAAGTAGTGATAGTGGTGTGCAAAAGAGCAGCAAAGTAAATAAAAACAGTATGGGGATGAGGTAGGTAGATTGGGTGGGCTATTTACAGATGGACTATGTACAGCTGCAGCTATCGGTTAGCTGCTCGGATAGCTGATGTTTAAAGTTGGTGAGGGACATAAAAGTCTCCAACTTCAGCGATTTTTGCAATTCGTTCCAGTCACTGGCAGCAGAGAACTGGAAGGAAAGGCGGCCAAATGAGGTGTTGGCTTTGGTGATGATCAGTGACATATACCTGCTGGAAAGTGTGCTACGGTTGCTATGGTGACCAGTGAGCTGAGATGAGGCGGAGCTTTACCTTGCATAGACTTGTAGATGACCTGGAGCCAGTGGGTTTGGCGACAAATATGTAGTGAGGGCCGGCCAACGAGAGCATGCAGGTCGCAGTGGTGGGTAGTATATGGGGCTTTGGTGACAAAACGGGTGGCACTGTGATAGACTGCATCCAGTTTGCTGAGTAGAGTGTTGGAGGCTATTTTGCAGATGACATCGCCGAAGTCGAGGATCGGTAGTTTTACGAGGGTAAGTTTGGCGGCATGAGTGAAGGAGGCTTTTTTTGCGAAATAGAAAGCCGATTCTAGATTTGATTTTGGATTGGAGATGTTTAATATGAGTCTGGAAGGAGAGTTTACAGTCTAACCAGACACCTAGGTATTTAGTGTAGGGCAGTGTAGTGTAGTGTAGTGTGGTATAGGGTAAAGTAGTGCACTACGTAGGGAATAGGGTGCCATTTGGGATGTATATTAGGTAAAAGTAGTGCACTATATAGGGAATAGTATACCATTTGCGATGCATCCTCTGGAAGTGGATCTCTCTCACTGGATTGGATGGATGGTCAGGAGGCAGCTGTATTCCACTTCTGCTTCCTGTTTCCCCTTTATTCCATTCATCAGGATATTACCCAGAATGCAACAGGAGTCCTGTTACCCCTCTATTCCATTCATCAGGATATTTACCCAGAATGCAACAGGAGTCCTGTTACCCCTCTATTCCATTCATCAGGATATTTACCCAGAATATTTATTCCATTCATCAGAATGCAACAGGAGTCCTGTTACCCCTCTATTCCATTCATCAGGATATTTACCCAGAATGCAACAGGAGTCCTGTTACGCCTCTATTCCATTCATCAGGATATTACCCAGAATGCAACAGGAGTCCTGTTACCCATCACTTAGTGGCTCCCAGGGGTCAGCTGCAGGATCAACAAGATCTCACGGTTTGATTTCAGATTCTGACATTTATCCATGTAGAAGTTGCTCCAAACATCATATTTTGAAGTATTTTTTGACACCCGGGATTTACTCATCCTGTTCTGCATCGTTCCATTTCTACAAAAAACATATTTTTGCATTTAAGGGTTAAACTTTGGGATAGGGTTAAACATTTTGGAGTATCGACCACGTGAATTCAACATACAACCTTCTGATTCGGAGTCACATGATTACATAGTGCTCACTGTTGACCCTAGTCACCTGTTTTGAAGGCATTTTACAACTTCCTCAGGACAGACGTCCAATTTCGAAGTCAATCTCCATCTCTTTCTCTCTCTCTAGGGCCAAAACAAAATTCATTTCATAAGCTAAATGTATGAATCCACTCTCTCTCTCTCTCTCTCTCTCTCTCTCTCTCTCTCTCTCTCTCTCTCTCTCTCTCTCTCTCTCTCTCTCTCTCTCTCTCTCTCTCTCTCTCTCTCTCTCTCTCTCTCTCTCTCTATCCTGTGTATCAGTAATGGGTTGGCCCTCCCCCACTCTCTCTCTCCATCTTGTGTATCAGTAATGGGTTCTCTTTCTCCCTCCGCTTCTCTCTCTACATCTCCTCGTTTTTCTCCATCCTGTGTATCAGTAATGCCGGCACTTCTCTCTCTACCTCCCCCTTGTTCTCTCTCTCTACCTCTCCTTGCTCTCCCTCTCTCTCTTCCTCTCTCCCAACTCTCTCTCTAAATCCCTGTTCTCTCTCTCTCCCCATCTATCCTCTCTCTCTCTCTCTCCATCCTTTCCATCAGTAATGGGTGTTCTGTTTCAGCGTGTCATGTGATCTCTCCCCAGGGAAGTGAAACATAGAAAACATACTCTATTTCAAGGCTGAAGGCTGCCATTTTGTCTACAGGCTCTATAGGCAACACTCTAGAATGCTGTAGTCCGTCTGTCCTCTACTCAGTCTACCGGTGATCTCACAAAGGGGCACTAGAATGTTGTAATCCGTCTGCCCTCGATTCAGTCTACCGGTGATCTCACAAAGGGGCACTAGAATGTTGTAGTCCGTCTGTCCTCTAATCAGTCTACCGGTGATCTCACAAAGGGGCACTAGAATGTTGATGATCTCACAAAGGGGCACTAGAATGTTGTAGTCCGTCTGTCCTCTACTCAGTCTACAGGTGATCTCACAAAGCACCTCTGTCTCCTCCGAAGTACCCCTGTATCCCAAACGGCACCCTATCCCTTATAATAGTGTACTACTTTTTGACCAGAGCCTTATGGTAACCATATAGAGATGAGGGTGTCATTTGGGAGACATCCTTGGTCTCCCCAAGGAGAAAAAGTCTCTGTCTCTGACTAATCAACTGTCTAAGGGCCTCGGCAGGACTACAAATAAACAGCACAGTTGAAAATATTGACCCAGTGACCAGCATGTTGATGCCCATGGCTTCCCATCTGTCCCTCGCGCTCTCAGTCAACTGATGAATTCACACACAGAGAGAGAGACAGAGAGAGACAAATTGATGGAATGTGGTGTTTGGGGTAAAACATTCGACATTATATAATCCATGTACACAAACAACAAGTGTGAGATTAAAATTGGCAATAAACACACATTTCTTCACACAGGGTCGTGGGGTGAGACAGGGATGCAGCTTAAGCCCCACCCTCTTCAACATATATATCAATGAACTGGCACGGGCACTAGAAAAGTCTGCAGCACCCGGCCTCACTCAACTAGAATCTGAAATCAAATGTCTACTGTTTGCTGATGACCTGGTGCTTCTGTCACCAACCAAGGAGGGCCTACAGCAGCACCTAGATCTTCTGCACAGTTTCTGCTAGACCTGGGCCCTGACAGTAAATCTCAGTAAGAACAAAATAATGGTGTTCCAAAAAAGGTCCAGTCGCCAGGACCACAAATACTAATTCCATCTAGACACCATTGCCCTAGAGCACACAAAAAACTATACATACCTTGGCCTAAACATTTACATTTACATTTACATTTAAGTCATTTAGCAGACGCTCTTATCCAGAGCGACTTACAAATTGGTGCATTCACCTTATGACATCCAGTGGAACAACCACTTTACAATAGTGCATCTAAATATTTTAAGGGGGGTGAGAAGGATTACTTTATCCTATCCTAGGTATTCCTTAAAGAGGTGGGGTTTCAGGTGTCTCCGGAAGGTGGTGATTGACTCCGCTGTCCTGGCGTCGTGAGGGAGTTTGTTCCACCATTGGGGAGCCAGAGCAGCGAACAGTTTTGACTGAGCTGAGCGGGAACTGTACTTCCTCAGTGGTAGGGAGCGAGCAGGCCAGAGGTGGATGAACGCAGTGCCCTTATTTGGGTGTAGGGCCTGATCAGAGCCTGGAGGTACTGAGGTGCCGTTCCCTCACAGCTCCGTAGGCAAGCACCATGGTCTTGTAGCGGATGCGAGCTTCAACTGGAAGCCAGTGGAGAGAGCGGAGGAGCGGGGTGACGTGAGAGAACTTGGGAAGGTTGAACACTAGACGGGCTGCGGCGTTCTGGATGAGTTGTAGGGGTTTAATGGCACAGGCAGGAGCCCAGCCAACAGCGAGTTGCAGTAATCCAGACGGGAGATGACAAGTGCCTGGATTAGGACCTGCGCCGCTTCCTGTGTGAGGCAGGGTCGTACTCTGCGGATGTTGTAGAGCATGAACCTACAGGAACGGGCCACCGCCTTGATGTTAGTTGAGAACGACAGTTTGTTGTCCAGGATCACGCCAAGGTTCTTAGCGCTCTGGGAGGAGGACACAATGGAGTTGTCAACCGTGATGGCGAGATCATGGAGCGGGCAGTCCTTCCCCGGGAGGAAGAGCAGCTCCGTCTTGCCAGTTCAGCTTGAGGTGGTGATCCGTCATCCACACTGATATGTCTGCCAGACATGCAGAGAATCGCCACCTGGTCATCAGAAGGGGAAAGGAGAAGATTAATTGTGTGTCGTCTGCATAGCAATGATAGGAGAGACCATGTGAGGTTATGACAGAGCCAAGTGACTTGGTGTATAGCGAGAATAGGAGAGGGCCTAGAACAGAGCCCTGGGGGACACCAGTGGTGAGAGCGCGTGGTGAGGAGACAGATTCTCGCCACGCCACCAAGGAGCGACCTGTCAGGTAGGACGCAATCCAAGCGTGGGCCGCTAAACATCAGCACCACATGTAACTTCCACAAAACTGTGAACGATCTGAGAGACAAGGCAAGAAGGGCATTCTATGCCATCAAAAGGAACATAAAATTCAACATACAAATTAGGATCTGGCTAAAAATACTTGAATCAGTCATAGAGCCCATTGCCCTTTATGGTTGTGAGGTGAGGTCTGCTCACCAACCAAGAATTCACAAAATGGGACAAGCACCAAATTGAGACTCTGCATGCAGAATTCTTCAAAAATATCCTCAGTGTACAATGTAAAACACCAAATAACGCACGCAGAGCAGAATTAGGCTGATACCCACTAATTATCAAAATCCAGAAAAGAGCCGTTAAATTCTACAACCATCTAAAAGGAAGCGATTCCCAAACCTTCCATAACAAAGCCATCACCTACAGAGAGATGAACCTGGAGAAGAGTCCCCTAAGCAAGCTGGTCCTGGGTCTCTGTTCACAAACACAAACACACCCTACAGAGCCCCAGGACAACAGCACAATTAGACCCAACCAAATCATGAGAAAACAAAAAGATAATTACTTAACACATTGGAAAGAATTAACAAAAAAACAGAGCAAACTAGAATGCTATTTGGCCCTACACAGAGAGTACACAGCGGCAGAATACCTGACCACTGTGACTGACCCAAAATTAAGGAAAGCTTTGACTATGTACAGACTCAGTGAGCATAGCCTTGCTATTGAGAAAGGCCGCCGTAGGCAGACATGGCTCTCAAGAGAAGACAGGCTATGTGCTCACTGCCCACAAAATGAGGTGGAAACTGAGCTGCACTTCCTAACCTCCTGCCCAATGTATGACCATATCAGAGAGACATATTTCCCTCAGATTACACAGATCCACAAAGAATTCGAAAACAAATCCAATTTTGATAAACTCCCATATCTACTGGGTGAAATTCCACAGTGTGCCATCACAGCAGCAAGATTTGTGACCTGTTGCCACAAGAAAAGGGCAACCAGTGAAGAACAAACACCATTGTAAATACAACCCATATTTATGCTTATTTATTTTATCTTGTGTCCTTTAACCATTTGTACATTGTTAAAACACTGTATATATATAATATGACATTTGTAATGTCTTTATTGTTTTGAAACTTCTGTATGTATAATGTTTACTGTTAATTTGTATTGTTTATTTCACTTTATATATTCACTTTATATATTATCTACCTCACTTGCTTTGGCAATGTTAACACATGTTTCAGAGACACACACACACACACACACACACACACACACACACACACACACACACACACACACACACACACACACACACACACACACACACACACACACACACACACACACACACACACACACACACACACACACACACACACACACACACACACACACACACACACACACACACACACACACACACACACACACACACACACACACACACACACACACACACACACACACACACACACACACACACACACACACACATAGGCACATACACACAGATACACACAGATACACACACACACACACACACACACACACACACACACACACACACACACACACACACACACACACACACACACACACACACACACACACACACACACACACACACACACACACACACACACACACACACACACACACACACACACACACACACACACTAACCCATGGACAGGAGCCACAGGAGTCCCATTTAACACACTCTCCTCTCCATCCAGATGATTGTAGATGTTACGTAAAGATGTCCTCGTAAAGCAGTCCAGTTGAAAGTATGTTCTACCAGTCTCACAGCAATCACAGTGGAAATTAAGCTCGGTTGATCTAATTCAAACATACACATCTGTTTAACAGGGGAGCGGAGTTGAACCCTCAGAGGTGAGAGAGAGGGAGAGAGTGAGAGATCGTGAGAGAGAGCGTGAACGAGACAGAGCGTGAGAGAGACTGTAAGAGAGAGAGAGAGAGAGACAGAGCTTGAGAGAGAGCGTGAGAGAGAGCGTGAACGAGACAGAGTGTGAGAGAGACTGTAAGAGAGAGAGAGAGAGAGAGAGAGAGAGACAGAGCTTGAGAGAGAGCGTGATGGAGAGCGTGAGAGAGAGGGAGAGAAATTGCCTTTATATTTGCATGCCTCGAGCGAACATCTATCATTATCATCTAGACGTCTGTAAGCTGTGAGGTGTGTGTGTGTGTGTGTGTGTGTGTGTGTGTGTGTGTGTGTGTGTGTGTGTGTGTGTGTGTGTGTGTGTGTGTGTGTGTGTGTGTGTGTGTGTGTGTGTGTGTGTGTGTGTGTGTGTGTGTGTGTGTGTGTGTGTGTGTGTGTGTGTGTGTGTGTGCTGTCGCTCTGGGGACAAACGGGAAACACTACCACCACGCTTTCAAACGTTACCGCAGCAGCATCAAATGTTTCCTAAACGCTCGTCTCTCCCGGCGAGACTCCCTCCCTCACACAGACACGGTGAAGAATGAGGTAGCTGCTTGATTATTTAGTTATTTTGTTTTTCTCTCACTTTTGTTTTCCTGAACGCTCTTAGTTCTCTCTCTCTCTGTCGTCTTTATCCCCATGACATTACCAACCCCCTCTGAGAAACTACCCCCTCTCCATCTCCTCCTAATACTGAACTACCCCCATCCCCTCTTCTCATACTGAACTACCCCCATCCCCCTCATCTCATACTGAACTACCCCCATCCCCCTCATCTCATACTAAACTACCTCCATCCCCCTCATCTTCTACTGATCTACCCCCATCCCACCCCATCTCATACTAAACTACCTCCATCCCCCCATCTTCTACTGAACTACCCCCATCCCCTCATCTTCTACTGAACTACCCCCATCCCCCTCATCTCATACTGAACTACCCCCATCCCCCTCATTTCATACTGAACTACCCCCATCCCACCCCATCTCATACTGAACTACCCCCACACCCCCATCTTCTACTGGACTACCCCCATCCCCTCATCTCATACTGAACTACCCCCATCCCCTCATCTCATACTGAACTACCCCCATCCCCTCATCTCATACTGAACTACCCCCATCCCCTCATCTCATACTGAACTACCCCCATCCCCTCATCTCATACTGAACTACCCCCATCCCCTCATCTCATACTGAACTACCCCATCCCCTCATCTTCTACTGAACTACCCCCATCCCCTCATCTCATACTGAACTACACCCATCCCCTCATCTTCTACTGAACTACCCCCATCCCCCTCATCTCATACTGAACTACCCCCATCCCCTCATCTCATACTGAACTACCCCCATCCCCTCATCTCATACTGAACTACCCCCATCCCCTCCATCTTCTACTGAACTACCCCCATCCCACCCCATCTCATACTGAACTACCCCCATCCCACCCCATCTCATACTGAACTACCCCCATCCCACCCCATCTCATACTGAACTACCCCCATCCCACCCCATCTCATACTGAACTACCCCCATCTCACCCCATCTCATACTGAACTACCCCCATCCCACCCCATCTCATACTGAACTACCCCCATCCCCTCATCTCATACTGAACTACCCCCATCCCCTCATCTCATACTGAACTACCCCCATCTCACCCCATCTCATACTGAACTACCCCCATCCCACCCCATCTCATACTGAACTACCCCCATCCCCCTCATCTCATACTGAACTACCCCCATCCCACCCCATCTCATACTGAACTACCCCATCCCCTCATCTCATACTGAACTACCCCCATCCCCTCATCTCATACTGAACTACCCCCATCTCACCCCATCTCATACTGAACTACCCCCATCCCACCCCATCTCATACTGAACTACCCCCATCCCCCTCATCTCATACTGAACTACCCCATCCCCTCATCTCATACTGAACTACCCCCATCCCCTCATCTCATACTGAACTACCCCCATCACACCCCATCTCATACTGAACTACCCCCATCCCCTCATCTCATACTGAACTACCCCCATCCCCTCATATCATACTGAACTACCCCCATCCCCTCATCTCATACTGAACTACCCCCATCCCCTCATCTCATTCTGAACTACCCCCATCCCCTCATCTCATACTGAACTACCCCCCATCCCCTCATCTCATACTGAACTACCCCCATCCCCTCATCTCATACTGAACTACCCCCATCCCCCTCATCTCATACTGAACTACCCCCATCCCCTCATCTCATACTGAACTACCCCCATCCCCTCATCTCATACTGAACTACCCCCCATCCCCTCCATCTTCTACTGAACTACCCCCATCCCCTCATCTCATACTGAACTACCCCCATCCCCTCCATCTTCTACTGAACTACCCCCATCCCCTCATCTCATACTGAACTACCCCCATCCCATCTCCATCTCATCTTCTACTGAACTACCCCATCCCCCATCCCCTCCATCTTCTACTGAACTACCCCCATCCCCCATCTCATACTGAAACTCATCTCATACTGAACTACCCCCATCCCCTCATCTCATACTGAATACCCCCATCCCCTCATCTCATACTGAACTACCCCCATCCCCTAATCTCATACTGAACTACCCCCATCATCCCTCATCTCATACTGAACTACCCCCATCCCCTCATCTCATACTGAACTACCCCCATCCCCTCATCTCATACTGAACTACCCCCATCCCCTCATCTCATACTGAACTACCCCCATCCCCTCATCTCTACTGAACTACCCCCATCCCCTCATCTCATACTGAACTACCCCCATCCCCTCATCTCATACTGAACTACCCCCATCATCTCATACTGAACTACCCCCATCTCATACTGAACTACCCCCACCCCCCATCTCATATGAACTACCCCCATCCCCTCATCTCATACTGAACTACCCCCATCCCCTCATACCCCCATCATCTCATACTGAACTACCCCCATCTCATCTCATACTGAACTACCCCCATCCCCTCATCTCATACTGAACTACCCCCCATCCCCTCATCTCATACTGAACTACCCCCATCCCCCCTCATGAACTACCCCCATCCCCTCATCTCATACTGAACTACCCCCATCCCCTCATCTCATACTGAACTACCCCCATCCCCTCATCTCATACTGAACTACCCCATCCCCTCATCTTCTACTGAACTACCCCCATCCCCTCATCTCATACTGAACTACCCCCATCCCCTCATCTTCTACTGAACTACCCCCATCCCCTCATCTCATACTGAACTACCCCCATCCCCTCATCTCATACTGAACTACCCCCATCCCCTCATCTCATACTGAACTACCCCCCCCCATCCCCTCCATCTTCTACTGAACTACCCCATCCCATCCCCATCTCATACTGAACTACCCCCATCCCACCCCATCTCATACTGAACTACCCCCATCCCACCCCATCTCATACTGAACATACCCCATCTCATACTGAACTCCCCATCCCACCCCATCTCATACTGAACTACCCCCATCTCACCCCATCTCATACTGAACTACCCCCATCCCACCCCATCTCATACTGAACTACCCCCATCCCCTCATCTCATACTGAACTACCCCCATCCCCTCATCTCATACTGAACTACCCCCATCTCACCCCATCTCATACTGAACTACCCCCATCCCACCCCATCTCATACTGAACTACCCCCATCCCCCTCATCTCATACTGAACTACCCCATCCCACCCCATCTCATACTGAACTACCCCCATCCCCTCATCTCATACTGAACTACCCCCATCCCCTCATCTCATACTGAACTACCCCCATCTCACCCCATCTCATACTGAACTACCCCCATCCCACCCCATCTCATACTGAACTACCCCCATCCCCCTCATCTCATACTGAACTACCCCATCCCCTCATCTCATACTGAACTACCCCCATCCCCTCATCTCATACTGAACTACCCCCATCACACCCCATCTCATACTGAACTACCCCCATCCCCCTCATCTCATACTGAACTACCCCCATCCCCTCATATCATACTGAACTACCCCCATCCCCTCATCTCATACTGAACTACCCCCATCCCCTCATCTCATTCTGAACTACCCCCATCCCCTCATCTCATACTGAACTACCCCCATCCCCTCATCTCATACTGAACTACCCCCATCCCCTCATCTCATACTGAACTACCCCCATCCCCTCATCTCATACTGAACTACCCCCATCCCCTCATCTCATACTGAACTACCCCCATCCCCTCATCTCATACTGAACTACCCCCATCCCCTCCATCTTCTACTGAACTACCCCCATCCCCTCATCTCATACTGAACTACCCCCCATCCCCTCCATCTTCTACTGAACTACCCCCATCCCCTCATCTCATACTGAACTACCCCCATCCCCTCCATCTTCTACTGAACTACCCCCATCCCCTCCATCTTCTACTGAACTACCCCCATCCCCTCATCTCATACTGAACTACCCCCATCCCCTCAACTCATACTGAACTACCCCCATCCCCTCATCTCATACTGAACTACCCCCATCCCCTCATCTCATACTGAACTACCCCCATCCCCTAATCTCATACTGAACTACCCCCATCCCCTCATCTCATACTGAACTACCCCCATCCCCTCATCTCATACTGAACTACCCCCATCCCCTCATCTCATACTGAACTACCCCCATCACCTCATCTCATACTGAACTACCCCCATCCCCTCATCTTCTACTGAACTACCCCCATCCCCTCATCTCATACTGAACTACCCCCCATCCCCTCATCTCATACTGAACTACCCCTATCCCCCTCATCTCATACTGAACTACCCCCATCCCCTCAACTCATACTGAACTACCCCCACCCCCTCATCTCATACTGAACTACCCCCATCCCCTCATCTCATACTGAACTACCCCCATCCCCTCATCTTCTACTGAACTACCCCCATCCCCTCATCTCATACTGAACTACCCCCATCCCCTCATCTCATACTGAACTACCCCCATCCACTCATCTCATACTGAACTACCCCCATCCCCTCATCTCATACTGAACTACCCCCCATCCCCTCATCTCATACTGAACTACCCCCATCCCCTCATCTCATACTGAACTACCCCCATCCCCTCATATCATACTGAACTACCCCCATCCCCTCAATTCATACTGGACTACCCCCATCCCCCTCCTCCTCATACTGTTAAAACACCCCTTCACCTCTCTCCCTCCTCTCCATCCCCTTCACTGGGAGGGAGCCTGAGCCAGAGTGGGTCGGTCCATTGATGGATCCAGGGGGGGAAGAGGCAATAATGGGATTGCTGAAATGGTATGTCCTGATACATAGAGGAGAGAGAGAGGGAGTGTGTGAGAGGAATAGTAAAGAGACCCCTGGAGACGACGGAGGGAGAGAGAGGGAGGAGGAGACGATGGAGGAGAGAGAGGGAGGAGGAGGAGATGATGGAGGAGAGAGAGGGAGGAGGAGACAATGGAGGAGAGAGAGGGAGGAGGAGGAGACGATGGAGGAGAGAGAGGGAGGAGGAGACGATTGAGGAGAGAGAGGGAGGAGGAGGAGACGATGGAGGAGAGAGAGGGAGGAGGAGGAGATGATGGAGGAGAGAGAGGGAGGAGGAGACAATGGAGGAGAGAGAGGGAGGAGGAGGAGACGATGGAGGAGAGAGAGGGAGGAGGAGACGATTGAGGAGAGAGAGGGAGGAGGAGGAGACGATGGAGGAGAGATAAGGAGGAGACGATGGAGGGAGAGATAGAGGAGAAGACGATGGAAGAGAGAGAGGGGGGAGGAGGAGATGATGGAGCAGAGAGAGGGAGGAGGAGGAGAATGGAGGAGAGAGAGGGAGGAGGAGGAGATGATGGAGGAGCTAGAGAGAGAGGAGGAGACAATGGAGGAGAGGGAGGAGGAGACGATGGAGGAGAGAGAGGGAGGAGGAGGAGACGATTGAGGAGCAAGATGGAGGAGGAGACAACGGAGGAGAGAGAAGGAAAAGGAGGAGACGATGAAGGAGCGAGAGGGAGGAGGAGACAACGGAGGAGAGAGAGGGAGGAGGAGGAGACGATGGAGGAGAGAGAGGGAGGAGGAGACAATGGAGGAGAGAGAGGGAGGAGGAGATGATGAAGGAGAGAGAGGGAGGGAGGAGGAGACGATGGAGGGAGAGAGAGGGAGGAGGAGATGATGGAGAGAGAGAGAGAGAGAGAGAGAGAGAGAGGGAGAGAGAGAGAGAGGGAGAGAGAGGAAACGATGGAGGGAGAGAGAGAGAGAGAGAGAGGGAGTAAACGATGGAAGGAGATAGAGAGGAGACGATGGAGGGAGAGAGAGAGAGAGAGGGAGGAAACAATGGAGCGAGAGAGAGAGGAGAGAGAGAGAGGGAGGAAACGATGGAGGGAGGGAGTACGGTAGAGCCGAGGCACAGCCAGAAAATTGCATTGTGTGCTCAGTGATTAGTTTACCTCCTGGGCAGGGCTCATTCTCCCTCTCCATCTCTCCGTCTCTCTGTCTCTCCCTTTCTTCGTCTCTACATCTCCGTCTTTACAGCTCTCCGTCTCTCTATCTCTCTGTCTCTACATCGCTCTGTCTCTCTCTTTCTCTGTTTTTCCATCTCTCTATCTCTCCATCTCTCTCTCCCTCTCTCTCTGTATATCTCTCCCCCTCTCTCTCTCTCTCTCTCTCTCTCTCTCTCTCTCTCTCTCTCTCTCTCTCTCTCTCTCTCTCTCTCTCTCTCTCTCTCTCTCTCTCTCTCTCTCTCTCTCTCTCTCTCTCTCTCTCTCCCCCCTCCTCCCCCTGTGTGATTGTCAGTATGAGGAACATTTGCTTGATGTTGAAAGACTGTTCCTAGAACACATGTAGTCTGTTCTTTAAAGGTTCCCAGAATGTTTCATTAGTTTGTTGGAACATTGCGGGGGATGTCAAAAAACATCCGTTCGCAAAAACACAACAACGGTCCAGCTGTGCGGATGATTATACAAAGTTCATTTTTAAGGTGCAAAAACATCATTCACCTGGTGTGACAAGACTGTTCCCAGAAGACATTTTGTCTGTTCTTTAAAGGTTCCCAGGATATTTAGGTTGTGAGAAGAGACATACGTCCACAAAACACAACTGTCAAATTGTGCTGCCATTCAGATAATGTTAGTATCAGGTTGCACAAAACACCATACACTCCTTTGATGCTTCATGAATGACGGTTAGAAAAGCCTTTCTGAAACTCTTTAAAGTTTCTGCTGGTTGGAAGCTCCAATGTCTGACACCAAGACGTCACACAACCCATGAGTGGGAATCATCGAGGTAACCATGACTACTTCCAGACACAATGAGTGGGAATCATCATTGAGGTAACCATGACTACTCCCAGACACAATGAGTGGTAATCATCGAGGACACCATGACTACTTCCAGACACAATGAGTGGGAATCATCGAGGACACCATGAATACTTCCAGACACAATGAGTGGGAATCATAGAGGTAAGCATGACTACTTCCAGACACAATGAGTGGGAATCATTGAGGTAACCATGACTACTTCCAGACACAATGAGTTGGAATCATTGAGGTAACCATGACTACTTTCAGACACAATGAGTGGGAATCATTGAGGTAACCATGACTACTCCCAGACACAATGAGTGGGAATCATCATCGAGGTAACCATGACTACTCCCAGACACAATGAGTGGGAATCATCGAGGTAACCATGACTACTTCCAGACACAATGAGTGGGAATCATCGAGGTAACCATGACTACCTCCAGACACAAAGAGTGGGAATCATCGAGGTAACCATGACTACTTCCAGACACAATGAGTGGGAATCATCGAGGACACCATGACTACTTCCAGGCACAATGAGTAGGAATCATCGAGGTAACCATGACTACTTCCAGACACAATGAGTGGGAATCATCATTGAGGTAACCATGACTACTCCCAGACACAATGAGTGGTAATCATCGAGGACACCATGACTACTTCCAGACACAATGAGTGGGAATCATCGAGGACACCATGACTACTTCCAGACACAATGAGTGGGAATCATCGAGTTAACCATTACTACTTCCAGACACAATGAGTGGGAATCATCGAGTTAACCATTACTACTTTCAGACACAATGAGTGGGAATCATCATCGAGGTAACCATGACTACTTCGAGACACAATGAGTGGGAATCATCGAGGTAAGCATGACTACTTCCAGACACAATGCGTGGGAATCATTGAGGTAACCATGACTACTTTCAGACACAATGAGTGGGAATCATTGAGGTAACCATGACTACTTCCAGACACAATGAGTGGGAATCATTGAGGAAACCATTACTACTTTCAGACACAATGAGTGAGAATCATTGAGGAAACCATTACTACTTTCAGACACAATGAGTGGGAATCATCATCGAGGTAACCATGACTACTCCCAGACACAATGAGTGGGAATCATCGAGGTAACCATGACTACTTCCAGACCCAATGAGTGGTAATCATCGAGGACACCATGACTACTTCCCGACACTATGAGTGGGAATCATCATCGAGGTAACCATGACTACTTCCAGACACAATGAGTGGGAATCATTGAAGTAACCCTGACTACTTTCAGATACAATGAGTGGGAATCATCGAGGTAACCATGACTACTTCCAGACCCAATGAGTGGGAATCATCGAGGACACCATGACTACTTCCCGACACTATGAGTGGGAATCATCATCGAGGTAACCATGACTACTTCCAGACACAATGAGTAGGAATCATCATCGAGGTAACCATGACTACTTCCAGACCCAATGAGTGGGAATCATCGAGGTAACCATGACTACTTTCAGATACAATGAGTGGGAATCATCGAGGACACCATGACTACTTTCAGATACAATGAGTGGGAATCATCGAGGTAACCATGACTACTTCCAGACCCAATGAGTGGGAATCATCGAGGTAACCATGAGTACTTCCAGACCCAATGAGTGGGAATCATCGAGGTAACCATGACTACTTCCCGACACAATCAGTGGGAATCATCGAGGTAACCATGACTACTTCCCGACACTTTGTAGGAATCCATTACAATGAAAAAAGCATTTCATTTGAACGGCCAGTAAAGTCTATTTGAAGATGAGACCATTCATTTTGTTGTCCACTCCCATGGGTGCAACGTGCCTTGGGTGGAGCAAGGCATCACTCCTGACATGTGGCGCAGCTATGCAGCAAAGCCTCCATTTCCATTCCGATCCCAGGTCACCACACATAGCTCCGTGCCAGTGCCTTCATCCCCACTATTCCAGGATACATATCATGCAGCAGGACCCCACCCTAGCAAAGGCCAGGAACCACTACCCTGCTGCCCCACAACATGCAGTTTTTGTGAACTGACAGATCGTTCCTTCAGTTCTTGTGAACTGACAGCTCTTTCCGTCATTTCTTGTGAACCGACAGCTCTTTCCGTAATTTCTTGTGAACCGACAGCTCGTTCCTTCATTTCTTGTGAACCGACAGCTCGTTCCTTCATTTCTTGTGAACCGACAGCTCGTTCCTTCATTTCTTGTGAACCGACAGCTTTTTCCGTCATTTCTTGTGAACCGACAGCTCGTTCCTTCATTTCTTGTGAACTGACAGCTCGTTCCTTCATTTCTTGTGAACCGACAGCTCTTTCCGTCATTTCTTGTGAACCGACAGCTCTTTCCATAAGTTCTTCTGAAACTGACAGCTCGTTACGATGAGACCAGTAGGGTCAGAACGGTCTGCCAAGAACCTCGATGACCAATCCATGCAGCACCAAGCGAAGCACCCGGGACAGAACAGATTTTTTCAAGGTCAGTGGTGCTATCCTAGAAGCATGGCAAGGGGCACGAGGCACCATCTCCAGCAGCATCACTTCCCAGGGAGGAGGTGGGTCGGACAAAGGGGTAGCGAGTGACAGGAGACTCAGGGTATCGACATTAGCAAGCTGCTTCCCTGGATGATAGCAGAGACATTTACATCATGTTCATATTATAATTTTTGATTAGTTCTTATTGTTGTTGCATTGTCGAGAAGGAATCTGCATGTCAGCATTTTGTACTATGTATACCATGCTCATCCCGTACATGCGATTTAAAAACTTGAAACTTGAGAGCTCATAACTATTGGCTCCCAGGATCAGACTGGATCTGACCGTTCGCTGGGAAAGCATCTGGGGCATCGGCTCCATATGATGAAGCCAATCCAGCAAGGGTTTGAGGCCGGTGGAGACCACAAAATGGCGACCTGACATATACTGATGGAACTTCTTATAGCAAAAAATTAGCGCCATCCAGCTGATCGCCAGGGCCTCTTTATCCAGCTGATCGCCAGGGCCTCTTTATCCAGCTGATTGCCAGGGCCTCTTTATCCAGTGAATCCCCTCTTTATCCAGCTGATCGCCTCTTTATCTAGCTGGTCGCCAGGGCCTCTTTATCCAGCTGATCGCCAGGGCCTCTTTATCCAGTGAATCCCCTCTTTATCCAGCTGATCGCCTCTTTATCTAGCTGGTCGCCAGGGCCTCTTTATCCAGTGAATCCCCTCTTTATCCAGCTGATCGCCAGGGCCTCTTTATCCAGTGAATCCCCTCTTTATCCAGCTGATCGCCTCTTTATCTAGCTGGTCGCCAGGGCCTCTTTATCCAGCTGATCGCCAGGGCCTCTTTATCCAGTGAATCCCCTCTTTATCCAGCTGATCGCCTCTTTATCTAGCTGGTCGCCAGGGCCTCTTTATCCAGCTGATCGCCAGGGCCTCTTTATCCAGCTGATCGCCTATTTATCTAGCTGATTGCCAGGGCCTCTTTATCCAGCTGATCACCTATTTATCCAGCTGATCGCCAGGGCCTCTTTATCCAGCTGATCACCTCTTTATCCTGCTGATCACCTCTTTATCCAGCTGATCGCCTCTTTGTCCAGCTGATCGCCAGGGCCTCTTTATCCAGCTGATCGCCTCTTTATCCTGCTGATCACCTCTTTATCCAGCTGATCGCCTCTTAATCCAGCTGATCGCCTCTTTATCCAGCTGATGGCCTCTTTATCCAGCTGATGGCCTCTTTGTCCAGCTGATCGCCAGGGCCTCTTTATCCAGCTGATCGCCTCTTTGTCCAGCTGATCGCCTCTTTATCCAGCTGATCGCCTCTTTATCCAGCTTATCTTCTCTTTTTCCAGCTGATCGACTCTTTGTCCAGCTGATCGCCTCTTTGTCCAGCTGATCGCCAGGGCCTCTTTATCCAGCTGATCGCCAGGGCCTCTTTATCCAGCTGATCGCCAGGGCCTCTTTATCCAGTGAATCCCCTCTTTATCCAGCTGATCGCCTCTTTATCTAGCTGGTCGCCAGGGCCTCTTTATCCAGCTGATCGCCAGGGCCTCTTTATCCAGTGAATCCCCTCTTTATCCAGCTGATCGCCTCTTTATCTAGCTGGTCGCCAGGGCCTCTTTATCCAGTGAATCCCCTCTTTATCCAGCTGATCGCCAGGGCCTCTTTATCCAGTGAATCCCCTCTTTATCCAGCTGATCGCCTCTTTATCTAGCTGGTCGCCAGGGCCTCTTTATCCAGCTGATCGCCAGGGCCTCTTTATCCAGTGAATCCCCTCTTTATCCAGCTGATCGCCTCTTTATCTAGCTGGTCGCCAGGGCCTCTTTATCCAGCTGATCGCCAGGGCCTCTTTATCCAGCTGATCGCCTATTTATCTAGCTGATTGCCAGGGCCTCTTTATCCAGCTGATCACCTATTTATCCAGCTGATCGCCAGGGCCTCTTTATCCTGCTGATCACCTCTTTATCCAGCTGATCGCCTCTTTGTCCAGCTGATCGCCAGGGCCTCTTTATCCAGCTGATCGCCAGGGCCTCTTTATCCAGCTTATCTTCTCTTTATCCAGCTGATCGCCTCTTTATCCTGCTGATCACCTCTTTATCCAGCTGATCGCCTCTTTGTCCAGCTGATCGCCAGGGCCTCTTTGTCCAGCTGCGTATAGTTCAGTTCAATGGTAGTTAAGGGTCCTAGATGCACACAGGTGCCTCTTCACCATCAGATTCCACACAACACAACAAGCCACCGACCAGTAACAAGGGTTTTCTATCATCATAGTGGTCTAGCAGCCCATCTGCCTGCAGCAGCTCTTATCCTCCTTATAGGCTTTCTGGTGAGCGCCTCTTTATAGGCTTCCTGGTGAGCGTCGGTCCAACTCAAGGGCGCTGCCTGCAGGCAATTCAACACTGTAGCTCTATCAGGAAGGTAGTGGAGAAGCCCCAGAAACTAAACAAGCTCAGACTTGTTCCGGGGAGAAGGGTGTCTTCTTAATGTCCTGGGTCAGTCGTCCGCCATTCTTGTCAACGTGGAACCACAGGAACTCAACACTTGGTGCAGCAACAAGAAAGAAAAAAAATGCAGTCGCAGCCCTGCTTCTACAAAGCGCCTCAGTACTCCCCTCTTCCAGGGTCCAGCCTGAAAACAGTAGGTTTTTCCAGATACAGCTGGATCACTGTGATGTCTGCTACAAGGTTGTCTATGTAAGCACTGGGGAAAATGTTATGGACACTCCAAACTTGAGCCTTGATGCCCTGAACAGACCCCTGAATGTGTTGATAGTCAGGGCCTCATCATCCAGAAGCTTTCTGCTGGTGGGCTTGTCTCATGCCAGCATAATTTAATGTTCATTTCTCCACCATAAGCCACCTCCAACGCTCAGCCACCGTAGGCAAAGGGGGTAAACATCCAGGGACCATTGCAGTGTTCACTATGCCAAGAAAAAGTCCCAGCATAAGGCTGGCCATCCTTCTTGGTCAGATTGGTGTAAACCATTTAGACTAATTTACTGGCTTGAAAACACCCCTGAGCCACCAGTTTATCCAGAGCCTCATCTAACTTCAGCTGGACAGCTAAAGGTACTGGTCAAGCTTTAATCCTTAAAGGTGCTGGTCAAGCTTTAATCCTTAGGAGTCTATTGACGCACCGGTGTGGTAATATAATACAAAAATCCTCTTCAGTTTAAGTTAGAGATATCAGTTGTTTTGCATGGGCTGGATTACACAGGTGCACCTTGTGCTGGGGACAATAAAAGGCCACTCCAATATGTGCAGTTTTGTCACACAACGCAATGCCACAGACGTCTCAAGTTTTGAGGGAGCGAGCAATTGGCATGCTGACTGCAGGAATGTCCAACAGAGCTGTTGCCAGATAATTTAATGTTAATTTCTCTACCATAAGCAGCCTCCAACATCATTTTAGAGAATTCTGTCTGTACGTCCAACTGGCCACACAACTGCAGACCACGTTTAATCCCACCAACCCAGGACCTCCACAACTGCAGACCACGTTTAATCCCACCAACCCAGGACCTCCACAACCGCAGACCACGTTTAATCCCACCAACCCAGGACCTCCACAACTGCAGACCACGTTTAATCCCACCAACCCAGGACCTCCACAACCGCAGACCACGTTTAATCCCACCAGCCCAGAACCTCCACAACCGCAGACCACGTTTAATCCCACCAGCCCAGAACCTCCACAACTGCAGACCACGTTTAATCCCACCAGCCCAGAACCTCCACAACTGCAGACCACGTTTAATCCCACCAGCCCAGAACCTCCACAACCGCAGACCACGTTTAATCCCACCAGCCCAGAACCTCCACAACTGCAGACCACGTTTAATCCCACCAACCCAGGACCTCCACAACCACAGACCACGTTTAATCCCACCAACCCAGGACCTCCACAACCGCAGACCACGTTTAATCACACCAACCCAGAACCTCCACAACCGCAGACCACGTTTAATCCCACCAGCCCAGAACCTCCACAACCTGCTTCTTTACCTGCGGCATCATCTGAGATCAGCCACCTGGACAGCTGATGAACCTTTGGGTTTGTCGGAAACCGTCTCAGGGAAAATCATCTGTCTGCCAAGAGTGTGTAAAGCTGTCATCAAGGCAAAGGATGGCTACTTTGATGAATCTCAAATATAAACAAATATATTTAGATGTGTTTAACACTTTGTTGGTTACTACATGATTCCATATTGTGTTAGTTCATTGTTTTGATGTCTTCACTATTATTCTACAATGTAGAACATAGTACACATAAAGAAAAACCCTTGACTGAGTCAGTGTGTCCAAACTTTTGACAGGTACTGTACATTGTAATATTGTTGTATGGCGGTATTATACATTTTGTATTGTAGATTTGTAGTGGTGTAATACTGTTATATGATGTAATGTTTATTTTTTTTATTTTTTTTTTATGTGTGATTACTTTTATGTTCCTTAATGTGTTTGGACTCCAGTAATACTAGCTGCTGCCTTGGCAACTGCTAATACCTTGGCAACAGCTAATGCCTTGGCAACAACTCATGGGGATCCCTAATAAATACAAACCAAATTAAATCCACCATATGACGTTAGGAAGTAGTTCACTCTGGGTAGTTTGAAAGTTCTCCTGGAAATAAGTTATTAATATGTAATTACCCAAAGTTATAACTACGTGTGTACTTGTGTGTAAGACTCTGGACCAGTTCTTGGGCTTCTGTTTGTCGCTGATACAAAACATTATCTCAATGTGAGCACAACTGGACAGTTTTAGTGTTTTGGATTTTTTTTCTCCCACAACCAAAATAAAACTTTCAAAGAACCAACTTTGGTTGGCTGGGAAAACAATGCTGGTACATTATGTTATAACATTATGTGAAAACCTAATGAGAACTTTTGTGGAATATTCTTTGGAGGTGGCAGATGTTTGTTTTTTTTGTTTTTTTTGCGAATGGTAAATCAAATAAATGAAATCAAAGTTTATTTGTCACGTGGTGTAGTAGACCTTACAGTGAAATGCTGAATACAACAGGTGTAGTAGACCTTACAGTGAAATGCTGAATACAACAGGTGTAGTAGACCTCACAGTGAAATGCTGAATACAACAGGTGTAGTAGACCTTACAGTGAAATGCTGAATACAACAGGTGTAGTAGACCTGACAGTGAAATGCTGAATACAACAGGTGTAGTAGACCTTACAGTGAAATGCTGAATACAACAGGTGTAGTAGACCTTACAGTGAAATGCTGAATACAACAGGTGTAGTAGACCTTACAGTGAAATGCTGAATACAACAGGTGTAGTAGACCTTACAGTGAAATGCTGAATACAACAGGTGTAGTAGACCTCACAGTGAAATGCTGAATACAACAGGTGTAGTAGACCTTACAGTGAAATGCTGAATACAACAGGTGTAGTAGACCTCACAGTGAAATGCTGAATACAACAGGTGTAGTAGACCTCACAGTGAAATGCTGAATACAACAGGTGTAGTAGACCTCACAGTGAAATGCTGAATACAACAGGTGCAGTAGACCTCACAGTGAAATGCTGAATACAACAGGTGTAGTAGACCTTACAGTGAAATGCTGAATACAACAGGTGTAGTAGACCTCACAGTGAAATGCTGAATAGAACAGGTGTAGTAGACCTTACAGTGAAATGCTGAATACAACAGGTGTAGTAGACCTCACAGTGAAATGCTGAATACAACAGGTGTAGTAGACCTTACAGTGAAATGCTGAATACAACAGGTGTAGTAGACCTCACAGTGAAATGCTGAATACAACAGGTGTAGTAGACCTTACAGTGAAATGCTGAATACAACAGGTGTAGTAGACCTCACAGTGAAATGCTGAATACAACAGGTGTAGTAGACCTTACAGTGAAATGCTGAATACAACAGGTGTAGTAGACCTTACAGTGAAATGCTGAATACAACAGGTGTAGTAGACCTCACAGTGAAATGCTGAATACAACAGGTGTAGTAGACCTTACAGTGAAATGCTGAATACAACAGGTGTAGTAGACCTCACAGTGAAATGCTGAATACAACAGGTGTAGTAGACCTTACAGTGAAATGCTGAATACAACAGGTGTAGTAGACCTCACAGTGAAATGCTGAATACAACAGGTGTAGTAGACCTTACAGTGAAATGCTGAATACAACAGGTGTAGTAGACCTCACAGTGAAATGCTGAATACAACAGGTGTAGTAGACCTTACAGTGAAATGCTGAATACAACAGGTGTAGTAGACCTTACAGTGAAATGCTGAATACAACAGGTAGACCTCACAGTGAAATGCTGAATACAACAGGTGTAGTAGACCTTACAGTGAAATGCTGAATACAACAGGTGTAGTAGACCTCACAGTGAAATGCTGAATACAACAGGTGTAGTAGACCTCACAGTGAAATGCTGAATACAACAGTTGTAGGAAGAACTTACAGTGAAATGCTGAATACAACAGGTGTAGTAGACCTCACAGTGAAATGCTGAATACAACAGGTGTAGTAGACCTGACAGTGAAATGCTGAATACAACAGGTGTAGTAGACCTCACAGTGAAATGCTGAATACAACAGGTGTAGTTATTATTATTATTACCTTACAGTGAAATGCTGAATACAACAGGTGTAGTAGACCTTACAGTGAAATGCTGAATACAACAGGTGTAGTAGACCTCACAGTGAAATGCTGAATACAACAGGTGTAGTAGACCTTACAGTGAAATGCTGAATACAACAGGTGTAGTAGACCTCACAGTGAAATGCTGAATACAACAGGTGTAGTAGACCTTACAGTGAAATGCTGAATACAACAGGTGTAGTAGACCTTACAGTGAAATGCTGAATACAACAGGTAGACCTCACAGTGAAATGCTGAATACAACAGGTGTAGTAGACCTTACAGTGAAATGCTGAATACAACAGGTGTAGTAGACCTCACAGTGAAATGCTGAATACAACAGGTGTAGTAGACCTTACAGTGAAATGCTGAATACAACAGGTGTAGTAGACCTCACAGTGAAATGCTGAATACAACAGGTGTAGTAGACCTCACAGTGAAATGCTGAATACAACAGGTGTAGTAGACCTCACAGTGAAATGCTGAATACAACAGGTGTAGTAGACCTCACAGTGAAATGCTGAATACAACAGGTGTAGTAGACCTTACAGTGAAATGCTGAATACAACAGGTGTAGTAGACCTCACAGTGAAATGCTGAATACAACAGGTGTAGTAGACCTCACAGTGAAATGCTGAATACAACAGGTGTAGTAGACCTCACAGTGAAATGCTGAATACAACAGGTGTAGTAGACCTCACAGTGAAATGCTGAATACAACAGGTGTAGTAGACCTCACAGTGAAATGCTGAATACAACAGGTGTAGTAGACCTCACAGTGAAATGCTGAATACAACAGGTGTAGTAGACCTCACAGTGAAATGCTGAATACAACAGGTGTAGTAGACCTCACAGTGAAATGCTGAATACAACAGGTGTAGTAGACCTCACAGTGAAATGCTGAATACAACAGGTGTAGTAGACCTCACAGTGAAATGCTGAATACAACATGTGTAGTAGACCTTACAGTGAAATGCTGAATACAACAGGTGTAGGTAGACCTCACAGTGAAATGCTGAATACAACAGGTGTAGTAGACCTCACAGTGAAATGCTGAATACAACAGGTGTAGTAGACCTCACAGTGAAATGCTGAATACAACAGGTGTAGTAGACCTCACAGTGAAATGCTGAATACAACAGGTGTAGTAGACCTTACAGTGAAATGCTGAATACAACAGGTGTAGTAGACCTCACAGTGAAATGCTGAATACAACAGGTGTAGTAGACCTTACAGTGAAATGCTGAATACAACAGGTGTAGTAGACCTCACAGTGAAATGCTGAATACAACAGGTGTAGTAGACCTTACAGTGAAATGCTGAATACAACAGGTGTAGTAGACCTCACAGTGAAATGCTGAATACAACAGGTGTAGTAGACCTTACAGTGAAATGCTGAATACAACAGGTGTAGTAGACCTCACAGTGAAATGCTGAATACAACAGGTGTAGTAGACCTCACAGTGAAATGCTGAATACAACAGGTGTAGTAGACCTTACAGTGAAATGCTGAATACAACAGGTGTAGTAGACCTCACAGTGAAATGCTGAATACAACAGGTGTAGTAGACCTTACAGTGAAATGCTGAATACAACAGGTGTAGTAGACCTCACAGTGAAATGCTGAATACAACAGGTGTAGTAGACCTTACAGTGAAATGCTGAATACAACAGGTGTAGTAGACCTCACAGTGAAATGCTGAATACAACAGGTGTAGTAGACCTTACAGTGAAATGCTGAATACAACAGGTGTAGTAGACCTTACAGTGAAATGCTGAATACAACAGGTAGACCTCACAGTGAAATGCTGAATACAACAGGTGTAGTAGACCTTACAGTGAAATGCTGAATACAACAGGTGTAGTAGACCTTACAGTGAAATGCTGAATACAACAGGTGTAGTAGACCTCACAGTGAAATGCTGAATACAACAGGTGTAGTAGACCTTACAGTGAAATGCTGAATACAACAGGTGTAGTAGACCTCACAGTGAAATGCTGAATACAACAGGTGTAGTAGACCTTACAGTGAAATGCTGAATACAACAGGTGTAGTAGACCTCACAGTGAAATGCTGAATACAACAGGTGTAGTAGACCTTACAGTGAAATGCTGAATACAACAGGTGTAGTAGACCTTACAGTGAAATGCTGAATACAACAGGTAGACCTCACAGTGAAATGCTGAATACAACAGGTGTAGTAGACCTTACAGTGAAATGCTGAATACAACAGGTGTAGTAGACCTCACAGTGAAATGCTGAATACAACATTTGTAGTAGACCTCACAGTGAAATGCTGAATACAACAGGTGTAGGAAGAACTTACAGTGAAATGCTGAATACAACAGGTGTAGTAGACCTCACAGTGAAATGCTGAATACAACAGGTGTAGTAGACCTGACAGTGAAATGCTGAATACAACAGGTGTAGTAGACCTTACAGTGAAATGCTGAATACAACAGGTGTAGTAGACCTCACAGTGAAATGCTGAATACAACAGGTGTAGTAGACCTTACAGTGAAATGCTGAATACAACAGGTGTAGTAGACCTTACAGTGAAATGCTGAATACAACAGGTAGACCTCACAGTGAAATGCTGAATACAACAGGTGTAGTAGACCTTACAGTGAAATGCTGAATACAACAGGTGTAGTAGACCTCACAGTGAAATGCTGAATACAACAGGTGTAGTAGACCTGACAGTGAAATGCTGAATACAACAGGTGTAGTAGACCTCACAGTGAAATGCTGAATACAACAGGTGTAGTAGACCTTACAGTGAAATGCTGAATACAACAGGTGTAGTAGACCTCACAGTGAAATGCTGAATACAACAGGTGTAGTAGACCTCACAGTGAAATGCTGAATACAACAGGTGTAGTAGACCTCACAGTGAAATGCTGAATACAACAGGTGTAGTAGACCTCACAGTGAAATGCTGAATACAACAGGTGTAGTAGACCTTACAGTGAAATGCTGAATACAACAGGTGTAGTAGACCTGACAGTGAAATGCTGAATACAACAGGTGTAGTAGACCTCACAGTGAAATGCTGAATACAACAGGTGTAGTAGACCTTACAGTGAAATGCTGAATACAACAGGTGTAGTAGACCTCACAGTGAAATGCTGAATACAACAGGTGTAGTAGACCTCACAGTGAAATGCTGAATACAACAGGTGTAGTAGACCTCACAGTGAAATGCTGAATACAACAGGTGTAGTAGACCTCACAGTGAAATGCTGAATACAACAGGTGTAGTAGACCTTACAGTGAAATGCTGAATACAACAGGTGTAGGTAGACCTCACAGTGAAATGCTGAATACAACAGGTGTAGTAGACCTCACAGTGAAATGCTGAATACAACAGGTGTAGTAGACCTCACAGTGAAATGCTGAATACAACAGGTGTAGTAGACCTTACAGTGAAATGCTGAATACAACAGGTGTAGTAGACCTCACAGTGAAATGCTGAATACAACAGGTGTAGTAGACCTCACAGTGAAATGCTGAATACAACAGGTGTAGTAGACCTTACAGTGAAATGCTGAATACAACAGGTGTAGGTAGACCTCACAGTGAAATGCTGAATACAACAGGTGTAGTAGACCTCACAGTGAAATGCTGAATACAACAGGTGTAGTAGACCTCACAGTGAAATGCTGAATACAACAGGTGTAGTAGACCTCACAGTGAAATGCTGAATACAACAGGTGTAGTAGACCTCACAGTGAAATGCTGAATACAACAGGTGTAGTAGACCTCACAGTGAAATGCTGAATACAACAGGTGTAGTAGACCTCACAGTGAAATGCTGAATACAACAGGTGTAGTAGACCTCACAGTGAAATGCTGAATACAACAGGTGTAGTAGACCTCACAGTGAAATGCTGAATACAACAGGTGTAGTAGACCTCACAGTGAAATGCTGAATACAACAGGTGTAGTAGACCTCACAGTGAAATGCTGAATACAACAGGTGTAGTAGACCTTACAGTGAAATGCTGAATACAACAGGTGTAGTAGACCTCACAGTGAAATGCTGAATACAACAGGTGTAGTAGACCTCACAGTGAAATGCTGAATACAACAGGTGTAGTAGACCTCACAGTGAAATGCTGAATACAACAGGTGTAGTAGACCTCACAGTGAAATGCTGAATACAACAGGTGTAGTAGACCTTACAGTGAAATGCTGAATACAACAGGTGTAGTAGACCTCACAGTGAAATGCTGAATACAACAGGTGTAGTAGACCTCACAGTGAAATGCTGAATACAACAGGTGTAGTAGACCTCACAGTGAAATGCTGAATACAACAGGTGTAGTAGACCTCACAGTGAAATGCTGAATACAACAGGTGTAGTAGACCTCACAGTGAAATGCTGAATACAACAGGTGTAGTAGACCTCACAGTGAAATGCTGAATACAACAGGTGTAGTAGACCTCACAGTGAAATGCTGAATACAACAGGTGTAGTAGACCTCACAGTGAAATGCTGAATACAACAGGTGTAGTAGACCTCACAGTGAAATGCTGAATACAACAGGTGTAGTAGACCTCACAGTGAAATGCTGAATACAACATGTGTAGTAGACCTTACAGTGAAATGCTGAATACAACAGGTGTAGGTAGACCTCACAGTGAAATGCTGAATACAACAGGTGTAGTAGACCTCACAGTGAAATGCTGAATACAACAGGTGTAGTAGACCTCACAGTGAAATGCTGAATACAACAGGTGTAGTAGACCTCACAGTGAAATGCTGAATACAACAGGTGTAGTAGACCTTACAGTGAAATGCTGAATACAACAGGTGTAGTAGACCTCACAGTGAAATGCTGAATACAACAGGTGTAGTAGACCTTACAGTGAAATGCTGAATACAACAGGTGTAGTAGACCTCACAGTGAAATGCTGAATACAACAGGTGTAGTAGACCTTACAGTGAAATGCTGAATACAACAGGTGTAGTAGACCTCACAGTGAAATGCTGAATACAACAGGTGTAGTAGACCTTACAGTGAAATGCTGAATACAACAGGTGTAGTAGACCTTACAGTGAAATGCTGAATACAACAGGTGTAGTAGACCTCACAGTGAAATGCTGAATACAACAGGTGTAGTAGACCTTACAGTGAAATGCTGAATACAACAGGTGTAGTAGACCTCACAGTGAAATGCTGAATACAACAGGTGTAGTAGACCTTACAGTGAAATGCTGAATACAACAGGTGTAGTAGACCTCACAGTGAAATGCTGAATACAACAGGTGTAGTAGACCTTACAGTGAAATGCTGAATACAACATTTGTAGTAGACCTCACAGTGAAATGCTGAATACAACATTTGTAGTAGACCTTACAGTGAAATGCTGAATACAACATTTGTAGTAGACCTTACAGTGAAATGCTGAATACAACATTTGTAGTAGACCTTACAGTGAAATGCTGAATACAACATTTGTAGTAGACCTTACAGTGAAATGCTGAATACAACATTTGTAGTAGACCTTACAGTGAAATGCTTACTTACAGGCTCTAACCAGTAGTGCGAAAAAGGTGTGTGTGTGTGTGTGTGTGATGGAGAACATCCCAAGGATGGTTGCCGGTTCAAACCCCCAGGCTGCCTGTGGGAAATCTACAGGGAGTGAGTAGGCAGCCGGTGGGTTACAAGCTTCAATATCCCATATACTACCCACCGCTGCTATGCCCTTGATGCCCAAGTGCATAAAAAAGAAGAAGAAATCAGTGCAAATGGACCATAGCTCCAACATAGCCTATTAGCATGATGCTAAATGTTTATCCATTGCTCCAACATAGCTTATTAGCATGATGCTAAATGTTTATCCATTGCTCATGATGCTAAATGTTTTATCCATTGCTCCAACATAGCCTATTAGCATGATGCTAAATGTTTATCCATTGCACCAACGTAGCTTATTAGCATGATGCTAAATGTTTATCCATTGCTCCAACATAGCTTATTAGCATGATGCTAAATGTTTATCCATTGCTCCAACATAGCTTATTAGCATGATGCTAAATGTTTATCCATTGCACCAACATAGCTTATTAGCATGATGCTAAATGTTTATCCATTGCTCCAACATAGCTTATTAGCATGATGCTAAATGTTTATCCATTGCTCCAAGATAGCTTATTAGCATGATGCTAAATGTCTATCCATTGCTCCAATATAGCTTATTAGCATGATGCTAAATGTTTATCCATTGCTCCAACATAGCTCTCTAGCATTCTAACATGCTACTGTACATGTTCATCTGCAAATTTTACTCCCCAAAAAGTCCTGACAAGTAACGAAAACATGGCTGTCTGTGTGTGTTTGGTTGTGTGTGTGTCAGTGTGTACAGTATGCCAGTGTGTGCAGTATCCCAGTGTGTACAGAATGTCAGTGTGTGCAGTATGCCAGTGTGTACAGTATGTCAGTGTGTGCAGTATGCCAGTGTGTACAGTATGTCTGTCTGTTGGTGAGAGGAGGAGAAAACGTCTGTGTTATCATAGTGAGCTCATGATCACTTGACCAGCCCAGGTCCATGATGGCACCTGCCAACCCACTGTTGCTAATGGTGACAAACGACTGTCTGTGAGGAGAAAGAGAGAATGAGAAGGGGAGAGAGAGGAGAGAAGGAGGGCTAAGGAGGGAGATAGAAAGAGAGAGAGCGAGATAGAGAGATAAATAGAAAAGGAGAGAGAGAGAGGGAGAAAGAGAGAGAGGGAGAAGGGAGGAGAAGGAGGGAGAGAGAGAAAGAAAGAGAGAGGGGGTGGGGGATAAGCGAGCTAGAGAAAGACAGAGAGAAGGAGAGAGGAGGAGGGAGAGAGGGGGAGAGGGAGGTGAGAAGGAGATTGAAGGAGAGAGAATGGAGAGAGAAGGAGGGACAAGGAGGGACAAGGAGAGAGAAAGAGGGAGGAGGGAGAAGGGGAGAGAAGGAGGGAGAAGGAGGGAGAAGGACGGAGAGAGAAAGAAGCACATTTCTTTCCATTTCTTTCCACAGGGCCGAGGAGTGAGACAGGGATACAAAAGGAACATAATATTTGACATACCAATTAGGATTTGGCTAAAAATACTTGAATCAGTCATAGAGCCCATTGCCCTTTATGGTTGTGAGGTCTGGGGTCCGCTCACCAACCAAGAATTCACAAAATGGGACAAACACCAAATTGAGACTGCATGCAGAATTCTGCAAAACTATCCTCCGTGTACAACGTAAAACACCAAATAAAGCATTCAGAGCAGAATTAGGCTGATAATTAGGCCGCTAATTATCAAAATCCAGAAAAGTGCCATTCAATTCTACACCCACCTAAATGGAAGCGATTCCCAAACCTTTCATAACAAATCCATCATCAACAGAGAGATGAACCTGGAGAAGAGTCCCGTAAGCAAGCTGGTCCTGGGGCTCTGTTCACAAACACAAACAAACCCCACAGAGCTTCAGGACAGCAACACGATTAGACTCAACTAAATCATGAGAAAACAAAAAGATAATTACTTGACACATTGGAAAGAATTAACAAAACAACAGAGCGAACAAGAATGTTATTTGGCCCTAAACAGAGAGGACACAGTGGCAGAACACCTGACCACTGTGACTGACCCTAAACAGAGAGTACACAGTGGCAGAATACCTGACCACTGTGACTGACCCTAAACAGAGAGTACACAGTGGCAGAATACCTGACCACTGTGACTGACCCTAAACAGAGAGTACACAGTGGCAGAATACCTGACCACTGTGACTGACCCTAAACAGAGAGTGGCAGAATACCTGACCACTGTGACTGACCCTAAACAGAGAGAACACAGTGGCAGAATACCTGACCACTGTGACTGACCCTAAACAGAGAGTACACAGTGGCAGAATACCTGACCACTGTGACTGACCCTAAACAGAGAGTGGCAGAATACCTGACCACTGTGACCGACCCTAAACAGAGAGAACACAGTGGCAGAATACCTGACCACTGTGACTGACCCTAAACAGAGAGAACACAGTGGCAGAATACCTGACCACTGTGACTGACCCTAAACAGAGAGGACACAGTGGCAGAATACCTGACCACTGTGACTGACCCTAAACAGAGAGTGGCAGAATACCTGACCACTGTGACTGACCCTAAACAGAGAGAACACAGTGGCAGAATACCTGACCACTGTGACTGACCCTAAACAGAGAGTGGCAGAATACCTGACCACTGTGACTGACCCTAAACAGAGAGAACACAGTGGCAGAATACCTGACCACTGTGACTGACCCTAAACAGAGAGTACACAGTGGCAGAATACCTGACCACTGTGACTGACCCTAAACAGAGAGAACACAGTGGCAGAACACCTGACCACTGTGACTGACCCTAAACAGAGAGTGGCAGAACACCTGACCACTGTGACTGACCCTAAACAGAGAGTGGCAGAACACCTGACCACTGTGACTGATCCTAAACAGAGAGTGGCAGAATACCTGACCACTGTGACTGACCCTAAACAGAGAGAACACAGTGGCAGAATACCTGACCACTGTGACTGACCCTAAACAGAGAGTACACAGTGGCAGAATACCTGACCACTGTGACTGACCCTAAACAGAGAGTGGCAGAATACCTGACCACTGTGACTGACCCTAAACAGAGAGTACACAGTGGTAGAATACCTGACCACTGTGACTGACCCTAAACAGAGAGTACATAGTGGCAGAATACCTGAGCACTGTGACTGACCCTAAACAGAGAGTACACAGTGGCAGAATACCTGACCACTGTGACTGACCCTAAACAGAGAGTACACAGTGGCAGAACACCTGACCACTGTGACTGACCCTAAACAGAGAGTGGCAGAACACCTGACCACTGTGACTGACCCTAAACAGAGAGTGGCAGAATACCTGACCACTGTGACTGACCCTAAACAGAGAGAACACAGTGGCAGAACACCTGACCACTGTGACTGACCCTAAACAGAGAGTACACAGTGGCAGAATACCTGACCACTGTGACTGACCCTAAACAGAGAGTACACAGTGGCAGAATACCTGACCACTGTGACTGACCCTAAACAGAGAGTGGCAGAACACCTGACCACTGTGACTGACCCTAAACAGAGAGTGGCAGAATACCTGACCACTGTGACTGACCCTAAACAGAGAGTGGCAGAATACCTGACCACTGTGACTGACCCTAAACAGAGAGTACACAGTGGCAGAATACCTGACCACTGTGACTGACCCTAAACAGAGAGTACACAGTGGCAGAATACCTGACCACTGTGACTGACCCTAAACAGAGAGTACACAGTGGCAGAACACCTGACCACTGTGACTGACCCTAAACAGAGAGTGGCAGAATACCTGACCACTGTGACTGACCCTAAACAGAGAGTACACAGTGGCAGAATACCTGACCACTGTGACTGACCCTAAACAGAGAGTACACAGTGGCAGAACACCTGACCACTGTGACTGACCCTAAACAGAGAGTGGCAGAATACCTGACCACTGTGACTGACCCTAAACAGAGAGGACACAGTGGCAGAATACCTGACCACTGTGACTGACCCTAAACAGAGAGTACACAGTGGCAGAATACCTGACCAAATACCTTATTATTATCTACCCTGATGTCTAGTCACTTTACCCTGCCTTCATATACATATCTACCTCAAATACCTTATTATTATCTATCCTGATGACCAGTCACTTTACCCAGCCTTTAGCTCCACATTGATCTGGTACTTCCTGTATATAGCTCCACATTGATCTGGTACTTCCTGTATATAGCTCCACATTGATCTGGTACTTCCTGTATATAGCTCCACATTGATCTGGTACTGGTACTTCCTGTATATAGCTCCACATTGATCTGGTACTTCCTGTATATAGCTCCACATTGATCTGGTACTTCCTGTATATAGCTCCACATTGATCTGGTACTTCCTGTATATAGCTCCATTCTTGCATTTTTAAATATTTTTTATTCCTTTTTACTAAGTAAATTAAAAGTAGATATTAAAATAAGAAGTAACATAATTAAAATAACAATAATTTTGCTATATACAGGGGGTACCGGTACCGAGTCAATGTGGAGGCTATATACAGGGGGTACTGGTACAGAGTCAATGTGGAGACTATATACAGGGGGTACGAGTCAATGTGGAGGCTATATACAGGGGGCACTGGTACCGAGTCAATGTGGAGACTATACAGGGGTACGTACAGAGTCAATGTGGAGGTACTGGTACAGAGTCAATGTGGAGGCTATATACAGGGGGTACCGGTACCGAGTCAATGTGGAGGCTATATATAGGGGGTACCGGTACCAAGTCAATGTGGAGACTATATACAGGGGGTACCGGTACAGAGTCAATGTGGAGGCTATATACAGGGGGTACCGGTACCGAGTCAATGTGGAGGCTATATACAGGGGGTACCGGTACCAAGTCAATGTGCAGGGTACAGGTTAGTCATGTTATTTTGTTATTTTGTTATTTATGTTATTTTGTACATGTAGGCCATACGCACTACCATCTGTAGCGCCTTGCGGTCTGATGCTGAGCAGATACCAGGCGGTGATGCAACCAGTCAGAATGCTCTCGATGGTACAGCTGCAGCACCTTTTGAGATTCTGGGGACCCATTCCAAATCTTTTAAGTCTTATCTGGTTCCTCTCTAGGTTTCTTCCTAGGTTTTGTTCTTTCTAGGGAGTTTTTCCTAGCCACCGTGCTTTTACACCTGCATTGTTTGCTGTTTGGGGTTTTAGGCTGAGTTTCTGTACAGCACTTTGAGATATCAGCTGATGTACGAAGGGCTATATAAATAAATTTGATTTGATTTGATGGGGGGGGTGTTTGGACCATCATCGTTTGTTGGTGATGGAACTTGAAACTCCTTTATCTGTAGTCCACGTTCAGCTCCTTTGTCTTGCTCACATTGAGAGAGAGGTTGTTGTCCTGGCACAGCACTTCCTATAGTCTGTCTCATCGTTGTCGGTGGTCAGGCCTACCACTGTTGTGTCGTCAGCAAACTTAATGACGGCGTTGGGGTCGTGTTCGGCTACGAAGTCGTGGGTAAAAAGGGAGTACAGGAGAGGACTAAGCACGCAATCCTGAGGGGCCCCAGTGTTGAGGATCAGCATGGCAGATGTGTTGTTGCCTACCCTTAGCAACTTGGGGTGGCCCGTCAGGAAGTTCAGGATCCAGTTGCAGAAGGAGGTGCTTTGTCCCAGGGTCCTTAGCTTAGTAATGAGCTTTGAGGGCACTATGGTGTTGAACGCTGAGCTTTAGTCAATGAACAGCATTTTCACATAGGTGTTCCTTTTGTCCAGGTGGGAACGGGCAGTATGAAGTGTGATTGAGATTGCATCATTTGTGGATCTGTTTGGGTGTTATGCGAATTGGAGTGGGTCTAGGATTTCCAGGATGATGGTGTTGATGTGAGCCATGACCAGCCTTTCAAAGCACTTCAGGCTACCGTCGTGAGTGCTACGGGGTCGGTAATCATTTAGGCAGGTTACCTTCGCTACCTTGGGCACAGGGGCTATGGTGGTCTGCTTGAAACATCTACAGTTGAAGTCGGAAGTTTACAGACACTTAGGTTGGAGTCATTAAAACTTGTTTTTCAACCACTCCCACAAATTTCTTGTAAACAAACTATAGTTTTGGCAAGTCAGTTAGGACATCTACTTTGTGAATGACACAAGTCAATTTTCCAATCAATTGTTTACAGACAGATTATTTATCTTATAATTCACTGTATCACAATTCCAGTTGGTCAGAAGTTTACATACCCTAAGTTGACCGTACCTTTAAACAGCTTGGAAAATTCCAGAAAATTATGTCTTGACTTTAGAAGCTTCTGATGGGCTAATTGACATAATTTGAGTCAATTGGAGGTGTACCTGTGTATGTATTTCAAGGCCTACCTTCAAACTCAGTGCCTCTTTGCTTGACATCATGGGAAAACCAAATAAATTAGCCAAGACCTCAGAATAAATGTTCACCTGTACAAGAAATTATACATAAGTATAAACACCATGGGAACACGCAGCCGTCATACCGTTCAGGAAGGAGACGCGTTCTGTCTCCTGAGATGAATGTACTTTGGTGTGAAAAGTGCACATCAATCCCAGAACAGCAAAGGACCTTCTGAAGATGCTGGAGGAAGCAGGTACAAAAGACTCTATTTCCACAGTAATTTTTTTTATTTATTTCACCTTTATTTAACCAGGTAGGCTAGTTGAGAACAAGTTCTCATTTACAACTGGAACCTGGCCAAGATAAAGCATAGCAGTGTGAACAGACAACACAGAGTTACACATGGAGTAAACAATTAACAAGTCAATGACACAGTAGAAAAAAGGGGAGTCTATATACATTGTGTGCAAAAGGCATGAGGAGGTAGGCGAATAATACAATTTTGCAGATTAACACTGGAGTGATAAATTATCAGATGGTCATGTACAGGTAGAGATATTGGTGTGCAAAAGAGCAGAAAAGTAAATAAATAAAAACAGTATGGGGATGAGGTAGGTAAAAATGGGTGGGCTATTTACCAATAGACAATGTACAGCTGCAGCGATCGGTTAGCTGCTCAGATAGCAGATGTTTGAAGTTGGTGAGGGAGATAAAAGTCTCCAACTTCAGCGATTTTTGCAATTCGTTCCAGTCACAGGCAACAGAGAACTGTAACGAAAGGCGGCCAAATGAGGTGTTGGCTTTAGGGATGATCAGTGAGATACACCTGCTAGGATAAGTATTCCCTCTCCCCCCCCCCCTTTAAGATTTAGATGCACTATTGTAAAGTGACTGTTCCACTGGATGTCATAAGGTGAATGCACCAATTTGTAAGTCGCTCTGGATAAGAGCGTCTGCTAAATGACTTAAATGTAAATGTAAATGCTGGAGCGTGTGCTACGGATGGGTGTTGCCATCGTGACCAGTGAACTGAGATAAGGCGTAGCTTTATCTAGCATGGACTTGTAGATGACCTGGAGCCAGTGGGGAAAAAAACGAGCCCTACACAACCTGAAAGGCCGCTCAGCAAGGAAGAAGCCACTGCTCCAAAACTGCCATGAAAAAGCAAGGTTACGGTTTGAAATTGCACATGGG